>NC_138779.1:166104727-166557227 GCF_965119305.1 Pelophylax lessonae
ATATACAGCTTAGTGTGTTTCTTTGTTGTTTTTTTTGTTTTTTTTGTTTCTTGTTTTTTTTCTCTCCTCTCTCCCCCTGTTTTGGATTTTTTTTTAGTGGGCCGGGGCGTGGCCGTCGGGGGGGGGGGGGGGGCAAGTGGCCTCGTGCTGTAAGGTAACCACTTTTAATGTGAGGAGGCTATCTACCCTGGAAAAACGTGCACGCCTCCTGTTGGATTTAAAACGTAGTCATACACATATGGCATTTTTACAGGAGACATATTTCCGGAGGGACTCGGTCCCTAGGTTGTATAATAGAGATTTTCCATGGGTGTATCATGCCCCCTCACCTATTTCTAAGTCAAAGGAGTGAGTACCCTTATTTCTAAGGCCCTTCCTTGGTCGTTTAAAGAGGAATTAGCAGACCCCATGGGCAGATTCTTACTAGTCAAGGGGAATGTTGGAAAGGTATCACTAACACTACTAAATGTCTATATGCCTAATTCAGACCACATATCTTTCTTGCAGCAACTGCTTCCAGTAGTCTTGAGCTTTCAAGAGGGGCACCAACTGATGGGTGGAGACTTTAATTATGTATCCAAACCGCTTTTGGATGCTTCCAGGGGAACTTTATGCATTTCCCATACACGGTTGCACCGTCTTTCCTTGACCTGACGGACCCTTGACGACTGATGCACCCAGGTGAGCGGGACTATACTTATTATTCCCCGATCCACAATGTCTGCACCCGAATAGATTGCATCCTGATCCCGCAAACTGACCTAACTTTAGTAATCTCTGCCCATATTGTTGCATTTTCCATGTCGGATCATGCTCCTGCCTATGTTATCATTGCATGGGACTCCAAGCCCGCCAGACCTTACACTTGGAGGCTTAACAAGTCCAGATCCCAGAAGTTAGGGCAGAGATAGATATGTCACTTTCCAACTATTTTTGGATAATGTGGATCAGTCTTTGTCTCTGTCAGTAGTATGGGAGGCTCATAAGTACGTTGTCCAGGGTGTCCTTATCCGAATCGGAGGAACGACGTTAAAAGGGAACAGGAGAGTGTTTTGACAGCTCTCTTCTCCCAGGTAGAGTCTCTCAGTAAACTGCACAAGCAGTCCCTTGCCGCAGAAAACCTCTTACTTCAGCTAGAGAAGAGCTAAACTGCCTCCTGTTTGAGAAGACCATTCGGGAAATGGCTTGGGCTAGGAGGCATTATTATGAATTTTCAAATAAACCAGGGGGGATGTTGGCACGGGCCCTTAGGGGGCCCAAGGAAGTGTATGCATATTCCTTACATACGGACAGCCAGTGGACGGGAGGTACATACTTTGTCAGCTATTGCAGAAGAGTTCCGCTCTTTTTATCACTCCTTATATAACTTATTCACTGTTGACAGGCAGAGGCACCCCCAAGAGGAGAAGGTACTGGCAGAGGTTTATTTACAGGAATCAGGGATTGCCCTCTCTCATGGCGGAGCAGGCATCCGCGTTGGAGGGGGAGATTACTATTGAGGAATTATCCTCTGCCCTTTCGCAATCGAAACCCCA
Source organism: Pelophylax lessonae (assembly GCF_965119305.1). Lineage (NCBI taxonomy): Eukaryota > Metazoa > Chordata > Amphibia > Anura > Ranidae > Pelophylax > Pelophylax lessonae. The sequence goes on from NC_138779.1 coordinate 166,106,263, forward strand.
GAAGGCTCCCGACCCAGATTGGTTTACCCTGCCATACTAGCAGCAGTTTTTGGCACGTTTAGGTAAGCCCCTTCTAGCTAATTTTAACACTGTGCATGGCGGAGTTTCGCCACTCACCGATTCTCTTAGGGCTTACATTACCCTCATTCATAAGGAGGGGAAAGATCCTCTGCTATGTGGCATTTATCGCTCCATTTCCCTCCTCAATTTTGATACTAAATTGTTCGCAAAGATACTCGCGAACCGTCTCCTGCCTCATATTCCCCGTCTCATGCATTTCGATCAGGTGCCTTCTCGAGAGGCCAGGAACAACACGACCCGTTTCATTGATCTTGTTCATATGGCCCGGGTGTCCCGTAGACCATTGGTGTTACTATCAACGGACGCGGAGAAAGCCTTTGACAGGGTGGCCTGGAGGTTTATCTGGGGCACCCTGTCACATATTGGCCTGGGCCCCCAGATGATGCAAAGTATATTGGCTCTTTACTCCACACTGTCGGCGGCGGTAAGGGTGAATGAGTGGCGGTCTGATTTTTTTCCAATTTCTAACAGCACCCGACAGGGGTGTCCGTCGTCGCCCCTTATATTTACTTTGACGTTGGAACTCTTTTTATGTACCATACGGCGCTCAACTGATATATCAGGTTTGCAGGTTGCTGGGGATCAACATCGGGTGGCCGCGTATGCGGATGACCTGATGTTTTTTGTCACCAACCCGATCATTTCACTCCAGAATATCTTAGTGGCCCTGCACACTTATGGTGCTTTATCCAATTATAGGATTAACCTCACTAAGTCGGCTGTGCTCCATATATCTACTCCTGCGCATGAGGAGCGCTCTTTGCACGTATCTTTTCCGTTCCAATGGGCTGTGGGCTCACTGACATACATAGGTGTTCAGATTACGGAAGATCCTTCAGAGTTATTCAGGAAAAACCACATACCTATGTTGGAGATAATAAAGGCAGACCTCCGTGCCTGGCAATCCCTAACCTTGACGTGGCTCGGGCGGTGCAGTGCGCTTAAGCACTGTTAAGATGAACATCTTGCCCTGGCTTCTCTATATACTGCAAGCCCTGCCGATTATTGTCCCCTTATCATTTTTTCAACAGATTCAGGCACTGTTCCGTCCTTTATCTGGGCCCCCAGGATCTGGCTACAGACGTTGTTTCTGCCAAAGTCGAAGGGTGGAGTTGGTCTCCCAAAATATCCTTCGATATTACCGAGCCTCACATCTTGTGCGAGTCTTGGACTGGCACAGTAATGCTGCATCCAAGCGTTGGGTTGGCCTGGAGGTCGACGAAGCTGGCCAGCTGACTCCGCCGGCCCCCTGGTCCTCGTTATCTCCCTCGGATGCAGTGTTTTCTCACCCCACTATTGAGGCTACTCTTCAAGAATCGCGGCATGTTAAGCAACACGTGAAGGTGGCACCCGTGCCTTCTCCTCTTATGCCCATATTGGGTAACCCGGTTCCTCCGCGATGTACAAGTGCTAAGGTACATAGATTGGCCCTCATGGGCAGGATACGCCTATTAGATATGTGGCAGCAGGGCTCTTTACCCACTCATGGAGAGATTGCCGCTTGGGCTGAACCATTGCTGGACCATTTGAGCATCTGCCAACTGCAACATTTCCTTCTTTCTCTTCGACGGCAGGGCTATGAACCACGAGCCTTAACTGCATTTGAAACCATGTGCAGAGCAGAAAATCCCGTTAGACATACCCTGTCCCTATGTTACTCATTGCTGGCAGATGAATCCGATGGGCAACATTTGTCATTCATATCTCATATCTCAATGGGAGAGGGAGCTTGCAATTTATTTGACGTCTGCGCAAAAGGACAAGATCCTGACAATGGTACATAAATCCTCTATGGATTGTAAATATCAGGAGGTAGGATACAAAATCCTAACTAGATGGTATAGGGTCCCTGTGGTACTGTATAAGATGGATGCGACCTGTTCGGATAGGTGTTGGCGTTGTGGTTCGGGAGATGGGTCAATGCTCCATGCTTTCTGGGCTTGCCCCTCTTTCCGTCCTTTTTGGATAAAAGTAGCCTCCGTTATTAAACAACGGACTGCGTTCGAGGTGGGAGAGGATCCTGCGTTGTGCCTTCTCCACCTCACGAGGTGCTCACTCCGAAAATATAAGAAGTCTTTGACACTCCCGACTTCTCAATGCTGCAAAGGTGTGTATCCCAGCCATGTGGAGACAAACCCAACCGCCTATATGCAAGCTATGGTTCTCCAAAGTTAATGAGATCTATAGGATGGAGGAGTTGACTGTTACTCTGAGGAATATGGAGGAGCAGACTAAAGAGCGGTGGAAGCCTTGGGCGCGTTTCACTGGTACTGATGTCTATCGGTTAGAGAACACCTGATTCGACCCGTTGGTGAGTAGGGGGGTGGGCCACCCTGAGGACCTCGCCCCGGTCCTTTTTGTTTTTGTTTTAATAGAGATTTTCTTATTCTGGGGTTATTTGCCTTTTGTTCTTTCCCTTTTGTTTTTTTCTTCCGTAAACATATATATGACTCCGAGCCAGGCATATGAATAAGCTCCCATTTAAGTGGGTTTTGAGGACGTCAACCTGGTGTAGATTCTACTAAAAGGGGAGGATTTCCCCCTTTTTTTTTTTCCTCACGGCTAGATTTTAGGGTGTATTTGCCTATTTTTTATTGGTAAATATTCGCCATATCACTTTGTTACATGTGGTATCACTTCAAATTTAATCGTAATAATATTTGAATTTTCACTGTATTTACATAAGATATAATAATTTTCACGAGCACTGTTTGTTGTGTGTGGTTGCAGGAACTGGTGGGGGCAGGAGCTTTCTTTTTTTTTTTCTTCTCTCCGTGGAACCTTCATGTATAGCAGTGTTTTCATTTATTGGTAACTGTGTCCGGGAATGTGTAATGTTTACTTTTATGTCATTGTTATTTCTTGTTTATGTGAAAAAAATCAATAAAAAATATGTTAATTCAAAAAAAGGAGCAGGAAGGTGAAGGCCAGTCAGGAATGTCCATGTGCCACAGACATCCTTTTAAAGGCCAGAGGGTTCTGGGATCTGACGTCCATTTTGTGCGCCAGCGCACACACGTCTTCACCCTAGCGAATATGCGTTTGCAATACGTGTGCACGTATTCGTGCAGGCACACCCATTTTGAGAATTAGCTAATGTGCCAGGTCTGTGAGCGACTATTCTCCGGCTAGTTCCCTGACAGTGCCCCCCCCCCCCCCTTATGGGCAGCCTCCAGATAAACATGACAGGGTTTCTGTTGAAGAATTCTTGCAGTAACATGGGGCATGAATATTTTCCTCTGGCTCCCATGAATTTTCTTCAGGTGGGTATCCCTTCCACTTAACAAGATACTGAATAGGTCTTCCTCGCTTTCTATAGTCCAGTATTGCTTTTACCTCAAATTCGGTTTCCTTTCCAATATCAACTGGAGGTGGCAGTGGGTCCTCCCTTCCTGGGAAACAATCTGGAACAGCAGGTTTAAGAAGAGACACGTGGAAGACTGGGTGAATTTTGTAAGATTGGGGGGAGAAAAAGTTTGAAAGCCACAAGATTGATCATTCTTTTAATTCCAAAAGGTCAGATGAACCTTGATCCCAGCTTACGAGAAGGAAAGGGGAGTTTTTGGTTGGCTGTAGACAGCTAGACTCTGTCACCAACCTTGAAGGCCGGGTTCTCCCTTCTCTTCTTATCATAGTTCCTTTTTATAGTCATCCTTGGCCTTTTGTATTGCCTCCTGCAGGGTCTGGTAATTTGTATAGATGGAGGTTAATCTATCTTGTACTGCGGGCACACCAGTTTCTGGCAGAGAATCTGGAAAAAATCATGGATGAAAGCCATAGTTTGCCCAGAATGGGGTTTGGTTTGTTGGCAAGTTATTGTAGGCAAATTCAGCACAGGGGAGCAGAGACACCCAGTTGTCCTGTGAAAAGGTGGAGAAACACCAAAGATACTGCTCTAAGGTCTGGTTGGTCCTCTGTCTGGCCATTGCTTTGTGGGTGGTAGGCTGAGGGCAAGCAGACCTCAATATTTAAAGCTTTGCAAAGGGTTCTCCAGAATTTGGAGGTGAATTGCACGCCTTTGTCTGACACAATGCTTTTGGGCAGGCCGTGAAGTCTCACTACTTCTTTAATAAAAGACTGAGCGGTGTCTGTGGCCGAAGGCGTACCCACTATAGGCACAAAATGCAACATCTTAGATAATCTATCAATGACTACAAAGATAGATGTTGTATAGTTACATAGTTTGTGAGGTCGAAAAAAGACACCAGTCCATCCAGTTCAACCTATGATGTGTGTGTGTGTGTGTTTGCTGTTAACCGTACATTGTATACCCCTGTATGTTGTGGTCTTTAAGGTGCCCATCTAATAGTTTTTTGAAACTATCGATGCTCCCTGCTGATACGACTGCTTGTGGAAGAGAATTCCACATCCTTACTGCTCTGACAGTGAAGAACCCCCCTACATATTTTAAGGTTAAACCGTTTTTCCTCTAGTTTTAGTGAGTGGCCACGTGTCTTATTGTATTCCCTTTCTATGAAAAGTTTGTTCCTTATGCTAGGGTCGCCAGTACAGTATTTGTACATTGATATCATATCCCTCCTCAATCGTCTCTTCTCCAGAGAGAATAAGTTCAGTGCCTGTAGTCTTTCCACATAGCCGATGCCATCCATTCCCCTAATCATTTTTGTTGCCCTTCTCTGGACTCTCTCCAGTTCCAGCACATCCTTCATAAGGACCGGTTCCCAGAACTGGACAGCATACTCCAGATATGGCCAGACCAGAGTCTTGTAGAGTGGGAGAATAATATCTTTATTTCTAGAGTGAATCCCCTTTCTTATACATGCCAGTATTCTGTTGGCTTTGTTTGCAGCGGCTTGGCATTGCATGCCACTGCCAAGCCTGTTGTCTACCAGTACCCCCAGGTCCTTTTCCATCCTAGACTCACCCAGAGGTTTTCCCCCCAGTGAGTAGCTTGCTTTCGTATTTCTGACGCCCAAGTGCATTACTTTACATTTTTCAACATTAAACCTCAGATGTAGAGAAGATGAGAATATAATCGAGATGTGAATCCCTCAGCAGGAGGCAGGTCCACTATAAAGTCCATGGACAACATTTATCAGGGCAAATCAGGAATTGGTAACGGCCTTAGCAGGCCCCAGGCTCTGGTGTTAATTCCCTTGTTGCGAAGGCACGTTGTACAGGAGCCAACATAATCTTTACAGTCCTGACTCAGGCCTGGCCACCAAAAAGATTGTTGAATGAGCTCAATGGTCTTGTGTACCCCGAAATGACCTGCCAATTCATGGTTAATGACATGCCTTCAGTACTAGGGTTCTTGCTTTTTGTGAAACATAAATTTTGTCATTTTGCCAGAAAAAGTTGTCTTGTTTTTTCAAAGAGTGAACTTCAGACTCCGGACACTGAGTGGAAGCTTTCTGGATGGCTGATTATAAATCGGGTTGCAACAGCCAAAAATGTTTTAGTGAAAGAATGGTACTGGAGGAAGCCACTTCAGGGGTCTCTGGAAACATTAGTAAAAGTGCATCGGCCTTACCGTTTGACCCTGGCAGGTAGGTGATATCAAAATTAAATTGGGAGAAGAACAAAGCCCACCGTGCTTGCCGAGACCTAAGGCATTTAGCAGTCCTGAGATATTGCAAATTCTTTTGATCAGTAAATATCTTCACTGGATGGGCCGCTCCTTCCAAAAGATATTGCCATTCTTACAAGGCTATTTTGATAGCCAGTAGCTCCCGATCACCAAAATCATATTTTTTTTCTGATTGATTCAGCTTCTGAGAAGAAAAAGCTACCGGAGGGAGCAGGGCTTTAGGCCCCATTCGCCGTGACATGATTGCCCCAGTGGCGACCTCTGAGGCATCCACCTCCAAGACGTAAAGCAGGGTCTGGGTGCCAAAGTATTGGAGCGGAGGTGAAAAGAGCTTTCAGTTTGTCGAAGGCTGCCTGGTGCTCCTGGGACCACTGGAATCGGGAGTGTTGACTTGTGAGCTGGGTAATGGGAGCAATAATGGATGAGAACCATTTAATGAATCTCCTGTAAAAGTTGGTGAACCCCGCAAATCTTTGGATCCCCTTTTTATCCATTGGGGCAGGCCATTTCAGGATAGTCACCTTTTGGGGGTTCCATAGCGATACCATCAGTGGATATGATCAATCCTAGGAACTGGATGGTTTGTCTCTCGAATTCGCATTTCTCCGCCTTGTTGTAGAGTCCATGTTTCCTGAGAGTAGACAAGAGTTTTCTTTATGTGCACACGGTGCAATTCAGGAGATACAGAGAAGATGAGAATATCATCGAGAGAGACTATAAGGAAGTGATCCAGTAATTCTCTAAAGATGGGTTCGGAAAGCAGTTTTCCACTCGTCTCCTTCTCTAATTCGGGCTAAGTTGTAGGCACCTCGCAGATCCAGTTTAGTAAAAACTTAAGCCGCTCAAAATCTTTAAAAGAGTTTGGGTATGAGAGGGAGCTGGTAGCGGTTCTTGATGGTAATTTTGTTTAATTCCCTGAAATCCACACAAGGTCTGAGTGTGTGATCCTTCTTTTGAACAAAGAAGATTCCTGCTCCTGCAGGGGAAGAGGATGGACGGATAAATCCTGTTTCCAGATTCTTGTTTATGTAGAGTCGTAGAGCCTCCAGCTCAATTTCTGATAATGGGAATGTCCGACCAAAAGGAATTTCTGCACCTGGAAGTAGCTTTATAGGACAGTCATAAGAGTGATGAGGTGGCAACACATTGGCTTTCTTCTTTTCAAACACATCCAGAAAGTCATGATAGCTGGTAGGCACATATCAACCGATATCGGAGACTGGCTGAACAGTCAGGCAGCTGGGAGAGTCCAATGGCTCAGGAGCGAAACAGTGCTGCTGTTAGTAGACTGAAGAGAACATGATTTCCCCTTTAGACCAGACAATCTTGGGATTATGGGCCCGCAACCAGGGAATGTTCATTATTACCGGAAACATCAGGCAGTAGAGGACATCGAAACATAGGAACTATTGATGTCCAGAGTCAGTAGTCGTTAGAATTGGTTCAGTTTCTTGGGTAATGGGCCCTGACTTGGGAATGGCGCCATCTGCTAAGTGAACTGTAAGACTCAGTCTCTAAGGTCTAAGTGGAATCCATAATTTCTTAGCTAATTTAAGATCCAGGAAACAACTGCAGGCACCTGAATCAACTATGGCTCGGAATTTGACTTCCCCTTCTGCCACTTGCAGTGAGACAGGCAAGATGATCCGAGCGGGAGAGGATCCAACGACCAAGGCATATGTGGGACGAGAGGACAGGAACTTACTTGGCCTCACAGGCAGTTTCGAAGAAAATGTCCAGTACCGCCACAGTATAGACAAAGGTTGGCTCTCTTCAAGGGTAGGGAAGGGAAGGCCCCACTAGGCCGAATTGCATTGGTTGTACATCAAGAGGTGCTGAAGAGGAGATGGGTGTAGTGGTGGGTACTGGAGGTTTGTAAGATTGAGTCCATTCAAAACGCCGCTCACGTAATCGGCGGTCAAGCTGTATAGCCAACTGTATAAGGCATTCAAGAGTAGCGGGAGCTTCTACCCGGGCCAGTTCATCTTTGAGCGCCTCAGACAGACCAAGCCAGAACTGGTACTTGAGTGCAGCTTCATTCCAGTCTGTATCTGCTGACCATTTGCAGAATTCAACCATATAGTCCTCTACAGGCCATTTCCCTTGCTGGAGTGTGTGCAGGGCCACCTTGGCCGAAGCCCTTCACTGGGGGTCATCATAGAGCTGTGACATGGCTCCAAAAAAGGCTGAAACTGAGTCTAGGACTGGGTTCCTTTGTTCCATAAGATGATGGGCCCAGGATTGTGGTTCTTCTGTGAGCAAGGAGATGATGAACCCGACTTTGACAGTTTCAAGGGATAAAGTCCATGACTGCAGAACTAGGTATAACTGACAAGCATTTTTAAACAATTTGAATTTTCTTCGGTCCCTGGGGGAAATGTTCGGGTATGGGGACTCTTGGTTCAGGTGAAGGCACCACTACTGTGGGTGAGACAGTGGTGCGTTCAAAAACAGCTGGAGCAGAGACAGCATGTGCGGGGTTCTGGTAAGCAGAAGAGAACGTAGCGGCAATGCTGTGCAGGCGACTTTCTAGTTGAATATAGCCTCCTTGTAGATTATGTACAGCTTGTGTGAGGTCTGTAACTTGTTGGCACAAAGCCTCTAGCGGAGACGCACCTCTGTTGGCTTCAGACATCTTATGGCTGACTTGTACTGTCACGTACCGGGTCCTGAAGCCGAAATGCTGAGAGATCTCTCCTTGCGGCTGAGTGCCCGGTGTCCCTGAAGTTGGTAACAGGAAGCAAGAAGCCCAAAGTAGCAAGGATTGCCAGCTGTGCCCCAGATGAGGGTTGATGGTAGGGAGATCTCTCTGCAAGTGAACACCAGAGGAGGTGAGCACTAGGACCCAGGAGCGCTGAGGATGATGCAGACTGCACACGGCTGGAAGTAGTTTGTAGTGGAAAGTGCAGCAGGCAAGATCAACAGGTAAGTACTGAAGGTAGGTACTGCAGGCTGGGTACAGCAGCGGATCACAGCAGAAGGCGTAGTTGGGGACAGAAGAAGAGGTCAGTAAGCTAGTGGTCAGCAGATCAGATAGCAGAGTCATGGTTAGGCAAGCCGGGGTAATACACAGGACAGGACTGAGTGTATAACAAACAAAGGGTTGGGGGGGCACACCCTGAGAAAAGCATTTCTAAAGCTGGTGCTGCTATAAAAAACCATATACATGTATAACTACAGAGGACAGCGCACACATGCAGAATAAATAACTATCAAATATAACAAGGCAATCAGAATGAGTAAAAATGGCCACCATATGGCCATATCGTGCTCCAGCCCACCACTACGTCAAAGTACCCTGTTGTCAGTAGGTCCTACACTATCCATAAAATGAAGGATAAATCCAACCTCTCTATACCATTGGAGATACTTACACCTTACATGGGAGAGATGTGCAATTGCACTATAAGGGACTCCTCCGATATCTGCTTACTGGTGGACACTGATAACAAAGTACAGGTGTGGGAGGGTGGGGTGCTCAACCCCAGGAGTCTGGTCAAGACTGAGTGTATAACAAACAAAGGGTTGGGGGGCACACCCTGAACATGCATTTCTAAAGCTGGCGCTGCTATAAAAACCAATATACATATATAACTACAGAGGATAGCGCACGCATGCAAATCAAATATAACAAGGCAATCAAAATGAGTTAAAATGGGGATTTATATATGTAATACACATGGCAGATGACAAGAGAAGATCCGTGAACAATCCGAGGTCAGAGCAGGGAGCTAGACTAGAGGAATCCAAGAGCAAGCCGGGTTGACAACAGGTGATCAGAAACAGCAGCAAACACAGGAGCAGGAACCTGAAGACCAGTCAGCAATGTCCATGTGCCACAGACATCCTTTTAAAGACCAGAGGATGCTGGGATCTGACGTCCATTTCTTGCGCCAGTGCACACACGTCTTCACCCTAGCGAACGTGTGTTTGCAATACATGTGCGCGTATTCATGCGGGGACGCGGCCATGTTGAGAATTGGCTAATGTGCCAGGTCTGTGAGCGAATATTCTCCGGCTAGTTCCCTGACAACTGTACTTCAAGATATGGGATTTACAGGCAAGTCAAAAACCCTCATCATTGTACAGGACACATCCTGGCAACCTTTTCATATACTGTTAACTCGTTCACATCAAAAGGCAGTTGCAAGATGATTTTGCGTTTAGGTCCCAGACCTAGGACCCTTCAGTTCTACTCCCTCGTGCAGTGAATTTTCCCCCTCTGACCAGGAGATGTACAGGCACACAGCACTCAAGTTTGGTGGAAATGCATCTGATTTGTTTATTTACAGCTCACACATTTATAGGTCATTTCAAGGGAAAAAACAGTTTAAACTGGTGTACAATCCATAGGTCAGTTTTAACAATAGAATATATCTAATAAGACAATACATGAAAGGTTTTGTTGTCCCTAACACATTGATGTAAATGTGAGACGTCTTGTGTCTGAAGTTGCTTATTTGTGGAAGGGCCTTCCCGTCTATGCTCAGCTGTCTGATGTGTTAATATGTAAGTACTTATCAATGTATTCAGGTGTCTTCTGTAAACTATATGTAAAGTCTAATTGTTAAGTGTCCGGTAGGTATGGCTGAGATGTGTTGATGCTGTCTGAAATGGTAATGAATGACTTGTTAATGTAATTTCCAGAGACCACATTCCATTGTGAGTTGGGCACTAGCTGAAATGTATGTCTCTGGTATCGGGGGATATCAATATTTTATTAAGGCACATTGATACACTCTTTCAACCCAACCTTTGATCCCAACCTTATTCAAAGGGTGGGATCACCTAGAGTCTAAGAATAGCACTATGTTCCCTCCTGGGTATGTTTGCTGTGCTCTTGCTGTAAGTATACATGTCCTACACATAGATATAATATTAGGGATGCACTGAGCACAACAGCGCAACATGATACCCACAATCACCCCCACTAAGGTCATTAGTATCTGTTGGATAAATGCAGCTCCAGGCAGCCACCCAAAAAACCAGTCCCACCAACTGCTACTGATCATCTTCCTTAATTTCCTTTGCTAATTCACTTAATGTTTTGATATGACTTTGTATAGATTTTGAATGGTCACTCAGATTGAAACAACACATACCCTCGAAAGAATCACATCCCATGTTGTGCTTCAGCAACAGATAATCAATGGTCAGCCTATTTTGTAATATTGCCTGTCTAGTGCCCTGGAGATCCATTAATAATTCAGCCAGAGCACTAGATGTGTGGTTGAGCCCTTTTGCAAGAGCACAGGCGACCTTACTCAGTTGTCTGTGATTTTCCGTAGCAAGGCCTGGGACTCCAACTAGGGATATGGCCAAAGAAATATATTCAGCTTCAGAGAGCAAATGTACTGCTGAGTCACAGTTGCTTGGGAGAGTGTATCCCAAAGAACTAGGGGACCGTGAGTGGGCAATTGATTTTTTTGGGGGTAGGATTACTGAGAGCCGTGAGAGAGTGCATGGACCCCCTGTTATATTTCCTGGGATATATGTCCAACTATGAGTCCCACATGATAGTAACCATCCCTTAGGGAGCTGGACATTCTTGACATAACTGGGTTGCATTATTGTATGAGTACACGTCATATTATTGGTAACTGACTTGCACAGACGAGGTTCTAAACAGGTGACATTATATTCTAAGGTGTATGTAGGCTGGCGACTTGGTTGTGTGCACATAGGGATATAACTTCTATTGCAGGTCATGTTTTAACAAACCTCAGCGGAGGTTACATATCCTGTATCTACCTCTACCATTGTTTCTGTGAGTGAATATGAGGATCTGTCACTACAATAAGCATATAGATTTGGATGAGTGTATACATCAGTGTCTTCCATACTTGAGTCGGCCCACACCCCACTATAATAGACTTTTAAAACATTAACTGGGGTGGGAACAGCTAGCAGGCAGGTAGAGAACAAATCATTGGAATTGTAGTGATCAGAAAGGCAAAAATCAGAAGAGTTCAGTATGTTGGCAGCAATAAACATCCATATGTTATCCTTTGTGTCCAATAGGCTTGACTTCAACTGTAAAGTGGAGACATGAATGTCTCGTGTCTCACTCATTTCCTGGGGTGAGGAAGGGCATAATGAGGAGAGTTTCTCCGGGTGGTGAGCACATGTTGCAAGTAACCACACAGTGGCTACTAGTGTTGAGCTTGCTACAAAGAGTACCACTGCTGCACAGATGGGAAGTCTTCCAGGAGTAGGGGTGTCCGTTGGCATTGTACCAATTCATCTGTCTGGATCCAACTGGAATTCGTCTGGTACTCGTCACAATCTTCGGTCCGCAGTCGTGGGATCCAGAGGTGGGGCTTCCTTCAGTCGCAATGCGTGGATCCAAACCGGGGAGTCATCTGTTAATACCGCTGTTCTGGTCACTGCTTGAACTGTCGCAGGAGGTCCGTAGGGTGGGTCTAGTGACTTTAGCTTATGGAGGGCCTTCACCAGGACTCTGTCTCCAGGCTTGAATGGGTGGGTCGGTGCACCTGTTGGCAAAGGAAACGAGAGCGAAATATCACCATAATCACTGTTTAATTTTTCAATAACTGTTACCACATATTCCTCTTGCATCTGCTGCAGATCTCCAGTATGAGAATTAATGGATTCATTGTCCATGGGGTTGGGAAGGGTCTCCCCATCAAAATTCCAAAGGGAGATAGCTTGGTTCTTGGGTCTGGAGTCATTCTGACTTCAGCAAGAATAGCAGGTAAGTACTGGTCCCACTTATGATAGGTACCTTCAGTTGCCTTCCTCAGTTTGTCCTTCAGTGTACGATTCATTCTTTCAACAACACCTGCACTCTGGGGGTGGTACGGTATGTGGAACTTCCAATCTATAGCTAGTTGCTCTGCTATGGACTGTGTTACCTTTGCTGTGAATGGGGTTCCATTGTCAGAACTGATCCTGACTGGGCATCCCCACCTGGGAATGATTTCTTTACACAAAATCTTAGCTACAGTTTTTGCATCCTCTTTCCTTACCACAAAAGCCTCAGGCCATCTGCTGAACCTATCAACGATTACCAACATAGTTTTACACCCATTTGTTGCCTTCAGCATATGTGTAAAATCAATCCTGAAATGGCCCTTGTGGGGGTAGCAAGTGTTCATGGTGGCCTACTTTTTTCCCTTGAACATTGTTCCGAGCACACGTGAGACATCTTGAAATCATACTTTCTATAACTTGCATTAGATTTTCTGCACAAAACCTTTTACTGACTTCATGCATTGTTTGCTTAAGACCTTTGTGACCTATACCATGTATTTGCAGTATAAGAATGGGGGAATTTCTACCACTTCTCCCTTTGACCACAGACCATTAGTGTCTTTGGTCAACCCTTGGGACTCCCAGTAATTAATGTCTGCTGGTGTTGCAAATGTTTGGAGTTGGGACAGCATGATGTTATTTTCAGGCGTGAGCGATACCAGTGGGTCATTTAGTAAAACTTCAGTTGCATTATTTTGTGTGACACGAGAAGCTGCTTTTGCATGCTTGTCTGCTAACCTGTTTCCCTGGGCAACTAGTGACATTGAAATCGTGTGCGCCTGGCACTTAATTACTGCAATGGCCTCTGGGAGTTGAATTGCTGCAAGGAGGTTTGCAAAGAGTTGTGCATGTGCAACTGGCTTACATGTTGCTGTTGTGAATCCTCTATGCTGCCCTATTACCCCAAAATCATGACATACTGAAAATGCAAATCTAGAGTCTGTGTACAAGTTTACTCGCTTGTTAGCCATGATTTCGCTCTGGTAAGTGCGATTAACTCGGCAGCTTGTGCTGATGAGACAGCGGCTGGCATGGCTTCAAGGACTTTATCGGGCAATTGTACCACTGCATAACCAGCATGAAATGTGTGATCATCTGGTAGGGTGCAGGAGCCATCTACAAATGCATCCTCTGCATCAGGAAAGGGAACGCTTTGCAGGGTGGGACGGGAGCTGGTAGCTATGTGAATACAGTGGGTACGGAAAGTATTCAGACCCCCTTAAATTTTTCACTCTTTGTTATATTGCAGCCATTTGCTAAAATCATTTAAGTTCATTCTTCTTCCTCATGAATGTACACATAGCACCCCATACTGACAGAAAAACACAGAATTGTTGACATTGTTTCAGATTTATTAAAAAAGAAAAACTGAAATATCACATGGTCCTAAGTATTCAGACCCTTTGCTCAGTATTTAGTAGAAGCCCCCTTTTGATCTAATACAGCCAGGAGTCTTTTTGGGAAAGATGCAACAAGTCTTACACACCTGGATTTGGGGATCCTCTGCCATTCCTCCTTGCAGATCCTCTCCAGTTCTGTCAGGTTGGATGGTAAACGTTGGTGGACAGCCATTTTTAGGTCTCTCCAGAGATGCTCAATTGGGTTTAAGTCAGGGCTCTGGCTGGGCCATTCAAGAACAGTCACGGAGTTGTTGTGAAGCTACTCCTTCGTTATTTTAGCTGTGTGCTTAGGGTCATTGTCTTGTTGGAAGGTAAACCTTCGGCCCAGTCTGAGGTCCAGAGCACTCTGGAGAAGGTTTTTGTCCAGGATATCCCTGTACTTGGCCGCATTCATCTTTCCCTCGATTGCAACCAGTCGTCCTGTCCCTGCAGCTGAAAAACACCCCCACAGCATGATGCTGCCACCACCATGCTTCACTGTTGGGACTGTATTGGACAGGTGATGAGCAGTGCCTGTTTTTCTCCACACATACCGCTTAGAATTAAGGCCAAAAAGTTCTATTTTGGTCTCATCAGACCAGAGAATCTTATTTCTCACCATCTTGGAGTCCTTCAGGTGTTTTTTAGCAAACTCCATGCGGGCTTTCATGTGTCTTACACTAAGGAGAGGCTTCCGTCGGGCCACTCTGCCATAAAGCCCCAACTGGTGGAGGGCTGCAGTGATGGTTGACTTTCTACAACTTTCTCCCATCTCCTGACTGCATCTCTGGAGCTCAGCCACAGTGATCTTTGGGTTCTTCTTTACCTCTCTCACCAAGGCTCTTCTCCCCCGATAGCTCAGTTTGGCAGCTCTAGGAAGGGTTCTGGTCGTCCCAAACGTCTTCCATTTCAGGATTATGGAGGCCACTGTGCTCTTAGGAACCTTAAGTGCAGCAGAAATCTTTTTGTAACCTTGGCCAGATCTGTGCCTTGCCACAATTCTGTCTCTGAGCTCTTCAGGCAGTTCCTTTTGACCTCATGATTCTCATTTGCTCTGACATGCATTGTGATCTGGAAGGTCTTGTATAGACAGGTGTGTGGCTTTCCTAATCAAGTCCAATCAGTATAATCAAACACAGCTGGACTCAAATGAAGGTGTAGAACCATCTCAAGGATGATCAGAAGAAATGGAAAGCACCTGAGTTAAATATATGAGTGTCACAGCAAAGGGTCTGAATACTTAGGACCATGTGATATTTCAGTTTTTCTTTTTTAATAAATCTGCAACAATGTCAACAATTCTGTGTTTTTCTGTCAGTATGGGGTGCTATGTGTACATTCATGAGGAAGAAGAATGAACTTAAATTATTTTAGCAAATGGCTGCAATATAACAAAGAGTGAAAAATTTAAGGGGGTCTGAATACTTTCCGTACCCACTGTACGTTCTGCACATTCACGTTGTTCTGATATCTCATCTTGTGGCCCCTTGAATCCTAGGAGAGAGTTTAAGAACAACATTGGTGCAGTAGTTGGCAGACAGTAGTGAACCTGGAGCCCTAGAGTGGTGGTCAGGATAACATCATATCCTGCCAACCTTTGGGCAGTCATGTGTTGCGTGGACAGATTTTTCAAGAGATGAAGGACAGAATGTGAAGTGTAGAGTGTGGTATCATGTCCCAGTGTGATTGAGCTTGTCAATTCCACAGCCATTACACATGTTGCCAGGGTCCTGAGACATGGTGGCATTCCCTGTACCGTGACTGGTGTAGTGATATAATCGTATTCGTAGTATTAATTATTTAATTATTTCTCTAATGCGAGTTTTTCTTGCAACGACCCAGTTCTTCCAGAGAGATGCATTTATTGAGACTTCAGCAAAGAATAAAGATATTTGCAACAGATGACAAAATCCAACAGAGTAAATAGCAGCCTTCAGAGTCCCATTCCTAAGCCTGTGCTCTCATCCTCATGTATGAATGTGTGTGTATGTGTGTGTGTATTGTGTGTGTGTGTGTGTGTGTGTGTGTGAGTATATAAGTGTGACTGCCAGCTCCTGAAATACCAGTGTGACACTGGGGGGGGGGGGGGGTTCTGCTAGGTCAACCCAAAATATTCTTTGATATCACTGTGAAAAGATCCCACTTGTAATGTTTACCAGGTAAACAATCCACCATTTCCCCTAAAGTTACCATCAATAAATACCTTTTGTCAGGCCAAAAGCCAATCTACATTTTACGGCCCCCTGCGCGTAACTCCTCAGGTCTTCTGATATGTAAAGTGCAACTTGCTTGCCTACCAGCTGTGTTAGGTCATAATCCACAAACCTATGTTCACATTAAAAAGACTATGTGTATGTATATCTGTGTATACTATACATATATATATAGTTATACACATACATATACAGAATATCCTATATAAATAATGCAACATATACCCCCACTTGGGTCGGTTCTAACTACTAGAACTGACCCATAAATCAAACAACATACATATTATTGCGATTTGAGGTACTGAATGCTTCACAATGGCTCATATAAAATATGGAATTGAAAACTGGTTACATCTGTCTTCACCAGCCTCTAAAATATTCAAATCATGACTAGAGTGATACACTTCACTCACCCCTCTTATAAATTTAGGGAAAACCACCCCATGTACTATATCCTAAACCTATATTGCTTTACCCAGTCTAAGTATCGCTTTGCGAATACTCAGACACCCAGTTATTTATGCTATGATAAGCCATTGTGCAGCATCTCACCTTAGATGTCAAATATATAGAAATCAATACTTATTTTGTAATATGTACAGATGTGATGAAAAAAAATTGTAGGTTTAAATGCTTCTTTCTGGTTTTTAAGATAAAGATCAAGAAATAAAACATGATGAAAATAAAATAAAATATTAGGGAAAAATAGATCAGGTAAAAGAAAAAAATCAGGGCGTTGAAAAAAAAAAAAAAAAAGTCCATTGCTTGATGAAAATTTGAGAGTCTGTTGTTTTTTTTTTAAAGTCCTTGTAATGGTGATATCAACCCAAATTAACATAATTGATTGGCTATCCAGAGTTTCTACACCACTGGCCAACAATGTCAGAAACTTCGGTGCTTCTGTAATTCAATTGTAAATGAGCATCTCCAGCAGGATCTGAAAGACCAAAAACTCTCAGAAATTCATTAGTAAGGTCAACAAAGTACTATTTACATTTTTACAGTGTGAAGTTAATTTACCCCCACTGCCAGAGCACTCACAAACAGATCTAGAGAATTTACACCTAGTGTCATATCTACATTTATAATACCCTGTAACCTCTTCAACTGTTTGTGAAGATAATAACTATTTTAAAAGCTGTCTTCTAATTCACCCCCACTGCCATAGAGGTGTAATTTGCATTCAAATGCAGATCTGGAGGTGTTTCATCTCCTGTTGTCTCTGTACCTCTGGTATTCTGAAATATCCTTAATTGTTCCAATAATATGTCCCGGTTCAATTTCATCTTATCATACTCAATTTTCAGATGGTCATATTCCTGTTTTAACTGAGAAAATGGTATCCAGGTCTTGGACTTTTTCTTATTATTATTTTTATCAGCTCTGTTTTGCACATTAGGATCACACGTTTTTGACCTGGTGTCTCCCCTCTGGCTGTTATCATTAGATACTCTAGTATTTGTCCTAAACAATGTGGCTACATCAACTTTTACAGCCTGCCCATTTAAATTTCTCCATAAATGATCTGCTCTCAACAATATGTCATTTAAATCATGAGGATTTGGGGTAACTAATAAAATATTTTGTTTGATATGCTCATGCAAAGCATCTAGGACCATACTCATATGTACCAAGCCTCCACGCTCAAATGCAAGATTATTACCAACCAAAAATTCCATAATAGTAGCTATCCTGTGTGACAATTCATAGGGAGACTCATTCTGCATTTGTTTGATCTTCCCATAAATGGTAACATCAGAACGTACACCATACAACACACATAATAATTCCAGTAAAATGTCCCTTGTCCTAAGAGGCTGAATACAGATCTGTTTAATTCTCATCCAAAGACCATTTCCTATAGAATGTTGCAAGACTCTTTCTAAATCAGATGGGTTTAGATTATACATATCTCTCACATGCTGCAAGTCACAAAATCGGATTTTTGTAAGATCTTACCGTAAAATCCTTTTCTCTTAGCTCATTGACAGACGTAGTCTTCTTGATTCACAAGAACTGGGTTATGTTGTCTCCGCAGGAGCAGGACTAGGCAGAAAGAAAAAACGTTCTGGCTCCACCTTAGGGGCAGTCCCTGAGGGTATATCCTCCCTCTCTCTGCTACAAGGCATCAGTTCTGTCACAAAGCAGCAACAGAGAATTTAACCCAACCCAACTCAATGATAGAGGGGCGGGTACTACGTCTGTCAATGAGCTAAGAGAAAAGGATTTTACGGTAAGATCTTACAAAAATCTGATTTTCTCTGTCGCTCATTGACAGACGTAGTCTTCTTGATTCACAAAAACTGGGACATCCAGAAGCAGTGCCACAAATGAGGGGTGGGATTGACCGAAATCAAAATCCAATCTAGAAGGCCCAACCGGTGCCAAACTAGAAGTTTTAAAGGCTCATTATAAACAAAGAATGAGACTCAAATGAAAATTTCCAACGGAAAAAAACCCTTGAGGCAGACCACTGGTCTCCTCAAATGGCGGCCTGCAAAACCTTGCGGCCAAACGAGGCATCAGACGATGCCATTACATCAACTTTATAATGTTTTGTAAAGGTATGCACCGACGACCAGGTAGCCGCCTTGCACACCTGGACCACTGACGCCTGATGGCGAAAGGCCCATGACGCACTAAGCGCCCGAGTGGAGTGCGCCTTAACAGGGAACGGGGGCTCCCGACCCTTAATAGAGTAAGCCTGTACCACCGTCTGTCTGATCCATTTGGAAATGGTTGCGGCAGATGCAGGCAACCCCTTTTTGGGTCCATCCGGGATCACAAAAAGTGAATCCGTCTTGCGAAATGAGTCTGTCGTTTTCAAGTATACCCTGATCGCCCGGACCACATCCAAGGAGTGTAAAGCAAACTCCCGAGGATGACTAGGCTTAGGACACAGGGAAGGTAATACAATTTCTTCATTCAGATGAAATTCTGAAACCACTTTTGGTAGGAAGGATGGATTCGGACGAAGAACCACCTTATCTCTATGAACCACCAGATATGGGGAACGACAAGATAAAGCGGCCAGTTCTGACACCCTGCGTGCAGAAGTGATAGCCACCAAGAAGGCCACCTTCTGGGACAACGTAGGTAGAGGAATCTCCCTAATATCTTCAAAGGGAGGTTTCTGAAGAACCGACCATACTAAATTAAGATCCCAGGGTGGTAACGGCGCGCGCACTGGCGGAGCCAGATGTCGCACCCCCTGGATGAAATTCCGCACCAAGGAATGAGTAGCCAAAGGCTTCTGAAAGAAGATAGCTAATGCTGAGACCTGACCCTTGATAGTGCTCAAGGCCAGTTTCTGCTCAACCCCTTGTTGCAGAAAAGCTAATATTCGACTAACCGAATAAGACCGTGGACGGAACCCCAGAGGTTCACACCATGCAATGTAGGACTTCCATGTACGATGATAAATCTTTCTGGAAGTCGCTTTCCTTGCTTTAACTAGAGTAGGAATAACTGAAGCTGACAATCCCTTGTCCTTCAGCACCTGGGTCTCAATAGCCAGGCCGTTAAAGCCAGCGATCGTAAAGCAGGATGGAAGATCGGTCCCTGAGACAGTAGGTCCTCCCTGAGAGGAAGTCTCCACGGGACGTCCGCCACCAGTCTGACCACGTCGGCGTACCAAGCTCGGCGAGGCCAGTCCGGAGCTACCAGGATTACTGGAATTCCTTCCTCCTCTATCCTGCGAAGAAGTCTTGGCAGTAACCCGAGAGGAGGGAAGGCATACATTAGCTGGTATTGCCCCCACGGGGCGATCAGTGCGTCTGCGGTCTCTGCTAGAGGATCGCGGGAGCGAGCCACGAATCTCTGTACTTTCCTGTTGAATCGTGATGCCAACAGATCCACATCCGGGGTGCCCCACTGTAGGCACAACTGGTGGAAAACTTCTGGATGGAGGGACCATTCCCCCTGATCCAGAGTCTGACGGCTGAGATAATCTGCCTGCCAATTCTCCACCCCCGGAATGAACACCGCAGAGATAGCTGGAACAAATCGTTCCGCCCAGCGAAGAATGCAAGCCACTTCTTTGGCCGCTCAGACACTCTTGGTGCCCCCCTGGTGATTGACATAAGCCACGGCCGTGGCGTTGTCCGACTGGATCCGAACCGGGCTGCCCTGGAGCTGCTCGGTCCAGTGAATCAGACAAAGTCTGATCGCTCTCAGTTCCAATACATTTATCGGCAACCTGGATTCTTCCAGGGACCAAAGTCCCTGGACAGATAACTGACCGAGAATTCCTCCCCATCCGGATAGACTGGCATCCGTGGTCACTATCGTCCAATATATTGGCAGAAATGACTTTCCCTGGCTGAGCATCGGAGACCGAAGCCACCAGACCAGAGACTCTCTGGTCTGTTTGCTCAATCGGATCCGATTGTCCAGGGATTCCGGATTCCGATTCCATCTGAGAAGAATCTCTTGCTGAAGAATTCGGGTATGGGACTGGGCAAATGGGACTGCTTCGAAGGAAGCCACCATCAACCCCAGAACCCTCATGCAAGTTCGAAGAGAAGACCAGCTGTTGGATAGTAACAACTGGACTGCTGATTGAATCTTCCGGAGTTTCCCTACCGGAAGGAAAACTCTTGACCTGACTGTGTCTAGAATTAGACCCAGATATTCGAGCCTCTGGGTGGGAACCAGAAATGACTTTTGCTGGTTCACCAGCCACCCGAATTCCTGTAAAGAAATTAGAGTAATTTCTATGTTTTGTAGCAGGGTCTGAGGAGACTCTGCATGAAGCAGGAGATCGTCTAGGTAACCTAGAATAGATATGCCTCTTTGGCGCAGTAGTGCCAACATTGGGGCCAACACCTATGTGAAGACCCGAGGAGCCGTGGCGAGACCGAAAGGTAACGCCACAAACTGATAGTGGTTCTCTTCTACGGAAAAGCGTAGAAACCGCTGATGTCCTGCGAAAATGGGAATGTGAAGATAGGCGTCCTTGATCTCTATGGACGCTAGGACATCCCCTGGATGCAGGAAGGCTGCTACTGTGCGAATGGATTCCATCTTGAATTTCCTTATGTTGAGAAAGGAATTGAGTGCCCTTAAGTCCAGAATTGGACGCACTTTGCCCTCTTTCCTGGGTATTGTAAATAGGTTTGAATAAAACCCTTGAAAACGTTCTGTCCAAGGAACGTGGACTACCACTCCTTGTTGTAGTAAATCCGTGACTGCTCTCCGCAGATCTTCTAAACGATCCGGGGATAGTCGGATATTGGAAGGGAAGAATCGCGCCGGTGGGAGAGATCGAAACTCGATCTTGTACCCTGACCTTATGACTTCGCAAACCCACTTGTCCGGGATTCTGGAAAGCCATGGATCCGGGAACCGGCGAAGACGTCCCCCCACCCCAATTATGGGTGGGGGCGCACCTTCAGGCTTTGGACGATTTATCTTCAGGTCTGGAGGGGGCGGGCTTTTGCTTGCCCGACCAACGTCCCCTGAAGCCTCCTGAAGTCACCCGCGGACGAAAAAACTTTTTGTGAGCAGAGAAAGAAGGCCCTCGTCTTTGATGAGTTCCTTTACCCTTAACATTTTGCGGTAAAAAGGTGCTCTTTCCACCCGTGAGATCCTTAATGATCTCATCTAAGTTGGCTCCAAATAGACGCTCTCCTAAAAAGGGGATATTAGCCAATGCTTTTTTGGAACCTTGGTCGGCTAACCAACCTTTTAGCCACAGTGTACGCCTGAGAACCACTGCTGAAACTGATGCTCGCGCCAATAATGGAGTGGCGTCTAACGCCGCTGCGAGACATAGCTTCTATCTTGCGATCCACTGGATCTTTAAAAGACGGAGCGTCTTCTAAAGGAATAACCGTGGCTTTATTCAATCTAGCAATTGGTGAATCCACCACAGGTGGTTCTGTCCATTTCTTAATGAGGGTTTCCTCAAACGGATAACGCCTGTTAATGCGTTTAGAAATAGCAGAGGTGCGTTTTGGCAGACTCCATTCTTCTTTGATTAGATTGCCAAAACATTTGGGCAATGGAAAAACCTTCGCCACTTTGATGCGTTTTTTAGTCCCAAAAGGGATTTCAGTTTCAGCTATTTCCGACGGAATACCCTGTAATCTTAAGGTTTCTTGAACAGATACAATGAGTGCGTTTACCAACGCTTCCTCTCGGGCTATGGCTGATGCCGAAACATCCTCCTCACTGTCTGAAGAGACAGTACCCGAGACACCAATCCCAGATGAAGTACCTGCAACTGCAGAAATAGGCTCAGATTCTGAATCCGAAGTTTCAGATAATAAGGGGTTAGGCGGGGGTCGCTTTCTTGCGCCCTGTCCCTGACAAGCCACTTCCACCCGGGACACAAAAGTTTCCATAATAGCTGACAATGATTCAACCGTCAGTGGGGTGCTGGAGGATCCTGCAGACACCTCGAGGGGATCCGGTGGAGATACATGAGTGGCAGGGTCCATGTTAATTCAGGACATCTCTGCCAGAAAACACAAAAAAACTTTTTTTTTTTAAATAAAAAAATACCTTTTTTTTTTTTTTTATGTGTCTCCCCCTAGCGCAATAGTGCCCCTCAGAGTACCTGCTTCTCGATCCCCACAGAGAGAGAGAGGGACCCCCAAGGCTCACCACCCGATGCAGAGAAGTTTCCAACCAACTGCAGTCAGCGTCTGTCTTTTACAGACTGGAAAGAGCTGTGTTAGTTTTCCCGGGTAGAAGGACGTGGCTCCGCCCCCTGTGTACGCCTTCCGGCGTTCCCAGCTCTCCACAAGGTAGCTGGGCTCATCAAACATGGCCGCCCCCATACGGGAGACAATAGACTCCAAAAACATGGCGGCCGGCGTGACCTGAGGACATTCATGCACCCGGTCTACGGCAAAATGGCAGCGGACTGCCGAAATCGTTTTTCCCAGCACATCCACCTGCATCTCTGCTAAGTGGCGGTTTATCGATCTGCAGGAGGTACACTACAATTAAGGTAGGATTATACCTCCTATGTCTGCTGTAACACTACAGTCTGCTGGGTAGAGTGTTAGCTCTCAAACCAAGTCCACTTCCCACCAAACACATACTGTATTTACAAGGGGGACTTTTAGTGTCAGATATATACTGACCATGTATGGAGGGGCCCATAATTCATACTGCCTCATAACGAGGAAAAAAAGGGAACGTTTACTCACCATACCGAACCGACAGGCACCCTCTCTTCACAATACCCTCTCCACCGGGGTGGGGGGTTGTGGACCACTCCGGACGCCTCGACTCTCTGGTTCCTGGCGTCCAAGCGAGACTTTTAACTCGCAAGGTCAGTCCCTCCAATGGGACTCCGTCGCGGCCGACCCAGCGCGGAGCTCTGGTCTGCACGCGCTCGTAGGCAGAAACCGGGGTGACCACTGGATCTCAACATCCAGCCCGTCGCCCGGCCCCGCATACTTACTTGAATGTGTCGCGGCCGACCAAGCGCAATGCAATGGTCTGCGCGCGCTCGTAGGCCGGCTGGGGTGACCACTAGTGTCGCCCAGTCTGGCGTATTTGCTTGAAGATCTCACAGGAAAAAAACACTGGAGAAAACTACCTAAAAAATATTTTTTCTAAGGAAAAAATCTTGCCAGGACCAAAAAGATCCCAGCAAGGAACTTAGGTCCTTACTCCTGACTAGACAGAAAAAAACTGATGCCTTGTAGCAGAGAGAGGGAGGATATACCCTCAGGGACTGCCCCTAAGGTGGAGCCAGAACGTTTTTTCTTTCTACCTAGTCCTGCTCCTGCGGAGACAACATAACCCAGTTCTTGTGAATCAAGAAGACTACGTCTGTCAATGAGCGAAAGAGAAAACCATTTTAAAAATATGTTTAAATCATGGCAGGGAACCATTCCTATTTCTTTAAGAATTGGGTCTAATTCTTTTGATTTCAAAGGTTTCATTATAAGCTGAACTTCACCTGTATTATTATTATTGTTGTAAACTGTGGTAGTCACAGTGGGTGCAGCTGGTAATGAATTATCAGATTTAATATGAGACTCTGTTAGATTTGATAGAACATTTGAATTTGTACTTTGCTGCAGATTGCTGAATTCAAGATTTGATGCACATCTGCATTCCCGTGATCTCTTCTCTAATTCCATAATTCTTAATTTCAATCTCTCATTTTCTTCTGATAATTCATCACAACATTTAGATTTCTCAATCAAAGCTTCCCCAATGGTAACTGCATGCAATTTTAAATTTACAGTCTCAGTTTCTGATTGGTTACGTAACATCTCATAGACCTTGTTGCTATCATCAACTGAATTCTGTAACTGGTCAATTTCCTCAATCTTACCCCTCAAACTATTTTCCATATTTAAACAGCAAGATAACAAACCCTGCACAATACAACCTTTTCTCTTACTTTCTGAAATTTTGTTATCAAAAACATTTTTCTCTAAAAATTCCTTCATCATAGTCCACGTCTGCTTACATTTTTCTGGAATTTCAGAAGGACCACCATGACGCTTAATACATTTTAACACCCATCTGTTAACTTTATCAGAACTGACACTAGCTTCACAATGAGTAAGCATTTTCACTATATTACTAGTAATTAAAAATATATATTTTATTGAGACTTCAGCAAAGAATAAAGATATTTGCAACAGATGACAAAATCCAACAGAGTAAATAGCAGCCTTCAGAGTCCCATTCCTAAGCCTGTGCTCTCATCCTCATGTATGAATGTGTGTGTATGTATTGTGTGTGTGTGAGTATATAAGTGTGACTGCCAGCTCCTGAAATACCAGTGTGACACTGGGGGGGGGGGGGGGGGGTTCTGCTAGGTCAACCCAAAATACTCTTTGATATCACTGTGAAAAGATCCCACTTGTAATGTTTACCAGGTAAACAATCCACCATTTCCCCTAAAGTTACCATCAATAAATACCTTTTGTCAGGCCAAAAGCCAATCTACATTTTACGGCCCCCTGCGCGTAACTCCTCAGGTCTTCTGATATGTAAAGTGCAACTTGCCTACCAGCTGTGTTAGGTCATAATCCACAAACCTATGTTCACATTAAAAAGACTATGTGTATGTATATCTGTGTATACTGTACATATATATATATAGTTATACACATACATATACAGAATATCCTATATAAATAATGCAACAACTGGGAGTAATTTGGATATATATGTAACAGGCCTCAACCGTCCTCCATGGTCCTGGGCTAATACTGCAGCTATGGTCTTACAATTTTCACGTGCATACAAGTGAAATGGTACATTGTATTGGGGAATGCCTAGTGCAGGGGCTGACACAAGAGAGATCTTTAATATTTCAAAAGCATCCATCATTTCAGGAGACCAAACAATATTCTGGGGAGCGGTGACGGCAGTGGAAGGTCTGAGGAAGGAGTCCCAGTGAGAGCAGTCTGGGATCCATAGCCTGCAAAAGTTTACCATACCTATGAAGCTCATCAACTCTGACTTTGTCTGTGGGCGGGGCAGACTGATTATTGTGTGGATGCGGTTTGGGGCTAGTAACCGAGAACCAGGCATGAGAATCATGCCAAGGAAGGTAACACTCTTTTGACAATATTGGATCTTTTTCTTAGAGACCTTTTGTCCCTCTGTTCCTAGTAAGCACAACAATGACAGTGTGTCCTTATGGCATGCTTGTTCAGATGGACTACATACTAACAAACCATCCACAAAAGATAGCAGTGTAGAACCATGCTGCGGATGCCAGTTTACCAGGACTTGCTGGAGAGCGGTGGAGTACACTGCAGGTGCATCAATTAGACCTTGTGGCAATCTGCACCAGGTCATTTGACGGCCTTTGAAAACAAATTCCATCAGAGGCTGTGTCCGCTCATCCAACGGTATGCTGAAATAGGCATTGGAGAGATCAACCACACTAAAACATTGTGTTGTGGCTGGGATCTGGTTTATGAGTGTAGTTATGTCGGGCATCACTGGAGTGATCGGGAGAATTATGTCATTTATTGCTCCGAGATCTTGAGTGAATCTATAAGAGCCATCTGATTTTTTTACAGGATTTACTGGTGTATTGTATGGAGAGGTAGTAAATTTTAGCACATTCTGTTTGAGGAATGCCTCAATCATTGGTGCTAGAGCTTCTTCCTTTGCTTTCTGGATGGGATATTGTTTCAAGTACATGGGCATATGCGGTTTAACAGTTGCCTTGTACGGTGTGCAGGGGAGATAACCAACATCAAATGAATCCTGTGCCCATGTCTCTTGCGGAATTTCTTCAAGAGAACTGGGAACAATGGCTTGCTCACAAGTAAGAGTATGTACACAGTCAATAGAGAATCCCCCTCCCCCGTTGGGCAAGAGAGATATACCTAAATCTATCATTAAATCTCTTCCCAGTAAATTTGAGGGACATGTTGACAATATAGTGAAAGAATAGTTTGTTAAAAATTTCCTCCACTGATTATACACCTGGATGGTCGGGGTACGTCTAGTGGGGGTCAATACTCTGTTTATTCCCACAGAAGGTTCGCCAGGATACGTTTCGCTACCTGTCCACTGCTTGATGACTGAAACTGTTGCTCCACTATCAATTAAAAAATACTCTTCTCTATACCTCGGTGGGTGTCTTATCTGCTAAAATCAGTTTGACCATGGACTTTTCTTCTGCAGTGTAGGTTAAATCATACATGGCGACGGAGTTTGGGCACCTTCATTGTGTGTTAGCTGTATTCATTCCCCATTGAATGGGATATTTTACCCGTGTTTGCTGGGTCTGGGTAGGCATTGGCTGGACCTGGTCTGGGGGCGGGCAGGGGCAATCTCTAACGAAATGCCCTGGTTGTCTACATCTGAAATAGACATGTGGACTATGTCTAGGCCCTGTGTGCTGCTGAAAACTGCGCTTGTCTGTGTATCTACCCCGATTTTCATAGTTGGGAACGGGACTGGGAATAATGTATACTTTGAGCGGAATACTTGGTGGTCTGCTTGTGGATCTCAAAACATCCCGCAGAGTCCTTTGCTATGGCTTGCTTCATGGTTTGTGTTGGGGTTAATTCTGGCCAATTATCAACGATCATTTTATAAATTCTAGCAACTTCAGGCAGCAAATTTGCAACAAATGTCTGTGTATACACTAACCCCATATCATCAGCAGTCGCTAAACCTGCCTCTTCTACCCAAGTCTTCCTAAATCTTTTTGTAAAATCTGACACACTTTCTCCAGTTTTTTGTTTACAAGTTTGGCTATTCCAATGTCTTTACGATCACCAATCATCTCTTTAAATTGTGCCAATACCTGTGTCCACATTTTGTCTATCTGGTCAGAGGTCCTTAAGGGATAATCGACAGGTGTGATATCTGTACTGGATATTCGAAGAGTGTCACATTTTCCAAAGTCAAAACCTCCTTCTGCTGAATCCTGATATCCCGTAATTCCTTCCAGAATTAATCTATAATCCTCTACAGTAAACTGTTGGCCTTTACACATTCTTTTCAAATATGATACAGTGGCAGCAGGAGTTTTCCTGGGATCAGGGGAATTATTAATAATATCATTTAAAACAGTAGACGGTAGTGGCTTCATTATCATTTGATTTCCCATTATAACAAACAGAAATGCTTCAGCTGCTATGGGGGCGGTATTTGTTTTTGCTGCATGTGGGATACATTGCTCTACTGGGCTTTTCAGGCTGGACAATAGTTTGATTAACACACTCAGAGACATCCTGCATTTCAGGTTCTGTAGAACCGGAATATTGTGGCACAATTGCCTCTGAGCATATTTCATCATCTGATTCTGGTGTTAATTTAGTTAAGACAGGGTATAATGGCACATAAGGAGGGGGAGCAGGAGCTGGGGACACAATGGGGGCTCTGGCCTGCTGTTTCTCATTTACACTGCTAAAATCAGTGCAGAAAGTTTGCACTGATAACCATGCCTGTCCACATTTTCTCATATATGCTTTGTCCCACTTTGTGTCTCCCTGGTACCATGGAAAAACATCTATCTCATTTAAACATAACCCCTTTATCATAGCAACATGAAATTCTGAAAAGGATCCCTCTCTTGGAAATGGATCACTACACCTCATTCCCTCAGTCCACATTGACATATTTTCTACCCAAGGATCAGTATAAAATGAACCTAAACACCTCTGGACAAACATTTTTGGTGTTTCCCCAAATTCATTTTTGGGGGACACTTTCACCATAGAGTGGTTTGCAGCAGACTTAGGAACATGACTTTCAGTTCTAAACTTAAATTTCATTTTTCCCTTGGGATTCTCCATACCTTGAGAATTGCCCATTATTCTAAGCTCAGAATATAAAGTGAGATTAGCTGAGTTTGAAGGTTTATCTCGGGATGGTGATGTCAGTATTTAGACTTTACTGGCAGACCTGGTCTCCAGCTTATGTGTTTTTCCTACGTCTTTCTAATCAGGTTTATCTACACCCAATTTATGGTTTGCTTTTAACTATTCTCAGTTGGCAAGTTTATACCTTCAAGCTCAGCTTGATCTCACATACAGTCTGCATATACATCTATACAATGGCATGCAATCACATATAGCGACTAGAAATACACTTAAGTGTCTATACAGCAATATACAATGTTTAAAGGGAAAATTCACTATCACACACAGTACTGCTTTCTAACAGGGGCATCAAACCCTCTATTATCTTTAGGAATATCAGATTTCTAGGAGGCGCTACAGTAGCGCTTACCGGGTACTGCTAATCCGCTCTGACAGTATAGGGTGGCAATAATAAAAAAAATAGAATTACTCACCCGATACTGTATATGGCGGATCCCGCTTCTGACACCAAACTGTTAACTCTTTCACATCAAAAGGCAGTTGCAAGATGATTTTGCGTTTAGGTCCCAGACCTACGACCCTTCAGTTCTACTCCTCGTGCAGTGAATTTTCCCCCTCTGGCCAGGAGATGTACAGGCACACAGCACTCAAGCTTGGTGGAAATACATCTGATTTGTTTATTTACAGCTCACAAATTTATAGGTAATTTTAAGGGAAAAAAACAGTTTAAACTGGTGTACAATCCATGGGTCAGTTTTAACAATAGAATATATCTTATAAGACAATACATGAAAGGTTTTGTTGTCCCTAACACATTGATGTAAATGTGAGACGTCTTGTGTCTGAAGTTGCTTATTTGTGGAAGGGCCTTCCCGTCTATCCTCAGCTGTCTGATGTGTTAATATGTAAGTACTTATCAATGTATTCAGGTGTCTTCTGTAATCTATATGTAAAGTCTAATTGTTAAGTGTCCAGTAGGTATGGCTGAGATGTGTTGATGCTGTCTGAAATGGTAATGAATGACTTGTTAATGTAATTTCCAGAGACCACATTCCATTGTGAGTTGGGCACTAGCTGAAATGTATGTCTCTGGTATTGAGGGATATCAATATTTTATTAAGGCACATTGATACACTCTTTCATATACCATGGGTTGTAGGCTTGTACCTTGAATTGATTCATATACCATGAATTGTAGGCTTGTACCTTGAAGTGATGATGGGACACGAGCAAATTTTTCAGGATATGATCTGCTCAGGCACCCCTCCCCTATAACCCTGCCCCACTTAATGAGTCCACAGTTTTTTGCTTTTTTTTCTCCTTCACGGATAAACCAGCTTTACTAGTTCAATATTCATTATTTTTCCTCCCATTCTTCAATCAATCTTCACTGTCTTCCAATGCCTACACCGAAGCAGTGTATCTTGATTGGTAGAACCTTGTTGAACCATGCCCTGACCTAATTCTGTGGGGACAGCCTGTAATGTTGCTTTGGTCACTATATCCTGCATAGAATGCTCACCCTGGCACTTGCAATGCGTTGAGCTTGCCACATAATGCTGTATAGAGCAATGGTCCATTGCAATGGAACCCAGTTATTAAAGACCCCTTGGGGGTATGCCCACTGTGATGAGTGAAGCCTGGACATTATATACAGTCCAGTGGTGGTAGCAGGTAAGACAAGGTCACCCTGATTTTCTGACCGTTACTCAAACTTTTCAAACTTGGCGCTAAAATTCAACCTCTCAAAGTGTAGTCTCATGTGGAAACCCAAGTGTTGAATCATACTGGTCGCACACTTTAACATCACTTCCAGCAAGAGCCCTTATAAGTTCTTTCACCATGAGGATTTGATGCATGATGGTCTACACTGGGGTTTTCACATACTCCATCTGGACACACTTGCTCTATCTGTCATGCTCTAGTTCATGAGTACCCCACAGGGGAAAGCCCTCATTTATAGCGATAACGGTGATCTGGCAAAAGGGAGTCTATCCTAAACAGATGACTATTAGGTCTGCTGAAGTCCCACACAACACTGAAACTGAGTGA
Organism: Pelophylax lessonae; assembly: GCF_965119305.1. Lineage (NCBI taxonomy): Eukaryota > Metazoa > Chordata > Amphibia > Anura > Ranidae > Pelophylax > Pelophylax lessonae. Next base: position 166,136,588 of record NC_138779.1, read on the forward strand.
CTCAAACTTGCACTAGTTCCAGCTCTATTTCAGGCATGCAACAAGTGGCCTACATGACAAAAGCAGAATTTTCTGCATCCATGTCGTAATTCTGCCAACAATATGCGCCCATTAAGTGGTTGTAAAGGCTCTGAAGGTTTTTTTACCTTCATGCCATTGGCTCCCACTTCTAGCAATCAGTCAGTGAACCAATAAGGAGAGAATGGGGGGGACGGGTCTGGTCGAGGCTCTGTGTCTTATGGAAGCATAGAGCAGGCTCAGGATTGAATATGCACCAGTGTCCCCATAGCAAGCAGCTTGCTTTTGGGGTCACTGGCCAAGAGGGAGGAGCCAGGAGCGCGGGCGGGGGACCCGAGAGGAGTAGGATTGGGGTTGCTCTGTGCAAAACCACTGCACAGAGCAGATAAGTATAACATGTTTGTTATTTAAAAAAAAAAAAAGTTGAACCTTTAATACCACTTTAATTGCAACATCTTTTCCCAGATCTCAGAAACGCACTCATCTACCATTTCAGTAGTTTAATCTACTACACTTGATTTTCAACCAGAATCAGACCATAATGTGTCAGTCTTAGAGGACAATGACTCAAAGAGGAATTAAGAGGATGTTGAGACAGTATTGCTGAAAACTGCAGAATATTTATTTCCCCCACGATGCGACTTGAAATGGAAATTGCCTCTGATTGCAAAAGCCTTTGACATAGGGCAGGCTTGATCCTTCTCATTCTCACCATGCCCCTTTGGGCACAAAAAGACCTAAAAAAACCCTTGCAAAACATTACCTATTCATGAACAAATAGAATGTGGACTAAATGACTGGGTCATTGCAGAAAGAATTTTTACTGCATGTAATAAGAATTTTCACAGAAACTAGCTATTCCTGTGGATGACCCTGTAATTTCTGTCCTAAGCAGAGGTCTCGCTTATACCTATTGAAGATGTTCCTTTTCCTAAAGATTCTGCTGACAGAAAATTTGTGGCATTCTCAAAAACTCTTGTTAAGGTGACAGGCTTAGCTCTGCAACTAGTTCATTCTGCTATTTCTGTCTGTCAAACTGTGGCTAACTTGACTATGACAATGCCTATTCAGCATTACCCTGTTCTTACGGATCATGCAGTTGCAGAGCAGGTAATTCCTTCTGCTCTGCTTTTCTGTGTAGAAGCTCTGGAACATGTCATAAGACAAATATCCAGAATGGCTTTCCATTCATATGCCCAGATTCTTCTGGCGAAAGGCTTGGACAGCAGAAGCTCCTCTAAAAGACTCCTCACATGAAAGCCCTTCCAAGAAAGACATTTGTTTCAAGCACTTGAAAAATTCAATAAAGATGTCACAGTTAGGAAAGTTTTGCTTTTTCAGAAGAATGTGCACCTCCACACTCCATGCTTAAGGCCCTGTTCACGCCTGACAGTTTTTCAGCTCGTAAAACGCTCATCTCTGAAGTCTCAAAATGCCCAACAAGCAGAATCCCATTCATTTCAACTGCCCCTGTTCATATATGAGTGTTTTGTCGCCTGAAACAAAACGCCTGAAGCTCAAAAAAGTATGCAAGCTTCTTTTTTGGCAGGTTACGAGTGTTTTTGTTAGATATCAATGCCTGCCTCCAAACACCTGCAAAAAATGCCTGAAAAACACCCAAAAATACACCTGAAAATGATACGCTCAGGTGTGAATGGAGCCTAAATTTCAAAACCTACAGTGCCTTGAAAAACTATTCATACCCCTTGACATTTTCCACATTTTGTCATGTTACAACCAACAACGTAAATGTATTTTATTGGGATTTTATGTGATAGACCAACACAAAGTGGCACATAATTGTGTGAAGTTAAAGGAAAATGATAAATGGTTTTCTATTTTTTTTTTACAGATATCTGAAAAGTGTGGTGTGCATTTGCATTCAGCCCCTCTGAATCAATACTATGTAGAACCACCTTTCGCTGTGATTAAAGCTGCAAGTCTTTGTGGGTGTGTCTCTACCAGCTTTGCACATCTAGAGAGTGAAATTTTTGCCCATTCTTCTTTGCAAAATAGGTGAATAGATTTTGACTGGGCCATTCTAACATATGAATATACTTTAATCTAAACCATTCCATTGTAGCTCTGGCTGTATGTTTACGATTGTTGGCATGCTGGAAAGTGAAGCTCTGCCCCAGTCTTAAGTCTTTTTCAGACTCTAACAGGTTTTCTTCTAAGATTTCATTGTATTTGGCTCCATCCATCTTCCCATCAACTCTGACCAGCTTCCTTGTTCCTGCTGAAGGAAAACTGCAAACAGGACATCTTATGGTTTTCTTTCAACTATGACTTTCTTCTTGCAATTCTTCCATAAAGGTCAGATTTGTGGAGTGCAAAACTAATATTTTTGCTATGGACAGATTCTCCCACCTGAGCTGTAGATCTCTGCAGCTCCTCCAGAGTTACTATGGGCCTCTTAGCTGCTTCTCTTATTAATGCTCTCCTTGCCTGGTCTGTCAGTTTAGGTGGACGGCCATGTCTTGGTAGGTTTGCAGTTGTGCCATACTCTTTTCATTTTCAGATGATGGATTAAACAGTGCTCTGTGACATGTTCAAAGCTTGGGATATTTTTTTATAACCTAACCCTGCTTTAAACTTCACAACTTTATCCCTGACCTGTCTGGTGTGTTCCTTGGCCTTCATGATGCTGTTTGTTCACTAAGGTTCTGTAACAAATCTCGGAGGGCTTCACAGAACACCTGTATTTATACTGAGATTAAATTACACACAGGTGGACCTAATTTACTAATTAGGTGACTTCTGAAGGCAGTTGGTTCCACTAGATTTTAGTTAGGGGTGTATAAGAGTAAAGGAGGCTTAATACTAATGCCCGCAACACTTTTCAGATATTTATTTGTAAAATTTTAAAAACCATTTATCGTTTTCTTCCTACTTCACAATCATTTGCCACTTTGTGTTGGTCTATCACATAAAATCCCAATAAAATACATTTACGTTTTTCATTGTATCATGACAAAATGGAAAATTTCAAGGGGTATGAATACTTTAAGGCACTGTAGGTTCAGCCCTTCCTTTTGGCATAATGCTTGGGGTCGGGAACGGAAGCTACCAAGTCCTCTCCAAAGTCCTCTTCACAATGAAGGGGTGCCCTCACCTCTAAGGGAGGGGGGTGTATGTTGCAGTTTGCATCTCTCCAGGTCAGGGATGTCCATGACCTGCGGGTTCAATCAGTGGTCTCCAAAGGCACAAGATAAGAGTATAAACCCCTACCACCAATGAAAGCTGTTTTCATTTGGATTCTCTGGCTGGATTCTTTCTGCCATACACCAAACACCCACTCTAGCGCCAGAGTCTGGACCTCAGTCTAGCTTCCTCTCATCCCCTTTCCCCATTACTTATGGCACCCAACAGTTTTGCCCCCTGTCTCTGATTATTTTTTTCTTAAAGTGATACTAAACACACACTGTTCAATTTACTTTGTCCCTTCTGTTTCTGTATGTGGATGATGGCACAGTAATTATTTTAATTTAAAAAAATAAATAAAAACATACAAAAGTACCTTTTTTCGAATTGATATACGGCTGTCACATGACCAAGCTCTTTCCCAGCCTTGCTGGAGGGAATCCTAAACAGAAGGAGCTTCTAGTCCTCTGCTGCTGGTCACATGTTCAAAATAAAAAAATCATTATTATCCATAAACTGTTTCAAATTGTCATATAAATATATATTTCAAATCAAATCTTTATTATTTTTTGGCAATAACATGGTGTGGGTGGATTTTTACCAGTTACAGGCTGTGTCACGGCCCTCCAGCCTGTGTCTTAGAAAAAGAGGGAGGTGAATCCGCCATCGGTCTACATGTCACATCCTGCCCCTCACTGTGTTTAGCTGGTTAGTGGGCATGAAGGAAGGCAGAGGGAGTGGGCTGTCATTTTACCACTGTGTGTACGCTCACATGTGTTACTCTATAGTCACACGGGCTGCTAAAATGTTATAGGTGTTTACATATGTGCGAATTGGATACGGTTTTCACCGCATCAAATTTGCATGACATTTGAGTGTGACTGGCTCTCAATAAAGCCGGTTCACACATGTCCGGGGCAGCCACTGTGCGAATTGCAAAAGTGTCCTGTGTGTTTTTGGGTCTGGTTCAGGTGGGAATTGAGGCAAAAATGCGGACCTGAATTGCACCTGAACCAGTGAAAAGAAATGCAGTGGACCCCAAGCTGGAAACCACGGCCGCACATATGTGAACCCAGCCTCCTCCTAGAAAATCACTGAAAACTGAGATTGTGCAGAGCTGTTAGTTACCACAGCTTCAAAATCCTTAGTTGCAGTCGGCACACAAATAGAAGGTGGAGATAGAAATCAGCAGGATCAACCAGGTATTTTGCAAAATACAGAAAACTAGTCTTGTAGAGTGAGCATGAAAATAATGTAATATAGCATTTATTGAATGTTTTTTTTAATGATGTGGGTTTAGTGACACTTTGCAGAACATATCCATTCCCACCCTTTGATTTCAGGAATAATGGTAAGAACAGCCCACCATAAAACCAGCCTTTACGCTAATGATGTTCTTTTAGCAATAACTAGTCCAGTTCGGTCTCTACCTCATCTGTGTACTTTGTTAGAGTGCTTCGGAACAATTTTTTTTAATATAAACTCACTTTGGAATTATTTATTTTTATAAACTTACTTTTGAACAATTTTGTTTTATAAATTCACTTTGGAACAAGTTCTTTATATAAGCGAAATCACTTCAAATCCCAGATGCTTCCTATCAGATTAGATGTCTCTAATCTACTAAACCAAATATCCTTTAATAGCAGAGAGCCATTGTTGCTCCTTTTTGATCTGCTCCTCTCTCATCCCTTAAGTATCTAGGTGTGCAACTAACCTCTCCTAATTCCATTTTCCTCCTTCTTAATCACTCAGCACTCATCATGGAGCTTAATCAAACTTGTTTGAAGCTCTGCTCAGTCACTACTTCTCAGGCAGGTCATATATTTCAGACGAAGATGTTTTTACTTCCGCATGTTCTTTGTATATTCAGAATGTTGCCTCTTTCAGTCCATCTCAGGATAATACATTCCATTTTACAATCCTTTATTCTGCAATCTAAAACACCCTGTATGAAAGCTTCAATACTCTATTTGCCTACAAAACTGGCCAATATAACGCAATACTACAAGGCTACCATTTTAGCACAACTCAGTTTGGTGGCTCCTAACACATCAACTACTCTGGCTACAATTTGAAAGTACCACATGTACATCTGAACTCAAACTAAACCTTGGAGCAACATGGTTCCAAAGCCTTCCACAGAGACATTTCCTAGTCACTTTTATGGCTGCTCATAAAGTCTGGCACTTCATTGTTGTCTCATCCAAGGGTCTCTCTCATGGGGCACTACAACATCGCCCTCTTCATTCTCTGAAACTTCTCATTGCAGAGATCTCTTTGCAAGCCTGGGAGAATGCAGGTTTTTGTTTCATTGCACACCTGTATTCCAACTCCAATCTTCATTCTTTCCAAGAGTTACGCAGATCCAATACCAGCTTCTTCATTTTACAAATACCTCCAGATATGGCACGCCTTGCAACACCTGTCCCTTTAGGGCTCATTATCACCTGAAGAACTTTTGACACTACTGGACCATCCATCTTCTCATATAAGAGTCTCTCCCATCTATCATCTTCTCACTACTCCTACCTCTTTGCCAAAAACGACATCAGTGGACTCAGGAATCTTAACACCTGTTTACAGCTACTCCACAACAATGGCTCTCCGTTAGCAGATACCACTCAAACTTTCTCACTGCCTTTCCCATTGTGATTACTCACAGAAGCTCATCCACAAATGTTGTTATACCCCTGACAGGCTTGCTACCATTTTCCATATCAATTTCTTTTATGTTGGAGGAAATGTGGCTAAAGGCCCGTACACACGTGCAGATTGTCGACCGAAAAGATTCGGCCGACGACCGATCGGCCGATTTTCGGCTTGTTAGTATGATGCTGCCGACAGCGCACTTTCAGCCGAACAGAATCTGTCGTGCAAGCATTAAAATTTTTGTATGCCGACACCAGAACAGCCGATTGTTCGCCAGTCAGTACAGATTTTGGCCGACAGACAGCAGATTTGCAAGACTGGGCATGCTCAGAAAAGAAAAAACACAGGGAAAGTTAACCATCACATGACATCACTTCTGCAGTCGGCTGTTGTTGGCGGACAAAATTTGTGTGCAGTCTTTTGCACTTTTCAGCGGACACGACAGCTCGGGGACAAAAGACGGCCGATCGTTCGGCCGACGATCGGTACGTGTGTACGGGGCTTTAGTACATAGTTGGTGAGGTTGAAAAAAGACATCAGTCCATCCAGTTCAACCTATGATGTGTGTGTGTGTTTGCTGTTAACCGTACATTGTATACCCCTGTATGTTGTGGTCTTTAAGGTGCCCATCTAATAGTTTTTTGAAACTATCAATGCTCCCTGCTGATACGACTGCTTGCGGAAGAGAATTCCACATCCTTACTGCTCTTACAGTGAAGAACCCCCTGCGTATTTTAAGGTTAAACCGCCTTTCCTCTAGTTTTAGTGAGTGGCCATGTGTCTTATTGTATTCCCTTTCTCTGAATAGGTTTTTCCATATGCTAGAGTTGCCAGTACAGTATTTGTACATTGATATCATATCCCCCCCCCTCAATCATCTCTTCTCCAGAGAGAATAGGTTCAGTGCTTGTAGTCTTTCCTCATAGCTGATGTCCTCCATTCCCCTAATTATTTTTGTTGCCCTTCTCTGGACTTTCTCCAGTTCCAGCACATCCTTCCTGAGGACTGGTGCCCAGAACTGGACAGCATTCTCCAGATGTGGCCGGACCAGAGTCTTGTAGAGTGGGAGAATAATCTCTTTATTTCTGGAGTGAATGCCCTTTTTTATACATCCCAGTATTCTGTTGGCTTTGCCTGCAGCGGCTTGGCATTGCATGCCACTGTCAAGCCTGTTGTCTACCAGTACCCCCAGGTCCTTTTCCACCCTAGACTCACCCAGAGGTTCTCCCCCTAATGAGTAAAAAAAAAAAAAAAAAAAGGTTGAAGGATTGTAAGAGGTGCATGAAAGTCAGCCAGCCCCCAGTCTGATGTACTCACCCTCCAGTCTGTCACCAACCAAAAAAAGCCTGTCTCTTGGTACAAAGAACAGGGGTTTAGTTGACACACATTTGCAAAGGCATGTGAAAGCTGCAGAGCCACTTCACGGCACCCTGTTTAAATCTGCAGTCCTACACTCTTAAATTTAGTGTCCTCACACTGGAGGCACATGGCCGCTAATGGGTGGATGGGGGAACAGGTGAGAGACAGCCCAACCTCCCCCAACCCATCCCCATCCACGACTGGCTGTTGTCTCAAAGACTCAAATAATTAGGTTATAACCATGGTGCAAACTTGAAAAGACCAGCTGAAAAGCATTACACCTCCATCCCCTTGGTGGATGCAGTATATAGATAGGAAGGGATTTTATGTATGGGGCATGGCCTGTAAAGCACACTGCCTTTGAAATCCCTAATTTCCTTTTTGGGACTTTGTGAGACAAGCAGGTCATGCTATTGGTCTCCATCCCTGACTACGGAAAACACTAGGGTCAAATCAAAACTGCATCCACCAAAAACGCACGAAAATCGCACGGTGGGACTTTAATTGAGGCACCAAGCTGTGAGCAAGGCATCTCCATCCCTGGTTGCTTAACCACTTTCCAACCGGGCCATAGCCGAAAGACGGCTACAGCGCGGTTGTCTAGTTCTGGGAGGGCGTACATGGACGTCCTCCCAGAATTGCGCTCCCGCACGCCCCCTGGGGCGCGCACACGGGAGTGTCCATGCTCGCCGGGTCCCGGTGACCCGACGCATCACGGATCGCGGTAAAGGGCCAATGAGAGCGGTCCTTTACCACTTGATCGCTCCGTCCAATGACGGAGCGATCACTTCACAACAAACCGGCGCATGTCCGGTTCATTTCTCTCCTCTCCTCGCACGCTGTACACAGCAATCGGTACAGCGTGCGAGGAGAGGAGAGAAACTGCAGCTGTACGCCTCCTCTGCCTCATCTGTGCCCTGGATCAGTGCCCTATCAGTGCCTCATCTGTGCCCTGGATCAGTGCCTCATCTGTGCCCTATCAGTGCCTCATCTGTGCCCTATCAGTGCCTCCTCTGCCTCATCTGTGCCCTATCAGTGCCTCCTCTGCCTCATCTGTGCCCTATCAGTGCCTCATCTGTGCCCTATCAGTGCCTCCTCTGCCTCATCTGTGCCCTATCAGTGCCTCATCTGTGCCCTATCAGTGCCTCCTCTGCCTCATCTGTGCCCTATCAGTGCCTCATCTGTGCCCTATCAGTGCCTCCTCTGCCTCATCTGTGCCCTATCAGTGCCTCATCTGTGCCCTATCAGTGCCTCCTCTTCCTCATCTGTGCCCCATCAGTGCCTCATCCGTGCCCCATCAGTGCCTCATCCATGCCACCTCAGTGCTCATCCATGCCTCATCTGTGCCACATTCATGCCACATCTGTGCCTGCCCATGCCACGTCAGTGCTCATCCATGCCACGTCAGTGCTCATCCATCCCACGTCAGTGCTCATCCATGCCACATCAGTGCTCATCCGTGCCACATCAATGCCACGTCAGTGCTCATCCGTGCCATGTCAGTGCTCACCCGTGCCATGTCAGTGCTCACCCGTGCCACATCCATGCCACATCAGTGCTCATCCATACCACATCCATGCCACGTCTGTGCTCATCCATGTCACGTCAGTGCCACATCAATGCCATGTCATTGCTCATCTGTGCCACATCCATGCCACGTCAAGGTGCTCATCTGTGCATCATCCATGCCACGTCAGGGCTAATCCATGCAACATCAGTGCTCATCAGTGCCACATCCATCCCACGTCAGTGCTCATCAGTGCCTCATCCGTGCCACATCAGTGCTCATCAGTGCCACATCCATGCCACGTCAGTGCCACATCAGTGCTCATCCATGCCACGTCAGTGCCACATCAGTGCTCATCCATGCCACATCAATGCCATGTCAGTGCTCATCCATGCCACGTCAGTGCCACATCAGTGCTCATCCATGCCACATCAATGCCATGTCAGTGCTCATCCGTGCCACATCCATGCCACGTCAGTGCTCATCCATGCCACATCCGTGCCATGTCAGTGCTCATCTGTGCCACATCTATGCCATGTCAGGGTGCTCATCTGTGCCTCATCCATGCCACTTCAGTGCTCATCCATGCCACGTCAGGGCTAATCCATGCCACGTCAGTGCTCATCAGTGCCACATCCATGCCACGTCAGTGCTCATCCGGGCCACTTCAATGCCACATCATTGCCACTACAATGCTTATCAGTGCCCTACAGTGCCTCACAAAATTGTAATGGGAAGTCACGAAATGACGGTGATCCCTGCTTGTTGGGCCTCTGTATGTGGTCAGGCTGTGGAAAAGTGTCACACATGTGGTATCACCATACTCAGGAGGAGTAGCAGAATGTATTTTGGGGTGTAATTTTTTGCTATGTACATGCTATGTGTTAGAAATATCTTATAAATGGACAACTTTGTGTAAAAAAAAGCGTTTTGGTTTTCTTTCCACATTTTCCAAAAATTTGTGGGAAAAAAATGACATGTTCAAAAGACTCCTAGATTATGTGTTGGGGTGTTTTTTTTCCAAAATGGGGTCATTTTATGGGGGTTTCCATTGTCCAGGTGCTCCAGGGCCTTCAAAAGTGTGATAGGTCGTCAGAAAATTATATGTGCAATATTGGCTTCTAGAACGCCTGACGGTGCTCCTTGCAATTTGGGCCTCTGTATTTGGTCAGGCTATGGAAAAGTCTCACACATGTGGTATCGCCATACTCAGGAGGAGTAGCAGAATGTATTTTGGGGTGTAGTTGCAAGTATGCCTGTACAGTGTGTGAGAAATAACTTTGTAATATGACCATTTTGTGAAAAATATATACCGTATATACTCGAGTATAAGCCGACTTTTTCAGCACATTTTTTATGCTGAAAAAGCACCCCCTCGGCTTATACTCGAGTGAGAAAATAAATGAAAATGGAGAAATGCCAGGAACGATCAGAAATGGCTTTGTATGTCACCCCCGACCCACCGTTAATACAGTATTTTGTGCTGCCGTTAATACAGTATTTTGTGCTGCCGTTAATACAGTATTTTGCCGATTAACATGACTCGCCGCCGCCGCTGTCTCCTCTGTAGCAGAGGAGCGGAGGAGACAGTCAGCGGTGAGACAGTGGACTAGCTGCGCCCGCAGCAATAGCTTTGTATGTCACCCCCGACCCACCCGCCCCGCATCTGCTGCCGTTAATACCGTCATTTGCCCGAATAACATGACCCGCCGCCGCTGTCTCCTCTGTAGCAGAGGAGCGGAGGAGACAGTCAGCGGAGAGACAGTGGACGAGCTGCGCCCGCACGTCACACTGTGGGAGGAGCCAGTGCTGGCAGCCGCGCTGCTGAAGAGGAAGTGAAGAGCGGGAGAAACTGAGGAAACTCACCATTTATTCTGCACATCAGCACCCCAAGGTTCCTAATAATTTTATTTATTCAGTGTATATTATTTATGAATTATGGTATACTTGGGTTGGAGGTGTAGGCTTAATGTGAGTTGGGGGGGGGGGGAGTGGAGGGGCGGTGAAGGCCTAATGTGGATTGAGGGGGGGGGGGGTTGGAGGTGTAATGTATGTGCTGTAATGTACCACTGACCACAACTCAAGGTTTCCTTTTTTTTAATATGATCATTACAGTAATATTTTATTTTATAGATTTTTATTTTTTTTTTACGGTAACATTTCTCTTTATGGTTGACCTGGGTTGAGGGGGGGGGAGGGGGGAGGCGTAATGTACTGTGTAATGTGCTGTAATGTGCTGTGTAATGTGCTGTAATGTACTGTGTAATGTGCTGTAATGTGCTGTGCTGTAATGTACTGTGTAATGTGCTGTAATGTAATGTGTAATGTGCTGTAATGTACTGTGTAATGTGCTGTAATGTAATGTGTAATGTGCTGTATAATGTACTGTAATGTAATGTGCTGTATAATGTACTGTATAATGTAATGTAATGTGTAATGTGCTGTATAATGTACTGTAATGTAATGTGCTGTATAATGTACTGTATAATGTACTGTAATGTAATGTGCTGTATAATGTACTGTAATGTAATGTGCTGTATAATGTACTGTATAATGTACTGTAATGTAATGTGCTGTAATGCGTAGGTGTGTTTCTGGTACAGTGCGGGTGTTCTCTGGTCTATCCCGCTCATTTGCCTGCAGTCTCTGTGAGAAGTCCGATGACTACTGATATCACCGCTCTTCTTTTCTCCTGCACGCCAGCAGCCTCTGTATTGTCCGTGCCGTACTGGGCAAGAACCTGCCCGCATCTGTGTGCTGGTACCTGGGGTGCACCGCATACAGTTTCTACTGTAAATGGACTTCTTTTAAGAACTATAACTAGGGCTTACAGTATATTTTGAGAATTCAATCGCTATACCATAGTATGGCATTCCTTTTCAGAGTCTTTTTTTTTTTTTTTTTTTTATCCTGTTAGAAATGGATCCCAATACTTCTACCAATCCTGGATCAAAACAAAAACGCAGGTCATACGAAGCTGGTTTCAAACTGAAGGTTGTGTCAAGAGCAGAAGAAAGCAATAACAGTATTGCAAGTAGGGAATTTTGTGTTGATGAAAAACAAGTGAGGGAGTGGCGGAAAATGAAAGCTGACTTGGAAAAGATTCCAAAGGCAAAAAAAGCTCGACGTGGTTTAACGACTTCATATGAAGCTCTAGAGACAGAATTGCATAAATGGGTTATGGAGTGTCGTCAAAATGGTTACTGCGTAACACGCATGGGAATTCGCTTACGTGCCCTTCAAATGGCTAAGGATGAAAAATTAAAAGCACCAGGCATTGAAAATTTTGTTGCGTCAGCAGGATGGTGTACCCGCTTTATGAATAGGTTTTCTTTATGTTTGAGGCAAAAAACTAAGATTTCACAGAAGTTGCCAAAAGACCTTGATGAAAAAGTGATGTCATTCCATTCATTCATCATAAAACAAAGAAGGATCCATAACTTTGACTTGGGAGATATTGGAAACATGGATGAAACACCTATGACCTTTGATCTTCCAAGCAACAGAACTGTGGCAAGTTTGGGAGAAAAAACTATTTTACTCAGAACCACAGGAAATGAAAAAAACCATTTCACAGTCGTTCTGTCATGTTTGGCTAACGGAACTAAGCTGCGGCCTGTCATTATTTTTAAAAGAAAGACCTTGCCTAAAAAAGTCAAATTCCCACCCCGAATTGTAGTGCGCGCACATATTAAAGGCTGGATGGATGAAGACGGAACAAAAAAATGGCTGGAAGAAATTTGGAACGAACGACCAGGAGCAGCCTTAAAGAAAAAACCATCATTGCTAGTTTGGGATATGTTCAGAGGCCACACCGCTGATGAAATAAAAAAATTGGCAAAGTCTTCTCAAGTTACTTTGGCTGTTATTCCAGGTGGGCTTACATCTGTATTGCAGCCCCTAGATGTGTGTTTAAATAAACCTTTCAAAGACCGTGTGCGAAAGATGTGGCATGAATGGATGTCATCTGGTCAGGCCCGACTGACAAAAACTGGAAATTTGATGAAGCCCGACATTGAATTAATAGCAAAGTGGGTTCATGATGCATGGGAAGAGATTCCAGAGGACATGGTGCAACGCGCCTTCAAGAAATGTGGCATTAGTAATGCTATGGATGGCAGTGAAGACAGCGCTTTGTATGAGAACGACAGCAGTGATGGCGATGACTGCGAATTCAATGATGATGATGACAATGTCTATGCTGATAACCTCACACCAGCTATAGCTGAAGCTCTGTTTGGACATACAGATGATGAGGAGGAATCCAGTTTTGAAGGATTTTAACTCTTGCGTTTTAACTTGGTTGCTGATTGAGCTAAGGTTTTTGTACTTGTAAAGTTATTGTTGATTGGTATCAATATTGTTATATATTGTTTTTATTGACCCTCTTTTCCACTTATAGAGCTAATTTACTGTTGTTCTTTGAAATAAAGATTCAAAAACATTTAATCTACTGATGCCTCAATTAATGTAATTTTATTGGTATCTATTTTTATTTTTAAAATTTACCAGTAGCTGCTGCATTTCCCACCCTAGGCTTATACTCGAGTCAATCATTTTTCCCATCTTTTTGTGGTAAAAGTAGGGGCCTCGGCTTATACTCGGGTCGGCTTATACTCGAGTATATACGGTATATATTTTTAAAAATCTTCATTTTGCAAAGAATTGTGGGAAAAAATTACAACTTCAAAAAACTCACCATGCCTCTTACTAAATACCTTGGAATGTCTACTTTCCAAAAAGGGGTCATTTGGGGGGTATTTGTACTTTCCTGAATTGTTAGGGTCTCAAGAAATTAGATAGGCCGTCAGTACATCAGGTGTGATCAATTTTCAATGATTGGTACCATGGCTTGTAGACTCTATAGCCTTCACAAAGACCAAAAAATGTATACTTATTTGGGTTATTTTTACTAAAGATATGTAGCAGTATAAATTTTGCTCAAAACTTATGAAGAAAAATGACTAAATTTGCAAAATCTAAAACCGAAACAAAAAAAATTGCATTTTTTTACAAAATTTTCGGTCTTTTTTTCATTTATAGCGCAAAAAATAAAAAACCCAATTATGATTAAATACCACCAAAAGAAAGCTCTGTTTGTGTGGAAAAAAGGACAGAAATTTCATATGGGGACAGTGTTGCATGCCTGAGTAATTGCCATTCAAAATGTGAGAGCACTGAAAGCTGAAAATTGGTCTGGTTAGGAAGGGGGTTTAAGTGCCCAGTGGGCAAGTGGTTAAACATATTGGACTAGGTGGGACTTTAGATGAGACCCAAGCTGGTGTTGCCCGGCGTCTCCATCCCTATAACAAGAAAAAAAGAGGTTGAAGGATTGTAAGAGGTGCATGAAAGTCAGCCAGCCCCCAGTCTGATGTACTCACCCTCCAGTCTGTCACCAACCAAATAAAACCTGTCTCTTGGTACAAAGAACAGGGGTTTAGTTGACACACATTTGCAAACGCATGTGAAAGCTGCAGAGCCACTTCATGGCACCCTGTTTAAATCTGCAGTCCTACACTCTTAAATTTAGTGTCCTCACACTGGAGGCACATGGCCGCTAATGGGTGGATGGGGGAACAGATGAGAGGGAGACAGCCCAACCTCTCCCAACCCATCCCCATCCACGACTGGCTGTTGTCTCAAAGACTCAAATAATTAGGTTATAACCATGGTGCAAACTTGAAAAGACCAGCTGAAAAGCATTACACCTCCATCCCCTTGGTGGATGCAGTATATAGATAGGAAGGGATTTTATGTATGGGGCATGGCCTGTAAAGCACACTGCCTTTGAAATCCCTAATTTCCTTTTTGGGACTTTATGTGAGACAAGCAGGTCATGCTATTGGTCTCCATCCCTGTCTACGGAAAACACTAGGGTCAAATCAAAACTGCATCCACCGAAAATCGCACGGTGGGACTTTAATTGAGGCACCAAGCTGTGAGCAAGGCGTCTCCATCCCTGGTTGTACCATTTCATGCACCTCTTAAAATCCTTCAACCTCTTTTTTTCTTGTTATAGGGATGGAGACGCCGGGCAACACCAGCTTGGGTCTCATCTAAAGTCCCACCTAGTCCAATATGTTTAAGCAACCAGGGATGGAGACGCCTTGCTCACAGCTTGCTCTTTTCAATTTATTTCCCTTTGGAATGCACTGGTCAATCCCTTTGTTAAGTATGCTCTTGAAGCACTCCCATTTTTCCTCTGTGTTCTTTGTTCCCAGTGTTCTATCCCATTTGATATTTTCTAGCAGAGAGCGCAGTTTTGGGAAATTGGCTCTTTTGAAATTCAGTGTTCTTATATTGCCCTTGTGTTTCCTATCACTATAATTAATACTGAAGCTAATTGACCTATGGTCACTGTTTGCTAAGTTGCCCCGTATTTCTATATCAGTGAGCAGGTCTGTATTGTTGGTAATCAGTAGGTCAAGTACTACATTGTTTCTTGTCGATGCATTCACCATCTGACCCATGAAATTGTCCTGCAAACATTTAGGAACTGCCAAGCCTTGGCTGATTGCGCGGTTCCTTCTGCCCAGTCTATATCTGGATAATTAAAGTCCCCCATTATAATGACATTTCCCATCCCTGCTGCCAATCCTATCTGTAAAAGGAGGTCCACCTCCCCTTCTTCCCTCTGGTTGGGGGGGCCTATAGCATATGCCCAATATTACCTTCCCCACAGTGCCTTACCTTTGAAGTTCTACCCATAGGGATTCTGCCTCGTCCATAGCTCCATTATCATCCCTCATATTTACGGGACATACTAAAACATTTAATGTGAAAATGGCTTAATGTAGCGTAATGTGTAATAAAGTGCCTAAACCATAATCAATTGACCTGAAACTTTGCACAGACTAAGTTTTTAACTTTCCTAATATATCGTAGAAGTTTCATGTATTTTGGTCTTCCAGGAGGCAAACCAGGGACATTAAGCTTGTTTTTAGGGAGCTTAATGTGGTTTAACGTACAAAAAAGAGCTTAGATGTTAACCAATTTCCCCCAAACTTCACACAATATTTTAGCTCATTTGGTAAATCACACCAAAAGTTAACATTAAACGTTTTAGTATTGTAAAAAAAATAGCTTAATGTCCACAGCTTAATGTGAAAAGAGCTTAATGTACCAAAATGTGCCTAAACCTCAACCAACTGTCTTGAAGCTATGCACAGCCCAAGTTCTGCACTTCCCTAAGCTATTCTGGAGGTTTCATCGATTTTGGTCTCCCACGTGGAAAACTGGGGACATTAAGCTCTTTTTTTGGGGAGCTTAATGTGGCTTAACGTACAAAAAAGAGCTTAGATGTGAACCAATTTCCCCAAAATTGGCACTATAGAAGAGTCTATCAATTCCAACATATTCTGAAAATTTCAGATCATTTGGTAAATCACACCAAAAGTTATTCACATTAAGCTATATTTTGCAATCATAAAAACGCATGGCTTAATGTAAAAAGAGCTTAACGTACCAAAATGTGCCTAAACCTCAACCAATTGTCTTGAAACTTTGCACAGCCCAAGTTCTGCACTTCTCAAACACTCTGCATGGAAGTCGTCCTTTCCCGCCCGTCGCACAAGATTCCCCAGCCAGCAGGGAGAGTGGCTCCAGGCTCTTCCCCCCCCTGCCGGTCATCCTGACATGGAAGCCAACTTCTCCCATGGGTTACCTAGTCATGTCCTCTACTCCCGCCGTTTAACCTGGCTTGGATGACGACTTCTACCCCGCCGGTCACCCTGACATGGAAGCCGACTTCTGCCCCGCCGGTTACCCTGACATGGAAGCCGACTTCTGCCCCGCCGGTCTCCCTGGCATTGAAGTCAACTATTCCCAAGGGTTACCTAGTCATGTCCTCTACTACCGTTGGTCACCCTGGCATGAATGATGACTTCTACCCCGCCGGTCACCCTGCTATGGAGGTCATGACTTTTATTTTTAACTTTTTTGACTTCTTGCCCCCCAAGGGGTAGAGCCAGCGGTGGCCTTGACGCGCACCCTTCCAGGTGAATTCCAAAAAAGTGATCTCGGGACCCCTTGGGTCCAGAGACCCCAAGATTTTACCAGACCTAGAGGGGGTCCGGAACCCCTCGCAAACCGAGTTTCGAGTCTCTGCGACCTACGGTTCCGGAGATATTGACCCGCGAACCCGAAAAAATTCATACCGCGAAGGTGGCGGGACGCTCCCGCTAATTGTCCGCCGACCGCTCGCTACTTCCCTGGCCGCAGGTGGGCTCTGAGGTCCCAGCCAGTTCAACTCAAACCGGAGCTAGGGACACCAAAGCCTGGGGGTTATGTGGACTTTGGTCTCCAACATGGAAAACTAGGGACATTAAGCTCTTTTTTTGGGGAGCTTAATGTGGCTTAACGTACAAAAAGAGCTTAGATGATAACCAATTTCCCCCAAACTTCACACAATAGAAGAATTTATCAATGTCAACATATTCTGAAATTTTCAGATCATTTAGTTAAATCACACCAAAAGTTATTCACATTAAGCCATTTTTTACATGCCTAAAACATTTAATGTCAACAACTTAATGTAAAAAGAGCTTAACGTACCATAAAGTACCTAATCCTTAACCAACTGTCTTGAAACTTTGCACAGCCCAAGTTCTTTACTTCCCAAACCTATCCTGGAGGTTTAGTGGATTTTGGTCTCCCACAAGGAAAACTAGGGACATTAAGACTAGGGAGATTAGAAGACTCTATCTATGCCAACATATTCTGAAAATTTCAGATCATTTGGTAAATCACACCAAAGGTTATTCACATTAAGCTCTATTTTATATTTGGCCTAATGTACGAAAAATAACTTTAAGGGTCCTTTCACAGTGGCGGACTCCGTTTTTTGCTCAGCAGGGAATGGATCCACAGATCCCCGTTGATTAAGTGAATGACAGCTCTGTCTCCGCTCACTGTGTGGAGATGGAGCTGTCAAAGTTCCGCTCTGCTCTATGGGAGATCGGATGAAAACAAATCGCCCGTCCATTTTCATCCGATCCGATCCTTCAGACGGATGGAAAATAGGGTTTCCATCTGTCTGGATTTGGCGGATCATATCAGATGTCACTACTGACATCTGCTGCTCCATAGGGGTGAAAGGAGCATCCGATCAGGTCCGCCTGAAAAATGGATCGCAAGTGTGAAAGGACCCTAATGCTATCCAATTTACTCCAAATGTCACACAGAGGCACACAGAGGCGTAACAAGGACCTTCAGGTTCCCGATGCAAAAAACCATGAAGGGCCCCCTTGACCCCTGGGGTGACCCAGCCACATGCGTCACCCTCATACACCTGGATAGAAGGGGTGGCGGGGGCGGCATATAGAGGAACTGATCCCATACATTTTCTTCCTGCAGTGGAGGGGGGATTGTTTCCTCTATATGCCTCCCCTCCTATCTAGGTGTACAGGGGTGAGGTATAGGCCCGCTGGAGCATGGGATTGACATGAGTTGCAGAGGTGGTGTTAGTGATAGGAGTATGGAATGGGATGAGTGGCAGCGTTGATGGGGGTATGGAATAGGTGGCAGCCGTAAAGGGGTGGCATGAGTGGCAGCGGTGGGGGGGATGGGTTCAGTGGCAGCAGTAGTTGTGGAGTAGATGGAATGGAATGGGATGAGTGGCAGTGGTGGGGGGGTGGGATGGGATGAGTGGCAGTGGTGGGGGGATAGGATGGGGTGAGTGGCAGAGGTGATGGTGGGATGGAATCAGTGGCAGGGGTGGTGGTGGGATACGAGCAGTGGTGGTGGGATGAGTGGTGGTGGTAGGGGACGGGATGAGTAGCAGCGATGGTGAGGAGGAAAGGAACAGTGGCAATGGTGGTGGGGGAAATGGGTCAGTGGCAGTGGTGGTGGGATGGGATGAGTGACAGCGTTGGTGGTGGGATGGAATCAGTGGCAGGGATGGTGGTGGGATGGAATCAGTGGTAGGGGTGGTGGGATAGGATAAGTAGTGGCGGTACTGGTGGGGGGATGAGATGAGTGGCAGCAGTAGTGGAGGGGGGATGGGATCAGTGGCAGTGGTGGTGGGGGGATTGGATAAGTGGCAGCGGTGGTGGGATTGGATCAGTGACAGTGGTGGTGGGATGGAATGAGTGGCAGTGGTGGTGCTGAAAATGGTGGGATGAGGGGCAGCGGGGGTGGTGGTGAAGGAGGTGGAATCTGTGGCAGTGGGGTTGGTGGTGAGGGGGGAGGCATCAGTGGCGGCAGTGGTGGTGGTGTGTGGAGTGAGATCAGTGGTGGTGGTGGTGAACGGGGTGGGATTAGTGGCAGTGGTGGTGGTGGGGAGGGGGGAGGGATTAGTGGCAGCAGTGGGGGTGGTGGGGGGGAGGGATTAGTGGGGGTGGGATTAGTGGCAGCGGTTGTGGTGAGGGGGGTGGGATTAGTGATAGCAGTGGTGGTGAGGGGGGTGGGATTTGTGATAGCAGTGGTGGTGAGGGGGGTGGGATTAATGATAGCAGTGGTGGTGGGGGGTGGTATTTGTTACAAGTTTCAAGACAATTGATTGAGGTTTGGGCACATTATGGCACTTTAAGCTCTTTTTACATTAAGCTGTTGACATTAAATGTTTTAGGAATTTAAAATCTAGCTTAATGTGAATAACTTTTGGTGTGATTTACCAAATGATCTGAGATTTTTAGAATATGTTGGAGTAGACGGACTCTATTTTGCCAAGTTTGAGGGAAATTGGTTCACATCTGAGCTCATTTTCGTACATTAAGCCCCAGATTTCCATGTGGGAGACCAAAATCGATGAAACCTCCAAGATAGCTTAGGGAAGTGCAGAACTTGGGCTGTGCAAAGTTTCAAGACAATTGGTTGAGGTTTAGGCACATTTTGGTACGGTAAGCTCTTTTCACATTAAGCCACGTGTTTTTATGATTGCAAAATAGAGCTTAATGTGAATAACTTTTGGTGTGATTTACCAAATGATCTGACATTTTCAGAATATGTTGGAATAGCTAGACTCTTCTATTGTGCCAAGTTTGGGGGAAATTGGTTCACATCTAAGCTCTTTTTGGTACGTTAAGCCACATTAAGCTCCCCAAAAAAAGAGCTTAATGTCCCAAGTTTTCCACGTGGAAGACAAAAATCTATGAAGCCTCCAGGATAGCTTTGGGAAGTGCAGAACTTGGGCTGTGCAAAGTTTCAAGACAATTGGTTAGAGGTTTAGGCACATTTTGGTACGTTAAGCTCTTTCCACATTAAGCTGTGGACATTAAACGTTTTAGTATTGTAAAAAAATAGCTTAATGTGGATAACTTTTGGTGTGATTTACCAAATGAGCTAAAATTTTCAGACTATCTTAGCATCAATATAGTCTTCTATTGTGTGAAGTTTGGGGGAAATTGGTTAACATCTAATCTCTTTTTTGTACGTTAAGCCACATTAAGCTCCCTAAAAAACAAGCTTAATGTCCCTTGTTTGCCTCCTGGAAGACCAAAATACATGAAACTTTTAGGATATATTAGGAAAGTTAAAAACTTAGTCTGTGCAAAGTTTCAGGTCAATTGATTATGGTTTAGGCACTTTATTACACATTAAGCTACATTAAGCCATTTTCACATTAAATGTTTTAGTATGTCCCCTGAACCACCCTTCTAAACAGACACCCAATTCAGAAGCAGTTGGATAATGGACAGAAACTCGGTGCCCAATGGTTTCTGCAATCCACATCCCAGGGGTTGACAACTGGCGGGCAGATAATCTTAACTGCCAGCGCTTGGACCAGGGGGAATGGTCTCTTAATCCAGATGTGTTCAATCTGCTATCCAAAAAATGGAGTCTGGATGTGGACATCCTAGCCTCCATATACAAAAATAAGCTACCTCTTATAAGCAAACCACATAACCAGCACCCCTCCTCCTCTAGCAACCAGACCAGGCAACAATCCACTCAGTTTAATTTCTGTCCCCCTGCTTCCTAAAACCAGCCCCCCAATCTCATGTGCCCTTTGGAATGCTCGCTTCATCTGTAACAAGCTCACATCTGTGCGCAACCTTTTTATCTCTCATAGCTTTAACCTTCTCACATCCGCGCTACAGCCTATATACGGCTGCAGCGCGGACTTGAATTTTCGGGAGGCCGTTTTTAAACGGCCTCCCATAAACACGCCCTCCGCGCGCTCCCGCGAGCGCGCATCGGGCAGAAGCTGTGTTGGCCGTGTCCCTTGGACACAGCCAATCACAGATCGAGACGAATGGCCAATCACAGCGGCCATTCGTCACGATCGAGGCATCCAATGAGAGATGATCTCATATGTAAACATATGAGATCATCTGTCATTGCCTCGGTAGTAACAGACTCCCCGCGCGCTCCCGCGAGCGCGCACCGGGGATGATCTGTGTTGGCCGTGTCCCTTGGACACAGCCAATCACAGATCGTGACGAATGGCCAATCACAGCGGCCATTCGTCACGATCGAGGCATCCAATGAGAGATGATCTCAAATGTAAACATTTGAGATCATCACTCATTGCCAGCTCTCCCTCCTCACACACAGACTGCAGTGTGAGGAGAGGAGAGATCGTAAGTGCGAAAAAAGTGCCCACCATTGCCCACCAGTGCCCACCAGTGTGCCCAGTCTCATCAGTGCCCACCAGTGTGCCCACCTGTGCCCATCAGTGCCTGCCCAGTGCTCATCAGTGCCGCCCAGTGCTCATCACTGCCGCCCAGTGCTCATCAGTGCCGCCCAGTGCCCACCAGTGTGCCCATCAGTGCCCGCCCAGTGCTCATCAGTGCCCGCCCAGTGCTCCTCAGTGCTCATCAGTGCCGCCCAGTGCTCATCAGTGCCGCCCAGTGCCCACCAGTGTGCCCATCAGTGCCGCCCAGTGCTCATCAGTGCCACCCAGTGCCCACCAGTGTGCCCATCAGTGCCCGCCCAGTGCTCATCAGTGCCGCCCAGTGCTCATCAGTGCCGCCCAGTGCTCATCAGTGCCGCCCAGTGCTCAGTGTGCCCACAGCGCTCATCAGTGCTCATAAGTGTGCTCATCAGTGTGCCCATCACAGTGCCCATCAGTGAGCCAGTTTAACCATGCCCATCAGTGTCACCAACGATGGCAAAAAAAATTTTCTCAGCCGAGGAGGCCTTCAATATAATCAGTGAGGACATGGACAGGGAGCTTTCTGCTTCGGAATCTTCGGAGTCAGAGTCTGACTCCGAAGTAAATTACGAGCCGGTCATTAGCAGCGGGACGCAGACCGACTCAGACGAGGAGGAATACTGCCCGCCTGCCAAACGAAGCGTTCTGGTGAGGAGGAGGCAGTGCCATCCACCAGCTCTGCGGTGCCATCCACCAGCTTCGCAGTGCCATCCACCAGCTCCGCAGTGCCATCCACCAGCTCCGCAGTGCCATCCACCAGCACCACAGTGCCTCGGCAAGAAAGGCCAAGCTCAAGTGGGGTGTCACCTCACCCCCAAAGGGTTAGGACCAACGCCAGCCTTCCCTATGCCCTTCTGAACCCCCTGTGGCTTCCTCCCAACTCAGGAGAAGCCATCATCCCCCCTTTCACTGCCCAGCCAGGAGTCCAGGTCAACACGGAGAACTTTGCCCCAATTGACTACTTCCGTTTAATTTTTACGGAGGACCTGCTGACGTCCATTGTGGCCCAGTGCAACCTGTATGCACATCAATTTATCCAGAGTAACCCCACATCTTTTTATTCCCGTCCCTTTGAGTGGAGAGACCTAACGGTGGAGGAGTTCAAGATATTTTTAGGCCTCACCCTCAACATGGGACTCAATAAAAAAAATGAACTGCAAGCATATTGGTCAACCAAACCAATCTACCATATGCCCATCTACTCTGCAGTAATGCCCAGGGCCAGGTATCTGATGATCATGAGGTTCCTCCATTTCAACGACAATACCCAGTGCCCTCCCCGAAATTCCCCAGCATTTGACAAGCTGTTCAAAATTCGGCCACTTCTAAATTATTTTTCAGAAATATTCCCTCAATTATTTACCCCAGACCAAAATATATGTGTGGATGAGTCCCTTGTTAAATTTACCGGCAGGCTGGGCATCAACCAATTCATTCCCAGCAAACGGGCCCGCTATGGGGTGAAGCTTTACAAACTATGTGACCGAGCCACAGGGTACACCTATGCCTTCAGGGTGTACGAAGGGAAGGACACCCAGCTGCATCCCCCTGAATGTCCGGACTACATGGGATCAAGCGGGAAAGTCGTTTGGGACCTCATTTACCCCCTCCTTGAAAAAGGCTACCACCTGTACGTAGACAATTTCTACACCAGTTTGCCCCTGTTCCGAAACCTTCACAGAAAGAAGACTCCTGCATGTGGCACGGTCCAAAAAAAACGGAAAAGGCTTTCCTCAAAGGCTAGTAAACACCAAGCTGAGAAGAGGGGAGACGGCGAGTCTGAGAAATGAGGAAGTTCTGGCTGTGAAGTGGAGGGACAGAAGAGACGTGTACATGTTGTCTTCGATCCACAATGACAACTATGTGGAATCCCAACGAAGGAATGGCCCAGTCCGAAAGCCAACATGTGTACATGAGTACAACTTATTCATGGGGGGAGTGGATTTCAACGACCAAATGATGGAACCCTATCTACCCACAAGACGTACCTATCATTGGTACAAAAAAGTAGCAATTTATATTTTTCATTTGGCCATATACAATTCCTACATTTTATACCGCAAATCCACCGAAAGCCCCCAACCCTTCCTTTATTACCTGGAGGAAATCTTCACAACCCTCATATTTCCAAACGGCCCACCAGAAAACATTAGATCTGACGTAATAAGCAGACTGTCTGAACGCCATTTTCCAAGTAAAATCCCTCCCACACAAAGAGACCAAAAACGGCAGAAAAAATGTAGGGTGTGTACCAAGGCAGGAATTCGAAAAGACACCCGCTATTATTGTCCCCAGTGTCCTTCCCAACCAGGCCTCTGTGTAGACGACTGTTTCCGCCGTTACCATACTTGTCTAAATTATTAGTATGGTAAACGTAGTCCTCTGCTTTCACCCCTTATGCCACTGTATGCTCCTGAAATGACCCTGGACTGTTATACAACGACGCCTTTGCCTGCTGATTTTGTACCTATGTCTGCCTGCTCCGGAACTGACCCTGGCCTGTTTTTTGACCATGCTTCTGCCTGCTGATTCTGTTCATACCTCTGCCTGATCTGGAACTGACCCTGGACTGTTATTTGACCACGCCTTTGCCTGCCGATTTTGTACCTACCACTGCCTGCTCTGGAACTGACCCTGGACTGTTTGACCACGATTTTTGCCTGCCTCTGGAAGTAGTGGGATTCATACCACAGGGGTCTCACATATGTGAGGGGACCAGAAATGTTTTTCTGGATGAAGAAAACAATTTTTTTGTTTTTCTTCTTCTCAGATTAGGGTCTGGATCCCGGAGGCTTCAAAGCGATTTGGGTAGGAGAAGCCTCTACCCCTGTCCCCATTCTATCCCGACAGAGGCCCTACTTCTGCCTGCAGGACTTACTGCCATCATGCCTCTGCCTGCCGCATGCACTGACACTGGACTGGTATCCTTGCCTGGAGAATTGCATGCACTGTTGCTGACCAAGTCCCTGCCTGCTGCCTGGACTCAACTCCTGTGGACAACTGCGCTTCTAAAACTACAGGTAAGCTTTTGTTTACCCTTTGCTCAGCAGAATGTATTGTGGGGTGTAATTCATGGTAATTCATGGTATGTGCATGCTATGTGTCTTTGCATGTTGGGCCTCTGTATGTGACCTGACTGCGTAAAAGTCTCACACATGTGGTATCGCCATACTCAGGAGGAGTAGCAGAATGTATTTTGGGGTGTCATTTTTGCTATGTACATGCTATGTGTTGGAAATATCTTATAAATGGACAACTTTGTGTAAAAAAAATGCGTTTTCATTTTTTTCCACACTTTCCGAAAGATTCTGGAAAAAAATGACATGTTCAAAAGACTCATTATGCCTCATAGATTATACGTTGGGGTGTTTGCTTTCCAAAATTGGGTCATTTAGTGGGCTTTTTCATTGTGCTGGTGCTCCAGGGCCTTCAAAAGTGTAATAGGTGGTTGAGAAATGAAAAGTGTATTTTATGCTCCGAGAACGCCTGGAGGTGCTACTTCAATGTTGGACTTCTGTATGTGGCCTGGCTGTAAAAAAGTCTCACACATGTGGTATCGCCATACTCAGGAGGAGTAGCAGAATGTATTTTGGGGTGTCATTTTTGCTATGTACATGCTATGTGTTGGAAATATCTTATAAATGGACAACTTTGTGTAAAAAAAAATGCGTTTTCATTTTTTTTCCACATTTTCCGAAAGATTCTGGAAAAAAATGACATGTTCAAAAGACTCATTATGCCTCATAGATTATACGTTGGGGTGTTTGCTTTCCAAAATGGGGTCATTTAGTGGGCTTTTTCATTGTGCTGGTGCTCCAGGGCCTTCAAAAGTGTAATAGGTGGTTGAGAAATGAAAAGTGTATTTTCTCTATCGCTCATTGACAGACGTAGTCCTCGGTGATACAGCACCTTCGGGTTATGTTGCCTCCACAGGAGCAGGACTAGACAGGAAATTAAAATGCTCTGGCCACACCCTAGGGGCAGTCCCAGAGGGTATATCCTCTCTCTGCCTCAGCAAATCAGTTATTTTCTGTCTAGTTAGGAGTAAGGACCTAGATACCTTGCTGGGATCTTCGGTCCTGGCAAGATTTTTTTCTTAAAAAGATTTTTTAGACAGCTTTTTTCTCCAGTGTTCCTGTGAGATCTTCAAGCAAGAAAGCTGAACTGGGCGACGGGCTGGATGTTGAGATCCGGTGGTCACCCCAGTTCAGCCTACGAGCGCGTGCAGGCCATAGCTCCGCGCTGGTTCGGCCGCGACAAAGTCCCATTAAGGGACTGACCCCGCGAGTTAAACGTCTCGCTGAAACGCCAAAGACCATGAGTCACGGCGTCCGTATTGGTCGACAGCCCTCCCGCCCCGGTGGAGAGGGGTACTGTCAGGAGTTGGTGCCCGCCTGGTTCCGGTATGGTGAGTAGTATGTTCCCCCTTTTCCCCCTGACGGGTCTTGTGGTGAACACGGGCCCCTCTCTGTATGGTAAGATAGAGTCCCCCTCTATCCTATAACATGGCACAGATCCCCCTACTTTGAGTGTGATTTTATGTGCAAAAAGCCAGGAGGCTTGGTTTGGGAGCTAACAATCTAATTGTATACATGTTTAAAAGATTGTAATCAGTGGCAGTCTGGGAATCTTACTGTGATAAGAATAAGGTACCTACCAGTCAGAAGCCACGGACATGTAGACTGCCTTCCTAGTCAAATCTCCAGCTATAGCAGGCCTTCCGAAGGCCATGAGGTCCGCCAGGGCCGGTACCGCCAACCACGCCAAAAATCCCCATGCAGAGATAGTGTTGTGTGCCCTGCAGCACACCGCTATTCGGTACAGGCCGCCGCCATTTTTTTTGCTGGATTGCACGAGCCGCCATTTTGGCGTAGCCTCGTGTCTCCAGCATGGGGGCGGCCATGTTTGAGGTGATCCAAACACCTCGTGGAGCTAGGGGAGGCGCCGGAAGGCGTGCAGAGGGGCGGAGCCGCCTCCTTTCTTCCTGAGCAGCCAGCCAAAAGACTTCCTGTTTGTCAAGACAGCGCTGTAACCTGTTGCAGTTAAACTCTGAGCATCAAGTGGTGAGCCTGGGGGTCTATCTCTCTCTCTCTCTCTCTCTCGATCGATAGGGATCCCTAGCAGGTAACACTAAGGGGCTTTTGTGGCGCTGGGGGTCTGTGAAAAAAAAAAAGTTTTTATTTTTGAATTATATTATCCGGGAAGTTACTGGAATAATCATGGACCCTGCCACACAAATTCCCCCACCTGTTTCCCTCGAGGGGGCCACGGGACCCGCCGGTAAACAGAGTGTAGAGGCATTTACAGCAATTTTGGAGTCTATGGTGGCTCGGGTGGAGGCGGCCTGTCAGGGACAAGGGTCAAGGAAGCGACCCCCGCCTACCCCTATATTATCTGACACCTCTGACTCAGATTCAGAGATGGTCACTGCAGTTGCAGGTCCCTCTGCAAGGGCTGTTACCTCAGGTAAAGCTCCCTCAGACAGTGAGGAGGACGTTTCTTCTCCCGCTATAATTCAGGAAGAAGCATTGGTGGACGCACTAGTTGTGGCAGTGCAGGAAACCTTAAAACTTGAGGTTTTACCGGCAGAAGCAACTGATACAGAGATTCCTTTTGGTACTAACAAGCCCATCAAAACGGTGAAGGTTTTTCCTGTACCCAAGTGTTTTGGTAATAAGATTAAAGGAGAATGGGAGCATTCTAAACGTACCTTTACTATTTCCAAGCGTATTGCTAGACGCTATCCGTTTGAGGAATCCATCATTAAGAAATGGACGGTACCACCAGTGGTGGATCCACCTATTTCCAGGCTGAATAAAGCCACGGTTATCCCAGTGGAGGACACTTCGTCCTTTAAGGATCCGGTGGATCGAAAGATGGAAGCAGAGTCCCGCACCATCTTCTCTCTGATAGGGTCAGCATTTAGACCAGTAATTGTTATTGGTCTAGTTTCCCAGACACTTACGGAATGGGCGAGATTGGTACGCCAAGACCTTAGGGGAAAAGATATTCCCCAGGAAACATCTGATTTGATGGAACAGATTATACAAGGGCTACAGTTTATCTGTGACGCAGCCTTGGACACTACACCCCTATTAGGGCATGCATCTATGTCAGCGGTAATCCTCAGACGTGTGCTGTGGTTAAAATGCTGGTCAGCTGACCTAGGTTCCAAAAAGACCTTGACGAATCTCCCCTTTCAGGGGAATCGTCTATTTGGGGCCACCCTAGATGAAATCATTAAGGATGCCACTGGGGGCAAGAGCACTTTTTTGCCACAGGCTGCTAAAGCTAAGGGACCTCGCAACAAGCGAGGACCTTTCTTTACCGCCCATAAAGGGTTCGCACGCCCGGCTGGAACAAGCGGGAAAGGCAAGACTCCTCCAGGAGGGTTCAAGAAAGGCTGGTCGGACAAACAGAGGACCAACTCAGCCAAACCCGAAGCAAAGGAGTACACAGCCTGAAGGTGCGCCCCCACCCGGTTTGAGGGTGGGGGGACGTTTTCACCGGTATTCAGGACATTAGATCGAGCATCAACTACTACTACCGGTGCGATTCTTCCCTTCCAACATTTAAGTACTACAGGGAGCGGTAGTCACCGTTCCCTGAATAGATCTTTTCCTTTACCTTTTCCTAAGATTAGTCTCAATTCCCCACAGGAATCGGATCTGGTTGACCAGATAGGCCAAGAAGCCTCTAGCCGGGTGACTTCGGTCCCTGAGGTTCAACCAGAAAAGATCACCCTTCCTGATAGCAATCAGGTATCTGATAAATGTGTGGGAACAGAAAACGACAAGACTTTCTCGGATGGTCGGGGCCAGATAGCTCTAGGGACGCCTGGTTCAGATCCAGTCAGCACCAGTGGTCCTAGAAATTCTAGGCTGGCCTCGTCAAGCCGGCCTGGCTGACTTGGACAGGCTAGTCGCAGACGTTCCGTGGGAACTTCGTCTCAGGGAGTGTCTGTGGTCTCAAGGACCAATTTACCATCGTGCTTTACAATCGCTGGTTTTAATGGCCTGGCCATTGAGACCCAAGTACTGAATGACAGAGGTTTGTCAGCTTCAGTCATTCCTACCCTTATTAAAGCAAGGAAAGCGACTTCCAGCAAGGTCTATTATCACACATGGAAGACTTGTATTGCGTGGTGCGAATCTTTAGGATTTCCTCCACGTACCTATTCGGTGACTCGAATATTGGCTTTTTTGCAACAAGGGGTTGAGCAGAAGCTAGCCTTGAGCACCATCAAGGGTCAAGTTTCAGCATTAGCAATCTTCTTTCAGAAACCTTTAGCTACCAAGTCCTTGGTGCGGAATTTCATCCAGGGGGTGCGGCACCTGGCTCCACCAGTCCGCGCGCCCTTACCGCCCTGGGATCTTAATTTAGTTTTGTCGGTTCTACAGAAACCTCCCTTTGAAAACATCAGGGAGATTCCCTTGTTTACTTTATCCCAGAAGGTGGCCTTCTTGGTGGCTATCACTTCTGCTCGCAGGGTGTCAGAACTGGCTGCATTATCATGCCAGTCCCCATACCTAGTGATTCATAGGGATAAGGTAGTACTTCATCCTAAGCCATCCTTTCTTCCTAAGGTGGTTTCAGATTTTCATCTGAATGAAGATATTGTACTACCTTCCTTGTGTCCTCAGCCCAAGCATCATCGGGAACATGCGTTGCATTCCTTGGATGTGGTTCGGGCAATCAGAGTATACCTGAAAGCTACGGAATCATTCCGTAAGACGGATTCACTTTTTGTGATCACGGATGGCGCCAGAAAGGGTTTGCCTGCATCTGCCGCGACCATTGCCAAATGGATTAGACAGACGGTGGTACAGGCTTATTCTATTAAGGGTCAGAGTCCTCCGTTCCCTGTTAGGGCGCACTCCACTCGAGCGCTCAGTACTTCCTGGGCCTTTCGCCATCAGGCGTCAGTGGTCCAGGTATGTAAGGCGGCCACCTGGTCGTCGGTACATACCTTTACAAAATTCTATAAAATTGATGTGACGGCATCGGCGGATGCCTCATTTGGCCGCAAGGTTTTGCAGGCCGCAATTTGAGGAGACCGGTGGTCTACCTCGAGAGTTTTTTTCTGTTTGAAAAATTTATTTTTTGTTGAGTCTCATCATTAAGGATGAGCATTGTAAACTTCTAGTTGGCACCGGTTGGGCCTTCTAGATTGGGATTTGATTTCCATTTTCCCACCCCTCATTTGTGATACTGCTCTGGGACGTCCCGAAGGTGCTGTATCACCGAGGACTACGTCTGTCAATGAGCGATAGAGAAAAATGGATTTTTGTAAAATCTTACCGTAAAATCCTTTTCTCTTAGCTCATTGACAGACGTAGTCCCCGCCCCTCTGTTTTGGAGTTGGGTTGGGTTAAAATCTCTAAAGACTGCTTTTTGACATAACTGATTTGCTGAGGCAGAGAGAGAGAGGATATACCCTCTGGGACTGCCCCTAGGGTGTGGCCAGAGCATTTTAATTTCCTGTATAGTCCTGCTCCTGTGGAGGCAACATAACCCGAAGGTGCTGTATCACCGAGGACTACGTCTGTCAATGAGCTAAGAGAAAAGGATTTTACGGTAAGATTTTACAAAAATCCATTTTTATGCTCCGAGAACGCCTGGAGGTGCTACTTCAATGTTGGACTTCTGTATGTGGCCTGGCTGTAAAAAAGTCTCACACATGTGGTATCGCCATACTCGGGAGGAGTAGCAGAATGTATTTTGGGGTGTCATTTTTGCTATGTACATGCTATGTGTTGGAAATATCTTATAAATTGACAACTTTGTGTAAAAAAAATGCGTTTTCATTTTTTTTCCACATTTTCCGAAAGATTCTGGAAAAAAATGACATGTTCAAAAGACTCATTATGCCTCATAGATTATACGTTGGGGTGTTTGCTTTCCAAAATGGGGTCATTTAGTGGGCTTTTCCATTGTGCTGGTGCTCCAGGGCCTTCAAAAGTGTAATAGGTGGTTGAGAAATGAAAAGTGTATTTTATGCTCCGAGAACGCCTGGAGGTGCTACTTCAATGTTGGACCTCTGTATGTGGCCAGGCTGTAAAAAAGTCTCACACATGTGGTATCGCCATACTCAGGAGGAGTAGCAGAATGTGTTTTGGGGTGTAGTTGTAAGTATGCATATGCCATGTGAGAGAAATAACCTGTTGAATATGACAATTTTGTAAAAAAAAAAAAAAAAAAATTAATTTTGCAAAGAATTGTGGGAAAAAATGACAGCTTCAAAAAACTCACCATGCCTCTTATTAAATACCTTGGAATGTCTACTTTCCAAAAAGGGGTCATTTGGGGGTCATTTGTACTTTCCTGGCTTGTTAGGGTCTCAAGAAGTGAGATAGGCTGTCAGTACATTAGGTGTGATCAATATTCAATGATTAGCACCATAACTTGTAGACTCTCTAACTTTCACGCAGACCAAATAATGTACACTTATTTGGGTTATTTTTACCAAAGATATGTACAAGTATACATTTTGGCCAAAATTTATGAAGAAAAATTACTAATTTGCAAAATTTTATAACAGAAACTAAAAAAAAACGTTTTTTTTTTAAATTTGCGGTCTTTTTTCATTTATAGCGCACAAAATAAAAAGCCCAGCGGTGAATAAATACCATCAAAAGAAAGCTCTATTTCTATGAAAACAAGGACGAAAAATTTATATGGGTTGAGTGTTGCATGACCGCGCAATTGTCATTCAAAGTGTGAGAGCACTGAAAGCTAAAAATTGGTCTGGATGGGAAGGGGGTTTAAGTGCAAAGTAGGCAAGTGGTTAACCTACTCGCCATAACTGAAACCTGGCTTCAAAATTTAGACACTGCTTCTCCTGCTGCCCTCTCCTATAGTGGGCAATGCACCTACAAAGTCCTTCCAAACCATCCCTCTCTGTCACTCTCTTCTTTCAAGATGCATTGTATTCGTCTGTTTTCTCCAATTTCTCTAAGGATTGCAGCAAGCTATCGGCCCCCTGGACCAGCATCGCGATTTTTCGATGACTTTGCTGCCTGGCTACCCTACTTTCTCTCCCCTAAAACACCCACTATCATTCTTGGTGACTTCAACATCCCTGTCAATGTTAACAGCACAGCTACAACTCAACTCCTCAACCTAACTTCCTCTTTTGACCTAACCCAATGGACACACACTTCCACTCACTCCAATGGTAATACCCTCGACCTTATATTCTCCCATCTCTGCTCTGCTGGCAACCTCACCAACACCCCCCTTTCCTCTCTCACTTCACACATTCCTTTGCCTCACATCACCCAAGCAGCAAACAATTACTTGTAGGAACCTTCGTTACTTTAACCCCTCTCTCCTCTATTCTGCTACTGACCACCTACATGACAATCTCTCCCCTGTCCTGTCCTGACCTGGCCACCTCTGTTTACAACAGTTCACTCTCGTCATCACTTGACACACTTGCTCCTCTAACTATACGCAGAATCAGGCCCCCGACCATTGCAACCCTGGAAAACTGACTACAGTAGAAATCTCAAGAGACATTGCCGTGCTCTTGAACGACGATGGCATAAAACCAAATGCTTGCAGGACTTCACCTCACTCCTTCAGTCTCCTCTCGCATTGCTAACTTACTTACTGACATATCAACATGGATGTCGCACCACCCGTGCCCCCCTCCATGACTTTTCTATCAAAATTAGTTATGCAACCATCAATCCCTCCCCTCATGCCAGGGTACTAGGTGTAATCCTGAACTCTGACCTGTCCTTTCAGCCCCAAATCCAATCCTTGTCAAAAGCTTGTAGACTTCACCTCCGCAACACCTCTAAAATTTGCCCCTTTTTAACAACTGAAACCACCAAGCTACTCATTCACTCCCTAGTTATTTCTCGCCTCGACTTTTGCAACTCCCTTCTCATAGGCCTACCACTTCATAGGCTATCCCCTCTTCAGTCTATCATGAATGCTGCTGCCAGGCTTATCCACCTTACCAACCGCTCAGCGTCTGCGTCCCCTCTCTGCCAATCCCTACACTGGCTCCCGATTGCCCAGCGAATTAAATTCAAAATACTAACCACAACATACAAAGCCATTCACAACTGTGCCCCGAGCTACATCACCAATCTTGTCTCCAAATATCACCCAAATTGTCCTCTCCGCTCCTCTCAAGACCTCCTACTCTCAAGCTCCCTTTTCTCCTCCTCTCCAGGATTTCTCCAGGGCCTCTCCCATCCTCTTGAATGCTCTACCTCAACCTGTATGGTTATCTCCTACTCTAGCTGCTTTCAGGCGATCCCTGAAAACAAATTTCTTCAGGGAAGCCTATCACACCGCCAACTAATCTGCCATCAGCTCATTCCCTACTCTTACCTCTTGTAACACCTGCCCCACCCCATTAGATTGTAAGCTCTTCTGAGCAGGGCCCTCTAAATCCTCTTGTATTTTATTGTATTGTATATGTACTGTCTCCCTCTAATATTGTAAAGCGCTGCGTAAATTGATGGCACTATAGAAATCCCCATTAATAATAATACCTCTGTTTTTATCCAGGAACCAGGCTAATTTATGTCTTCCCTCCACTAAGCATTCTGTCTCACCTGCTGCACAGAAAAGAGCAAGAAAGGAAGACAGTGATTCTTCTGGTATCCTTGAATTGGCCCAGAAGAACCCAGTACCCAGACATACTCAGACCTATGGCAGAGAACTCTTGGTTTCTTCCAAACAGCCCAGATCTGTTATCTGAAGGCCCTCAAAGCAAGGGACTGTGATACAGGATCGAATTAACGTTATAGCTGGTGAAGCCCAGGTCCTATAGTATAAAGGGGTTTCTGATTCTGTGAATCCTGCCTTGCTGAATGCAAGAAAAGCTACTTTTAGGGAGATTTATTATAATTTTCTTACTGTGCCTGGTGTGAGCACAGTCAATTCAATCCTAAAGATTATTCTGTGCCTCACATTTATGGCATTCCTGCAAGCAGGTCTTGAGCAGAATCTTGCTCTTAGCACCCTGAAAGGGTAGAAATTGATTTTATCCATCCTTTGTTTTCAAAGACCTATGGCTTCACTTTCCCTTGTACCTTTTATTTCCAAGGGATTTCTCACATCAAGCACCCTTTACAGCACCTAGTCCTTTCCTGAAACTGTAATTTTCTGTACCTTGCAGAAACCACCCTTTGAGCCAATCAGGGATATTCTTTTAGATATTTTTGCCAGCAAAGTGGCCTTTTTGATCACTATAACTTCTGTCAGAAGGGTTTTTGAATTAGCAGCCCTTTCCTGTAAAGCTACAGCCTAGATCAGAGTTTCCCAATTGGTGTTCCACGGAACCCTAGGGTTCCGCAAGAACAAAATTGGGGTTCCGTGGCATTTTGCCACATCCAAGATGGCCGCAGCTACCTGCTGTTACCAGAAGGTCGGAAAAGACAGAGATCGCGCAACCACAGAGATCACAGGAGCATAATCTTAATCCTGCCCTGCCGTCAGCCAGCCTTGACGTTAGAGCCCACCCTGCCGCCAGCCCTGCCATCAGCCAGCCACTTACTTAGCTCGTCCGTGAGAGCCCACCCAGCCGCCAGCCCGCCCAGCAGTCAGCCAGCCCTGCCGTTAGCCATTTTCTATCACTCGTGGTAGAGGAGTGATAGAGAGTGGAGTTCATTGTTAAAGCTCTGTTATTGTCAGAAAGAAGGCTCTGTTAGGTAGGGACATAGGAATCTCTGTTAGGTAGGGGCATAGAAAGCTCTGTTAGGTAAGGACATAGAAAGCTCTGTTCCACGTCTTACTCAAAAATCCTGCTTAAGTTCAGTTCTTTCTAAGAGTTAGGTAGGGACATTGAAATTTCTGTTAGGGACATTGAAAGGCTCTTCAATAAACAATATTGCTGCGCCAAGTGAAAAAGATATCAATAAATGTGCCTGGATAACTTAAATAAGATAACAACTCAATCTTAATAAATCAACTCTAATAGTAGTGATTTCCAGTTATCTTAATAGTCCCATTTAGTCGGGGGCATTGAAACAGTGTTGCCAACCCCCCGGAGTGAAATTTACTGGCAGAACGCCAAAATTTACGGACGGCACCAATTTTTTACTGGCACTGCAAAAATGTACATAAAATAGACGTTTTCAGTGCTAAACCATGCAAATATGAATAATTAAACTATAAACATGTAGATAGTGTTATTAGCAATGTGTTTAAGTTAAACAAAAGTCAGTGCCCACTTACATTATTGTATTCTCTCCCCCTTACATCAGTGACCCCCCCCCATCAGACTGGTCTGGCGGCGCTGTCACTGACCTCCCCTCAGGTGCACTGTGCAGGGCTCAGTCAGACGGCTCTGGTCTCCACTCCGCAGGCCGGGGCCCCACACATCTAACTTCTCCCGTGACCCCCATCCCGGCGGCGCTCTCACTCTTGACTCCGCTACAGACTCCCCTGCAGAGACTGCAGACATGATAAAAGAAAAGATGGTTAGAGACTGCGGACATGGAACAGGAGGTGGTCAGAGACTGCAGACATGGAACAGGAGGTGGTCAGAGACTGCGGACCTGGTACAGGAGGTGGTCAGAGACTGCGGACATGGTACAGGAGGTGGTCAGAGACTGCGGACATGGTACAGGAGGTGGTCAGAGACTGCGGACATGGTACAGGAGGTGGTCAGAGACTGCGGACATGGTACAGGAGTTGGTCAGAGACTGCGGACATGGTACAGGGGCTGGTCAGAGACTGCGGACATGGTACAGGGGCTGGTCAGAGGCTGTGGATATGGTACAGGAGACGGTCAGAGGCTGCGGACATGGTACAGGAGACGGTCAGAGACTGCGGACGTGGTACAGGGGCTGGTCAGACTGCGGACATGGTACAGGGGGTGGTCAGAGACTGCAGACATAGTACAGGGGGGTGGTCAGTGACTGCGGACATAATAATACAGGAGATGGAAGTGCCCTCCTCACCCCCTCACAGTAGTTTCTTCCTCTGTCCCCCTTCATATTAGCTCTCCACATCAGTGTCCTCCTCCTAAAGGCCCGTACACACGTACCGATCGTCGGCATACAAACGTCGGCGGACGAAAGATCTGCCGATTGTACGCGTGTTAGTATGGTGCCTCCGACAGCTGTCTGCGCACAATCCGCGGACAAAAGTCTTTCTTGCAAACATGAAAATTTTTGTCTGCGGACACCAGAACGGACGATTGTTCGCCTGTCAGTACAGAATTCGGCCGACAGACCGCAGATTTGCAAGACTGGGCATGCTCAGAAAATTAAAAACACAGGGAAAGTTAACCATTACATGACATCACTTCTGCAGTCAGCTGAAGTCTGCAGACAAAATTCTTGTGCTGTCCTTGTGCTGTCTTTGCACTTTTCAACAGACACCGACATCCCGGGGAGAAAAGACGAACATTTGTATGCCGACGATCGGTACGTGTGTACGGGGCTTAAGTCCCTTTCACCTGTCCATAGCCATATCAGTGACATTACTGCAGAGTGAAGCTGTGACACTGCCTGTGGAGAGGTGAAGGGGGCACAGGAGCAGGACACTGATGTCCTCTGCCCCCTGACTCCAGTCTGCGCTGCTAGCTGAGTGTTGGAGGCTCGGAGCCCCACTCACCAGTCCTCTGCTCTTCTCTTCGTGTGCTCTGCGGCTGCCTCTGCTGTCAGTCTGCTGCTCTGTCCACTCCACCGACCACCACCATCCGTCCACTGCGTCCAGCATCCTCGACTTCTAGTACTCCACACACAGTGACAGACAGTCCAGACTCCACTCCTCACTGTCACTGGCGCCTGTACTGCCGATTTGTTTCAACTTTCGACGTCACTTCCGCAGCCGCCGAGACCCGCGAGTACGACTCTTCCTTCCAATAAGACACCGGCCCGGTGGGAAAACTTAAATGACGGTGGGGGGCGGGCGCAGGCGGGCCGTGGCACTCCAGTGAGAGTCTGCGTCTCTGCGAGGAGAGGAGAGAACACTCGCCTCGGGGTCGGATCTCCGGAAGTGCATGCAGTTCTGATCTTGCCGCCGCCCTCATAGATTTACGGGCACTTTTCTCCTGCTACGGGCATTTACGGGCAGGAGAAAAGTGCCCTGTTTTTACGGGCTGCCCGTAAATCTACGGGCGGTTGGCAACACTGCATTGAAAGACTCTGTCAGGGGCATTGCAATTCTCTGTTAGGGACATTAAAAAGGCTCTGTAAGGGACAATAAAAGGCTCTGTCAAGGGCATTGAAAGACTCTGTCAGGGACATTAAATGACTCTGTGAGGGGCAAAAAACTGTCAACTGTATTTTTCAAAAAGTGTTCAAATCTTTTTGCTCCACGTCTTACTCAAAAATCCTGCTTAAGTTCAGTTATTTCTAAGAGCATTATCAAAATCGGCATCCTTTTCAGTCAGGTTGTGTGATCTGTATTTTTCAAACTTTTTTTTTTTTTTTTAACCAATAAACAACCATGAATTTGGAAAGCTGGTTAAAGCAGGGAACTACTACTTCTACCTGTTTGGCACTTACAGAAACTGAGAAAGAAGATACAACTAAAAATCCAGAAAACATGCCTGAAATAGTTGTATCTACTGTTCCTCAAATAGCAGAGACAAGCGACAAGTCAAAAAAAAAAGAAAGGCACACAATGCTAGCCAATCTTCTCAAACAACGAAAAAAAAAATATGATAGCTATTTGTAATTTGGATTCACAAGTGCCAGAAATGAAGATTGTCCTTAAGCACAATGCGTACTTTGCAATAAAATATTGCCAAACAGTTCATTGGCACCTGCTAAATTACGTTGTCATTTTAAGCAAAACCACGCAGAGTAAAAAGATAAAACATTGACTTTTTTTAAGCGAAAGCTAAAGGAGTAAAGGAGTATCAGAAGAGTAAACAGAGAGAGTAAACAATTTATGAGCAAAAATTTCCGCATAGCCCACTAAGGGCCAATAAATCAAATCCCAAAACATGTATATATTCAAAAAATAGTACAGCTCTAAACAATGTAAAAAGCTAAAACCAATTAAATAAAGAAATAAGAAGATAAGAAGCAAAGAGTCCCAATGTGAAAACAAATTGATCATGCACATATAAATCATGTATAATGTGCTCCACTCTGTGCATCCTACACCAACCCCACTGTCTTCTCACCTCAGGAGTAACCCCTGTGTTACCAGACGGGCTAAACAGGCCAAGACTCTCAAGTATATCACAGAAACCCCAATGCAGATGGCACACTGATAAGGATCCAGAAATCATAAATCGGGGGACACTCCCAGAGCTGATGAGACACTTCCATAGAGATCCAGGCTCTTCACACCAGGGTTGCTCCAATCATTCACATAAAATTAACAGAAGGACTGGACATAGTGCATAACCTTTTAACCACAACTTTAGTGCTTAATATAAGAAATAAAATCACCTGGACCAGCACTGAACGCAGTGCACGGTGGCCGGCTGTAATAGTATTACACTCCTCCTGATGGATGGCGGGTGACGTCAGCGGCTCCTCCCCCACCATACGTGTTACGTCCCCGTAGGTGGGACTTCATCAGCGGATGAGAGGGAGGATGACGCGGCCGCATTAATAGAGCGGAGGGCTCACAGAGAACCGCCCACAGGAAACACACAAGCACTGCAGCCCGAAAGACATTCTTCATTGTCATAGATACTGGGGAAGTCAACAAACGGACTCAGAGGCAGTACATAGCAGGGACTGACTGACCAGAAGCCCCTATATCACAATGTTTAAAAATCACTGATTCTAATAGCCAAACTCATAATCCAATAATATTAAGGCTAAAATTGGCACCGATAAATAAATAAAAACTGGTAATAATCAGACAGCTGATTCAAAATAACCAGTACCAATATTTTGAAATATAAAGACTGCGATTTAAAAGGCTAATCCGGACCAATAGTCACAGTAATTAAGCCCAAATCATACTGGGGAGGAAGGGCGGGACCTCAAACCAGCCATCCATTTACAAAAATAATCATAGACCATACATATTAAACTAGATGGAAATAATATAATAAAAATAAAATTAAAAAATGAACGATCCGAAAAAAAGCAATTAAGGTTAAACTCTACATTGAGTCCTCTGGGTACAGAGACCTTAGTCTCGTAAATCAAAAATGATTCCCGATGACTAAGCTGGCGAATAAAATTGCCACCACGCCAGTGTTTGACCTTTTCAATGCCCCAGAACTTAAGGCTACGTGAGTCACGATTATGAAAATTCCAAAAGTGACGTGACACATTATGCATTTTCAGACCTTTTTAATGTTGCCTACATGTTCTCTAAGCCTAACCTGTAAGGGCCTAGAGGTCTTCCTGATGTATTGCAAGCCACACCCACGCTCTAACATGTAAACCACTCCTACCGTGGCATAAGTAGTTAAACCTTTGATGGTATATGTTCTATTGGTGGCTGACGCAGTGAATTCCTTGCGTTTTTTTGCAATTCACCTTGGAGTGTCTGCAGGCTACACAAGGCCCACAGGCATAGAAACCTGACAAGAAAAAGAACAATCTGTTCTCTGAATGTACAGCGGGGTCAACTACACCAGGGGCCAACCGGTCTCTAAGAGTTGGGGCCATTTTATAGACAAACTTCGGTCTAACGGGAAAGACAGGGCCCAGCACCCTATCCTGCCTAAGCATAGACCAGTTCTTTTCCACAATCTTTTTAATCTTTTTGTATTGTAGATTATAATCAAAGATAAGCCTAACGTGATTATCCCCCGCCGGTTGGTTGGTAACAGGTTTGCGGGCTACAAGCATGTTCCTATCCAGCTGTTTCACTTTTGCCATTTTATTGGTGAGTGTATCCTTACAGTACCCCTTTTGACCGAAATGGTCAATAGAAAATCACACTCAGAAGTACAGTTGCGCCGCAAACGGACGAACTGGCCCCTCGGAATGTTGCAGAGCCAGGATCAATGGTGACAGCTCTCAAGCGGAATGTAGGCATTCCAGTCTGTTGCCATAAAATGGTTACACATCCTGAAGTGATCACCTTCTATAGAAATCTCCAGATCAACAAATGTAATTTTTTCCTTACTGATATTCCAGGATAAGGCAATGTTTTTTGTTATTAGCATTCATTTTGCCTATAAAGGTTTCTAGGCCACTGATGTCTCCCTCTCAAATCAGGATCCGGTTATCAATGTACCTATGATAACACAATAACTCAGGGGGCGGCCATTAAAACACCACCTCTGACTCCCAGTGGGCCATAAATAAATTGGCCACACTGGAAGCAAAACGGGCTCCCATGGCAACCCCCCTGGTCTGTAGGTAAAATTGTCTATTATACCAGAAATAATTTCTGGAAAGAAAAAAACGTAAACCCCTACGTAGAAACCCTATGTTCTTCCTGGGTAGGTCAGATGATCCAAGTGCCCAATTAACGGCTGACAATGCCTCTTCAGGATCTATAATGGTATATACCAAACTAACATCCGCAGTAACCATTATAGTAGAAGGGGAACAAGTAAGAGATTCTAATATTTGAATGACATGTTTTGTATCCTTGAGGTAGGCATCAGTTTTGACCACCAGGGGCTGTAGGAAGACATCTATGTATTGACCGAGTTTCGCTGTAACCAAATCGATCCAATTAACAATGGGACGTCCCGGTGGTTGCTCCACATTCTTGTGGATTTTTGGGAGACAATAGATGATTGGTGTCCCACAGAACAACGGGTCCAAATAGGTTGACTCCTTTTTAGTCAAAACTGCTCTGCCTCTTCCCTCATCAATCAGGTCATGCAACTCGTTCTTATACAGAATGAGAGGATCCTTATGTAGCACCACCCCCGCAGGAGCTGCTGATTAGATTATTGGGTCTACGTCCTGCCTACCAACCCCTGAAATTGGCTCGAACCCTCCCTAGGCACAACTGACACGAAATGGGACTATAATACCAAATGGCTACAGGAGAACACAATTCAGGATATATCACCCCAATAAGTAATAATACTTTGTTACCTTTCTCCAGCCGCAGTCCCTCTGGGTGACACAAGGTGCAACACACAGACTTTTGCTTAACCAAAGTAGCTTTACTGAGAGTTAAAGTACAAGTTGATAGCTATTTTTGTATACTTATGCAACTAAAAGATAACTCATAGGCTTTCTTTTACCCAATTCAGGCTATACTTTACACACGTCTAGTCTCTTGTATCAGGTAGGCAGAACCTATTTGAATCCCACACACAGTTCCTTCCTTTTGGTTTGGAATCTTCGCTAGCAATCGTTAGTGCACAAGCTATTTGTAATCCAAAAGTAAGGATATATATATTCAAAAAGGGTGAGAAAAAAAAGGTTACTATCACCCGCAATGTTACTGCGTAATTGGGCGTATGAATCTTCTTAGTGGTGCATATATAGGCCCCTGACACCTTATGTACCTGCATTTAAATGCTTAATCTCCTGGAAGGTGCACTAGGCCGCTGAGTGTACTGCGTACTATCTGAAGTGTAGTTAGCACCGGCTAAAGTTACTTTCTTCCAAGCGAGAATCAGATTTGGGCATGTGCCCTGCTCACCAAACAGCC
Source organism: Pelophylax lessonae (assembly GCF_965119305.1). Lineage (NCBI taxonomy): Eukaryota > Metazoa > Chordata > Amphibia > Anura > Ranidae > Pelophylax > Pelophylax lessonae. The sequence continues at coordinate 166,177,381 of NC_138779.1, forward strand.
TCTTTCTTCAGGAGCTCTCCACCTCCGATTTCTGTCACCAGCCGCGCTTGTGGTTAGATGTGGGCAACACCAGTCTCTGCAGAGCATCAATGGGTTCTCTGGGAAGGCTCCTTTACTGAAGATGAAATGCTTCCACTCAGTCACTTCAGGTCCAGGCTTCAGGCCTAGTCCACAGCATCAGCCCACAGCACTTGCTTCCTTCTAGCTGTTGTGTGTGGAGACCAGAGAGAGAGCCTGGCTCCTCCCTTCCTTTATAAAGCTTCCCCCAAAAGGCTGTGCGGTGAAGCAATGCACCCTGGTTTTCCAACTGAATTGTGGGTATCGTAGTATCTGATGAAAATCATCAAGCTGCAGTGTGGCAGTTTGGCCACTAGATGGAGCCGAGTTCCTTCAAAATGTTATACAGTCATTCTAATGAACAATTGTAAAGGGGAGAATGCCTGCTACACTTACTTAACAAAGTATGTGTCAAGATCGGATAATAATTTACCCATTTCTTTGTTATAGTAGTCCTTATTAAGGACCACCAGGCCCCCCCCCCCTTATCAGCAGGTCTGATAACAATCCCTTTTTTCTCCTCAAAGGAATTAATGCCTTTCCTGATATACTGGGGATCCATACACTTGCTTACCTTAAAACTCTTTAGATCTTTACACACCATGTTTCTAAAGATCTCAACATGTTTGTTGTCAGAGACAGCAGGGTTAAAGGTAGATTTATTCCTAAGGTTAGAATTCACTGTTGTATGTATTTTAAGTGAGAAGTTAAGTAAAATAATTGAAGCTGTGCCACTTTCCAACAACACAGTTTTCTCTAGCGCTCATTGACAGACGTAGTCCTCGGTGATACACCACCTTCGGGTTATGTTGCCTCCACAGGAGCAGGACTAGACAGGAAATTAAAAAGCTCTGGCCACACCCCAGGGGCAGTCCCAGAGGGTATATCCTCTCTCTCTCTGCCTCAGCAAATCAGTTATTTTCTGTCTAGTTAGGAGTAAGGACCTAGATACCTTGCTGGGATCTTAGGTCCTGGCAAGAATTTTTTCTTAAAGGATTTTTTAGACAGCTTTTTTTCTCCAGTGTTCCTGTGAGATCTTCAAGCAAGAAAGCTGAACTGGGCGACGGGCTGGATGTTGAGATCCGGTGGTCACCCCAGTTCAGCCTACGAGCGCGTGCAGGCCATAGCTCCGCGCTGGGTCGGCCGCGACAAAGTCCCATTAAAGGACTGTCCACGCGAGTTAAACGTCTCGCTGAAACGCCAAAGACCATGAGTCACGGCGTCCGTATCGGTCTACAGCCCTCCCGCCCCGGTGGAGAGGGGTACTGTCAGGAGTTGGTGCCCGCCTGGTTCCGGTATGGTGAGTAGTATGTTCCCCCTTTCCCCCTGACGCGTTTTGTGGTGAACGCGGGCCCCTCTCTGTATGGTAAGATAGAGTCCCTTTCTATCCTACAACATGACACAGATCCTCCTACTTTGAGTGTGATTTTATGTGTGCAAAAAGCCAGGAGGCTTGGTTTGGGAGCTAACAATCAAATTGTATACATGTTTTAAAGATGTAATCTGTGGCATTCTGGGAATCTTATGGGTTAAGAATAAGCTACCTACCAGTCAGAAGCCACGGACATGTAGACTGCCTTCCTAATCAGATCTCCAGCTATTAGCAGGCCTCCCGAACGGCCATGCGGTCCGCCAGGGCCGGTACCGCCAACCACGCCATATCCCCATGCAGAGAGAGTGTTGTGTGCCCTGCAGCACACCGCTATTCAGTACGGGCCGCCGCCATTTTTTTTGCTGGATCGCACGAGCCGCCATTTTGGCGTAGCCTCGTGTCTCCAGCATGGGGGCGGCCATGTTTGAGGTGATCCAAACACCTCGTGGAGCTTGGGGGAGGCGCCGGAAGGCGTACAGAGGGGCGGAGCCGCCTCCTTTTTTCCTGGGCAGCCAGCCAAAAGACTTCCTGTTTGTCAAGACAGCGCTGTAACCTGTTGCAGTTAAACTCTGAGCATCAAGTGGTGAGCCTGGGGGTCTATCTCTCTCTCTCTCTCGATCGATAGGGATCCCTAGCAGGTAACACTAAGGGGCTTTTGTGGCGCTGGGGGTCGAAAAAAAAAAAAAAAAAAAAAAAAGTTTTATTTTTGAATTATATTATCCAGGAAGTAACTGGAATTATCATGGACCCTGCCACACATATTCCCCCACCTGTTTCCCTCAAGGGGGCCACGGGACCCGCCGGTGCACAGAGTATAGAGTCATTTACAGCAATTTTGGAGTCTATGGTGGCTCGGGTGGAGGCGGCCTGTCAGGGACGGGGGTCAAGGAAGCGACCCCCGCCTACCCCTATACCATCTGACACCTCTGACTCAGATTCAGAGGTGGTCACGGCAATTGCAGGTTCCTCTGCAAGGGCTGTTATCCCAGGTAAAGCCCCCTCAGACAGTGAGGAGGACGCTTCTTCTCCTGCTATTATTCAGGAAGAAGCATTGGTGGACGCACTAGTTGTGGCAGTGCAGGAAACCTTAAAACTTGAGGCTTTACCGGCAGAGGCAACTGAAACAGAGATTCCTTTTGGTACTAATAAGCCCATCAAGACGATGAAGGCTTTTCCTGTACCTAAATGTTTCGGTAATCAGATTAAAGGAGAATGGGAGCATTCTAAACGTACCTTTACTATTTCCAAGCGTATTGCTAGACGCTATCCGTTTGAGGAATCCATCATTAAGAAATGGACGGTACCACCAGTCGTGGATCCGCCTATTTCCAGGCTGAATAAAGCCACGGTTATTCCAGTGGAGGACACTTCGTCCTTTAAGGATCCGGTGGATCGAAAGATGGAAGCAGAGTCCCGCACCATCTTCTCTCTGATAGGGTCAGCTTTTAGACCAGTAATTGTTATTGGTCTAGTTTCCCAGACACTTACGGAATGGGCGAAAATGGTACGCCAAGATCTTAGGGGAAAAGATATTCCCCAGGAGACATCTGATTTGATGGAACAGATTATACAAGGGCTACAGTTTATCTGTGACGCAGCCTTGGACACTACTCCCTTATTAGGGCATGCATCTAAGACAGCGGTGATCCTCAGACGTGTGCTGTGGTTAAAATGCTGGTCAGCTGACCTAGGTTCCAAAAAGACCTTGACAAATCTCCCCTTTCAGGGGAATCGTCTATTTGGGGCCAACCTAGATGAAATCATTAAGGATGCCACTGGGGGCAAGAGCACTTTTTTGCCACAGGCTGCTAAAGCTAAGGGACCTCGCAACAAGCGAGGACCTTTCTTTACCGCCCATAAAGGGCGCCCGGCTGGTACTAGCGGGAAAGGCAAGACTCCTCCAGGAGGGTTCAAGAAGGGGACCAACCCAGCCAAACCCGAAGCAAAGGAGTACACAGCCTGAAGGTGCGCCCCCACCCGGTTTCAGGGTGGGGGGACGTTTTCACCGGTATTCAGGACATTAGATCGAGCATCAACCACTACTACCGGTGCGATTCTTCCCTTCCAACATTTAAGTACTACAGGAAGCGGTAGTTACCGTTCCCTGAATAGATCTTTTCCTTTACCTTTTCCCAAGATTAGTCCCGATACCTCACAGGAATCGGATCTGGTTGACCAGATAGGCCAAGCAGCCTCTAGTCGGGTGACTTCGGTCCCTGAGGTTCAACCAGAAAAGATCACCTTTCCTGATAACTATCAGGTATCTGATAAATGTGTGGGAACAGAAAACGACCAGACTTTCTCGGATGGTCGGGGCCAGATACCTCTAGGGACGCCTGGTTCAGATTCAATCAGCGCCAGTGGTCCTAGAAATTCTAGGCTGGCCTCCTCAAGCCGGCCTGGCCGACTTGGACATGTTAGTCGTACACGTTCCGTGGGAACTTCGTCTCAGGGAGTGTCTGTGGTCTCAAGGACCAATTTACCATCATGCTTTACAGTCGCTGGGTTTAATGGCCTGGCCATTGAGACCCAAGTACTGAAGGACAGAGGTTTGTCAGCTTCAGTCATTCCTACCCTTATTAAAGCAAGAAAAGCGACTTCCAGCAAAGTCTATTATCACACATGGAAAACTTATATTGCGTGGTGCGAATCTTTAGGATTTCCTCCACGTACCTATTCGGTGTCTCGAATATTGGCCTTTTTGCAACAAGGGGTTGAGCAGAAGCTAGCCTTGAGCACCATCAAGGGTCAAGTTTCAGCATTAGCAATCTTCTTTCAGAAGCCTTTAGCTACCAAATCCTTGGTGCGGAATTTCATCCAGGGGGTGCGGCACCTGGCTCCTCCAGTCCGCGCGCCCTTACCGCCTTGGGATCTTAATTTGGTTTTGTCGGTTCTACAGAAACCTCCCTTTGAAAACATCAGGGAGATTCCCTTGCTTACTTTATCCCAGAAGGTGGCCTTCTTGGTGGCTATTACTTCTGCTCGCAGGGTGTCAGAACTGGCTGCATTATCATGCCAGTCACCATACCTAGTGATTCATAGGGATAAGGTAGTACTTCATCCTAAGCCATCTTTTCTTCCCAAGGTGGTTTCAGATTTTCATCTGAATGAAGATATTGTACTACCTTCCTTGTGTCCTCAGCCCAAGCATCATCGGGAACATGCGTTGCATTCCTTAGATGTGGTTCGGGCAATCAGGGTATACCTGAAAGCTACGGAATCATTCCGTAAGACGGATTCACTTTTTGTGATCACGGATGGCCCCAGAAAGGGTTTGCCTGCATCTGCCGCGACCATTGCCAAATGGATTAGACAAACGGTGGTACAGGCTTATTCTATTAAGGGTCAGAGTCCTCCATTCCCTGTTAGGGCGCACTCCACTCGAGCGCTCAGTACTTCCTGGGCCTTTCGCCATCAGGCGTCAGTGGTCCAGGTATGTAAGGCGGCCACCTGGTCGTCGGTACATACCTTTACAAAGTTCTATAAAATTGATGTGACGGCATCGGCGGATGCCTCATTTGGCCGCAAGGTTTTGCAGGCGGCAATTTGAGGAGACCGGTGGTCTACCTCGAGGGTTTTTTCTGTTTGAAAAAAAAAAAAAAAAAAAATTTTCTCTTTTTTTTTGTTGAGTCTCATCATTAAGGATGAGCATTGTAAACTTCTAGTTGGCACCGGTTGGGCCTTCTAGATTGGGATTTGATTTCCATTTTCCCACCCCTCAGTTGTGATACTGCTCTGGGACGTCCCGAAGGTGGTGTATCACCAAAGACTACGTCTGTCAATGAGCGCTAGAGAAAAATGGATTTTTGTAAAATCTTACCGTAAAATCCTTTTCTCTTAGCTCATTGACAGACGTAGTCCCCGCCCCTCTGTTTTTTGAGTTGGGTTAAAATCTCTAAAGACTGCTTTTTCACATAACTGATTTGCTGAGGCAGAGAGAGAGAGGATATACCCTCTGGGACTGCCCCTGGGGTGTGGCCAGAGCTTTTTAATTTCCTGTCTAGTCCTGCTCCTGTGGAGGCAACATAACCCGAAGGTGGTGTATCACCGAGGACTACGTCTGTCAATGAGCTAAGAGAAAAGGATTTTACGGTAAGATTTTACAAAAATCCATTTTTGCCCCGTATTCATGATCGTGCAATTGTCCCCAAACCAGCCTTTCTATCCTCTAATGCAGTGGTCCTCAACCCTGGCCTACAGGGCCCACTAACAGGCCAGGTTTTCAAGATAACTGAAATACATCCCAGGTGATATCATTTGCTGTTCAGTGATTGCAGTACTCTAGTCCACATCTCCCCAAGGTAATACTTAAAATCTGGCCTGTTAGTGGGCCCTGAGGACCGGAGTTGAGGACCACTGCTCTAATGTACCACGAGACGTCCTCCTACAGATCCATTTCTTCCAAGTAAAGGAGAAACTGCTTGCGGCTTTCTGCAAAAAAGATCAACTATCCCAAACAAGCCCTGGGCCTCCAAATACTCCCAGACCTTTCAACACATACTCTAAAGAAAAGGAAAAATCGGGATACTATTACCAAGGCACTAAGAAACCACTCTATCCTATATCAATGGAAATACCCAGCCACATTAGTCATCACACGTGACGGTACTACCTCCACTATTAAAACCCTGGAAGATGGCCTTAACTCCTGCACTCATGGGACATACTACCCAACCACCAGTTGCTACCAAAACCCCCTTTGCCCCAGTATCTCAGGATTGGCAAGTTTTTTCTAACAGACGCTCCAATAAAAAACACAACTCCTAAGGCTCTGGGATGTGATCCCCTTTAACTCCCTAAGCTACAATTAACATGAGCTCGTGGCTCTTGGAATTTCACTTTCTTTCCCTACATCCAAGCTCTGTTCTAACCCCCATCCAGTGTTTCAGATTTTCTGCCCATAGTTCTCATAGAACTCTCTTTTTTACCACACCCTATGACCACTTATACTATGGTGACAGTGATCCTTATACTATTACTCACTGTTCAAACATGGCCTTTGTTGTTTTTTGTTTTCTTCAGTTCATTTTCCATTATGGTTTAGTCTCTTCCAGAAGACTGTGGCATTTCCACTCTGATGCATCAGTGAATACAGCAACCAGCTAACCAAAATTACACATCTCCACCAACTTCCAAGAGATATATGTGAGTCTACATAAATCCATATCAATCCCTCTTAATCCTCCATGACACTACAAATATCAATCAATGCCCATGGCCTAAACCACCCAGCGAAGAGAACATCCCTCTGGTATACAGCCAAGGCCCACAAAGCTGACATTCTAGCAGTCCAAGAGACGCACTTTCAGACAGATGCTATACCCACCCTCCAACATAGGGACTTTCAACAAATCTACCTCTCAACAAAAAATGGGCCATCATAATAGCAATCAAGAATACTGTTGTTTTCACTTTACATGCTAAAACCATTGACCTGGATATCCGCTACTTTATTCTTCAGTGCGACATCAACAACAAGCCCTACACTCTAGTAAGCATCCATGCTCCCAACACTGGCCAACTACGTTTCCTGCTCAAACTGTAAAAGAAACTAACAGCAAACAAATATGGCCATCTCATCCTCTGTGCAGACTTCAATCTCACAGTTGATCCCCACCTCAGTCTATCCTTAACCCCAATGGGGCGAGTACATTTCACTTCGTGAACTTCTTTTACAGAGAGGACATGCATGATGTATGGCGTTGTCTTCATGCTAGTGAGAAGGACTTTTCGTATTTCTCCCGGAGACATAGGTCTTATTCACAAATCGATTTATTTATTGTAGATAAGTGGCTTTTGCAACAATGTCCTCCTCCACTATCTCCTCTATCATGTGGTCAGACCACGCTGCTATTACCCTCACAACAGTGGAGCAGAACACAGATGACATCTCTCCTTTCACCCTATGGTGTGCCCATAAGGCATACATGAGAGGTATACCTATAAAACTAGCGGCTCCTGCCAAAAAAAAAAAATCTACCTTGAAGCTTAACGCCCTGCTAGCACAAATTCACCCACTAGAACTCCAAAACAAAAAATCACTGGACCACTCAACGTTCACCTCCCTCCTCAAGCTACGTACAGAACTCAGAGGGTTGCTGTTTGAAAACCATGAAAAATGCATGCGCTTCTCCAAACCTAAATAATACTCCCACAATAACAAAGCAGGGAAGTTCTTAGCAAACAGACTCAAATCCCAACGCACTAAAACCAAAATCCCCGATCTCTTCCACCCCTCCACCAACAAAAAACTTCTCAACCCTTAACAAATAGAAGATTTGTTTGCTGATTACTATAGCTCCTTATACAATCTCCACAAGGACTCAGCTACACCACAACCCTTAGACATTGCCCGATTTTTAGCAGATTTAAACCTACCCTCTTTCACACCCAACAACTCAACGCTCCTTTTCTCTTACGTCCTCCGACAGTCGCCGCCGCCTCTAAGTCATCACTGTAAGGTATTGAATTCCGCTCCGCAGGAGTAGCTAGGCATAAAGACTTAGTCAAAAGAACAAAGGCATTTGCATATATACACCCATGGGGGCTGCCCCATCTGGTCAATACCCCCCTGCAGTGACCACTCCCAACTCAGTTTCTTTCTGCCTAGCGTCAGGAGTAGTTAGGCTTCCCTGTACTGGGGAGTCTCAGCCTATCTAATCTTTTATTTGATTTTCTTTGAAAATGGCAGTTTTTTCTTACTTCACTAGCTGTTTATTTTTTCAGCTTCTAGTTTTTAGTCGATTCTTCGGATGAAGATGGATCACGCGGTGCTGGGATTCGGACTGACCGCCCTGGTTCTCCAGGGCAGGGGGTCAGATGGACCCCCAGCCCGCCATCGAGCGTTCAGCCGTGGTTCGTCCTGGAACTGTGAACGACCCATCCCTGCTTGCAGCAGGGATGCAGCCGTGAGATGGCTACCTCACAGGACACATCTGCAATGCTGCAGTGTCATGTCCCTGGCTAACGGCACTCCCTGTCAGATGAGGACAGCGGCTTTCCGTTCTGAGAGGCACCCCACGCCATCCTGTATGGGGCCTCTGTCTGGGGTGGCAGTCCTGTGTTGCTGTGTGTCCCCCATGTCTGTGCCTGTGTGACTCCCTGATGCGGTCCCTGCGGGGATCGCTTGTGCATGCGCTGCGGTGCTGTATGTTTTTGGGGGTCCCCTTCCCTGTGTCACTTCGGTGCTTGTTGGGGGTGCAGACTGTGTATGTGGCGGCCGCTGCGGGGTGAAACCGCACGGTCCGCCATTTTAGGTATGGGCAGGCTTGTTTGGCTTCATTATGGGCAATACTACATGCTGTTTTGGCGCCATCCGCCGCAATTTTGTGGTGGCAGAACGATCGTTCCGACCGCATGTTCGGCTGCCAATTTGCCGGAGCCTTCCATTCAGTCCTATGGGGCAGCCATTTTCCCTGAGTCATGCAGCTTATAAGTTCAGCCTACTCTGACAGCACTTCCTTTTCCTCTGAAGCAGGACATCGGTGGTAACACTCTGCGTGGCTCTGCGATTATCTCTCTCATTTACCTTCTGTATTGTCATTTCTGGCTCAGTTTTTTCTTCTCCTGTTTGGGGGTCTTTGTCACTGTAGCTGTAGCGGTGGGCTGCACACTCCGCAGCGGTCTTAAAGGGGCAGTACCAAATTTATTGCACTATTTTTTCATCTTGGGCAATGGATTCTCAGGACAGCAAATTCCCCCCAGCTAAGGTGGGGGACCCCAGTTCTCCTGTGGCCCCTCTGAGACCTGATTTGGCCGCTGTAGTGGCGACCTTGGTGTCCAATATGGAAATGCTGATGGCTGAACGAGCTGCTAAAAAGAGGCCCAGATTGTCCCTCTCTTCTGATTCAGATGGTGATATGGCTGCTGCTGCGAGCGTGCCCTTTTCAGGGTCTCGCTCATCCTTAGACCCGCTGGGGTCTGAGGGGGAGGTGGAGGGGGTTGACACCTCCTCCCCAGGGTCGCCTGAAGAGCAAGCGACCATGGATTAATTGATAGTTTCTGTTAAAGAAACACTACATTTGGAGGATGAGCCCAATCCTCCGGGCATTGTGTCCTCCTTTGGGACACACAGGACCCGCAAGTTGGCGCAAGTTTTTCCCTGCCCCACTGAGTTTCATTACACTGTTAATGAAATGTGGCGCACATTCCTGGTTCCTAGACGCTTCAAATTGCTTTATCCCTTTGCTCCGCTCCGGCTACGGAATTGCGATGGTGTGTGCCTCCACAGGTGGATCACACTGTGGCCATGCTGAACAAGGCTACCTTGGTTCCTTCTGAGGATACCCCAGTTTATCGGGATGCCACGGACCGGCGGTTGGAGTCTCTAGCCCACCATTCCTGTACGGTGGCGGGCTCGTTGCTCAGACCCATTTTCGCGTTCGTTTTGGTGGCTCACGCGGTGGCTGATTGGACTAAGGTGCTTAGGAGCAACCTCGTGTCTGATGCTGTTCCGCCTGCCCGGCTGGATATGGTGGATCAGATCCACCAAGGAATCGTGTATCTGTGTGATGCGGCCTTAAATGAGGCCCCTTTAGTGGCACACCTCTCTAGTGTCTCGGTACTTAACTGGCGACTGATATGGCTGGAGAGCTGGTCGGCTGACCAGTCCTCGCGGAAAACAGTTGCTGATTTTCCCTATGCTGGTCCTCGCCTTTTTGGCGAGGCGTTGGATACCCTGGTGAAAGGCGTCACAGGGGGCAAGAGCACTTTGCTGCCCCAGAACCCGAAGAACAAGTCCTTTTGTGGCAAGCGAGGTTCTGCGTCTAGATCCACTCAGGGGTCCTTTCGTGCCTTTCGGAACCAATCCAAGGGCAAACCCTTCAAGGCCCAGGGCAGCCAGAAGAAGCCCTGGACGGGCAAGCAGAAGTCAGGCAATACCGGCTCGGCGGGTCAGTCCGCCTCTGCCTGAAGGGGCGCCCTCACCCGTTTCAGGGGTGGGGGGACGTTTGCGCGGTTTCCTCCAACCTTGGTTGCTTCGGATTTCGGACAGGTGGGTTCAGGAAATCATTTGATCGGGGTACAAAATCGAATTCCTTTCCAGGCCGGCAGACAGATTCTTTCCCTCAAATCTTCATTTGCCTCCTGGGCGTCTGCAGGCCCTACACCAAGCGGTGCAGGACCTTCTTGCTCAGGGGGTGATTGTCCCGGTGCCTCATCGGAGCAGGTTTCGGGGATTTTATTCAGATCTGTTCACTGTGCCCAGGAAGGAGGGCAAAGTACATCCTATTCTGGACCTGAAAGCGCTGAACCGCTTTGTGCGCGTTCGCAAGTTCCGTATGGAGTCTCTCCGCTCGGTGGTGGCCTCCCTGAGTCCAGGGGAATTCCTGGCCTCGATGCATCTAAAAGATGCGTACCTGCACGTCCCCATTTTCGAGGGTCATCAGCGGTACCTTCGGTTTGCTGTTGCAGAGGACCACTATCAGTTTGTGGCATTATCCTTTCGGTCTCGCTTCGGCTCCGAGGGTCTTTACCAAAGTGCTGGCGCCGGTTCTGGGCCTGTTAAGGGCACAGGGCATTGCGGTCTTGGGGTACCTGGATGATCTCCTTCTGAGATCGAGTGTCAGTCAGGACCTAGTGCGCGATCTGTCCACCACGGTGCAGACGCTACAGGAGTTCGGATGGACCATCAACGTTCAGAAATCGACGTTGTCTCCATCGGTTCGTCTTCCCTATCTGGGAATGATTCTGGACTCTGCTCAGGCAAAGGTGTTCTTGCCGAAGGACAAGCTCCGGACCTTGCAGGACGAGATCAGGTCCCTCAGGGACAACCCGTCCTCGTCACTCAGGACCTGTATGCGGGGCATGGGGTTGATGGTTTCGGCCTTCGAGGCGATACCCTTTGCTCAGTTTCACACGTGGGCTCTCCAGGCGGAGATCCTGGCCAGGTGGGACAGACTGCCTTAGTCCCTGGATCTGAGTGTCTCATTGAGTCGTCAAACCAGATTGGCTCTTCTGTGGTGGCTCCAGTCCCCGACGGTGTCGGCAGGCAAGTCCTTCCGTCCGTTGTTGTGGACGGTGATTACCACGGATGCCAGCCTGTCGGGCTGGGGTGGAGTCCTGGGCAACCTGTCTGCCCAGGGCACTTGGTCGGAGGAGGAGTCCTCACTCCCGATAAATGTGCTGGAATTGCGAGCGATAAAACTCTGTCTCTTCCAGTGGTCGGACCGTCTTCGGGGCCGTCCTGTTCAGGTACAGACGGACAATGCTACCGCGGTGGCTTACATCAACCACCAAGGTGACACCTGGAGTGCCCGGGCGGGCCCGGGAGGTGACCGACATTCTGTCTTGGGCCGAGACTCATGTCCCGGCGATTTCGGCAGTTCACATTCCGGGTGTGGAGAACTGGCAGGCCAACTATCTGAGCCGCCAGACCCTGGACCAGGGGGAATGGTCCCTGCACCCGGAGGTCTTCCAAATGCTGTGTGCGGAGTGGGGATCCCTGGACGTGGATCTGTTCGCATCTCGGTTAAACCAAAAGGTGGAAAGGTTCGTGGCAAGAACGCGCGATCCTCTAGCGGACGCCTCAGATGCGTTGGTGGCCCCTTGGCATCAGTATCGTCTGATGTACGCCTTTCCTCCGATTCAGTTACTATCCAGGTTCCGCCGCAGGTTAGCCTCGGATCCGCACCTGGTGATTCTGGTGGCGCCGGACTGGCCACGCCGGTCCTGGTACGCCGATGTTGTTCACCTGGCAGTGGTGCCTCCGTGGCGGCTGCCAATGCGGGAAGATTTCCTGTCTAAGGGTCCGATCTTCCATCCTGCTTTACAGTCGCTGGCTTTAACGGCCTGGCTGTTGAGACCCAGGTCCTGAGGGACAGGGGTCTCTCCCCTGAGGTCATCCCTACCCTTGTCAAGGCTAGGAAGACCTCCTCTGGTAAAATCTATTACCGTACCTGGAAGGCCTTTTTCGCCTGGTGTGAGTCCAGGGGGGTTCTCCCCTCGCTCGTACTCGGTGTCGAGAGTGTTGGCCTTCCTCCAGTCTGGGGTGGACCAGCGCCTGGCGCTGGCCACGATAAAAGGCCATGTGTACGCACTGGCTATTCTTTTCCAACGCCCTGTGGCATCTCATTCCCTGGTTCGCACCTTCATTCAGGGTGTGCGACATTTGGCTCCTCCCAGGAAGGAGCCCTTACCTCCATGGGACTTGAACTTAGTTCTGTCCGTGTTGCAGCGTGCTCCCTTTGAAAACATACGGGAGATATCGTTGTCTCTGCTGTCTAAGAAGGTTGCCTTTTTGGTGGCGATCACTTCGGCTTGCAGGGTTTCGGAACAGGCGGCGTTGTCTTGCCGTTGTCCGTACTTGGTGATTCACAAGGATAAGGTGGTCTTGCGTCCGCATCCCTCCTTCCTTCCTAAGGTGATCTCTGAGTTCCACATTAATGAGGATATTGTCCTGCCTTCGCTTTGTACGAAGCCTAAGCATCCTAAGGAGGTTGCTCTGCATTCCTTTGATGTTGTCATGGCGATCAGGGTTTACCTGTCATCTACGGAATCCTTTCGGAAGATGGATTCCCTCTTTGTCCTTCCTGAGGGACCTCGGAAGGGCATGGCTGTCTGCAGCGACTATTGCCAAATGGAACAGGCTTATGCTTTGAAGGAACGGGTTCCAGCCTTCCCTGTTAAGGCGCACTCTACCAGATCTGTGAGTGCGTCCTGGGCCTATTGGCATCGGGCCTCTGTGGCCCAGGTGTGCAAGGCTGCGACTAGGTCGTCGGTGCACACTTTTTCCAAATTCTACAAAGTAGATGTTCTGGCGTCAGCTGATGCCTCCTTTGGCCGCAAGGTTCTCAGTGCGGCGGTGCCATGAAGGACCCTTGTTTTTTTATGGGTCCCTGGCTGTTGGTGTTTGCTTTCCTGGGCTGTTGCTCCTGTTGAGCATTGTTTTCTGTCGCCCAGCAGGTTCTCTTACTGTGCATGTAAGGTTCCCTTCTCTGATGTGGGTACTGCGTTGCCTTTTCTATGGTTGCGTCTCCCACCCCTCATGTCTATACTGCTTTGGGACATCCCAACAGTGATGACATAGAGGCGGCGGCGACTGTCGGAGGACGTAAGAGAAAACTGAATTTTTGTAAAATCTTACCTGTAAAATTCCTTTCTCTGAGTCCTCCAACAGTCACGCCCTGCCCATCTTTTGGGGTTGTGTTCTTATTACCTACTGCTATGCTACCAAACTGAGTTGGGAGTGGTCACTGCAGGGGGGTATTGACCAGATGGGACAGCCCCCATGGGTGTATATATGCAAATGCCTTTGTTCTTTTGACTAAGTCTTTATGCCTAGCTACTCCTGTGGAGTGGAAGTCAATACCCAACAGTGATGACTTAGAGGCGGCGGCGACTGTCGGAGGACTCAGAGAAAGGAATTTTACAGGTAAGATTTTGCAAAAATTCAGTTTTTCTGCTTCTGAAATAGAGCATTATTAAATCACTACTGTCAGGAAAATCCCCAGGCCCAGATGGTTACACAAATAAATACTACAAAACATTTAGTTCCATACTGGCCCCTTACCTTGCTACTCTATTCACTACAGCTCAAATGCAAGCCTCATCGTCACTATCCCTAAACCAGGGAAAGATCCCTCCACACCCTCCAACTTTAGACCTATCCCCCCTTTTAAATGTAGATATTAAAATCTATGCAAAACTGCTGGTGAATCGCCTAATAGACATCATGCCTACTCTAATCAGGCCTGACCAAACGGGCTTTTCTAAAGGGAGTCAAGCCTCAGATGCCACACAACGAATTTCGAACATTATAGATCTTGCTGAGTGATCTCAAACGCCTTCTCTGCTGCTCTCATTGGACGCGGAGAAGACGTTTGACAGAGTCCACTGGGGCTACATGGTCCAAACTCCCCTAAAGTTCGGTTTCCAAGGTCCGATCTTATCAACCATACTAGCACTGTACTCGTGTCCATCCGCTCAAGTATACACCTCTCGACTACTATCTAAAGCTTTCAATATCACAAATGGGACACGACAAGGATGCCCGCTTTCCCTCCGGATATTTAACCTTTTTAATCAAAGCCTTAGTAGAAGCCATTAGCACTACAATCACAGGGTTTAAAATCCAAAAGGAATCCCATGTCATCAACCTGTTTGCAGACGATGTTATACTACTATTAACTGAACCCAACCCAATCAATGCAGCACGTACATCAGCTACTTGAACTTTTTAGTTGACTCTCATACTATAAAGGAAAACCACACTAAATCTCTCTTTCTTAATCTAGTCCATCCTAATGAACAAAAACAATTGATGCAACAAGGGAATACTCTATCTGGGCATAAAACTTAATCCAACCATCTCCGTTCTAGCTGAGGCCAACTTTAGACCCTCTTAACAAAAATAGAAGCAGAACTTTGCCACATATCCCAATTTGAGCTATCGTAGACAGGCCGCCTATCTGCTTTTAAGATGCTTATACTTTCACAAATTCTGTATCTCTTCCGCACCCTCCCTATCCCACTTAAACAATCAATACTATCAGCTCTATCCTCCCTCCTAAAAAGATTCCTATGGCAGGGGAAAAGCGCATAATGCGCATATGCGCAACTTATTACGAACAAAAAAGCCGGAAAAATTGGGTTAATAGACATTAAAGATTACTACCTATCCTCCCTACTTGACCAAAAACTTTGTTCACCACAGCTCCTGAAGCAAAATGGACATCAATAGAAAAAGCAATGGCTCGCAAACGAGACCTCCACCTCCTGCTGCTAGTGGACTCCCTAAAACCACTCCAACTAAATTCCTTCCCTAATACAATCAGAGCCTCATTATTAGCCTGGAAATCACTAATTTCCTCATCATCGTCTATGAAAGAGGGTCACCTACTTAAATTCCCCATGAAAACCCTCACCCTCATACTACCATACCTTAACCCCACCAATTGGTCTGAGTATGGACTGGATTCAATAGACCAACTCTACACAGGACCTAAAATTAACAATATGCTCACTATAAGCTCAAATATGGACTTAACACCGCTGACCACTTCAAAATGTTCAGTATTAGACACTTCCTGATAAAATTCCCTCCACCGAAATATATCTCCACCCTAAAAATCTGGCATTTCTACCAGCAAACGTCCCACAAAGTTGAGGGCATCTCGCTCCATTATAACCTGCTTCAAAATAAACTGACCTTCACACTAACTGCCCCCATACTCGCATGGGAAAGAGACCTTCAACAATCTTACACAGACTAACAATGGCTATCAGCTTTCCAATATTTACACACAATTTCTCACTGTGTCAATCATTGGGAACTGGCACAAAAAATAACCACTAGATGGTACCTCACCCCACATCAAATAGCACATTTCTCTCCATCATCCCCATCCTCTTCCCTATGTTGGAGGAACTGTGGCCAACCTACATCACATTTTGTGGTCCTGTAGGAGTGTTTGGAGCTTCTGGAAGGCTGTGTTCCTGCTCCTTTCCCAGGTCTCAGGCGTAATAATCAATCCAGACCCAGCATTAGCACTGCTAAATCTAGGAATAAACGCCTACCCTATAGCTCTTCGGAAGGTTATAGCATCAATAATCCTAGCTGCTAAACTTAACATCACCAGATGCTGAAGGAGGGAGTTGGTACCCAGCCTTTCAGAGGTTATAGCCACGATACAGAACCACTACTCTTTTGAGAGACTACTAACACTTAGAGAGAACTTTCTACCCAAGTTTGAAAATGTGTGGTGTCCATTGGTTGAGTGGTATAGAAAGTAATTGGTTAGCATAAGAAATATCCTGTTGACATATATATATTACAACTTAAATGCTACTTGTTGGCGAATGTTATTACAGACTAATCTTTGTTTTATACAAATGTTGCACTGCCTTGCTACCTATTTCTGCTAATTAATCCTTCCCCTAATCTCCCTTTCTTTTTATGTTGTTCCTTTCTTCTTTTATATATAACATAATTTCAATAAAAATCTATTGAAAAAAAATTTCACTAAAAAATGGTCTGTTTTGGTAGTAGTTAAACAGG
The DNA here is from genome assembly GCF_965119305.1 of Pelophylax lessonae. Classification (NCBI taxonomy): domain Eukaryota; kingdom Metazoa; phylum Chordata; class Amphibia; order Anura; family Ranidae; genus Pelophylax; species Pelophylax lessonae. Next base: position 166,193,805 of record NC_138779.1, read on the forward strand.
TCTATTGCGCCAACACTAAAGCAGCAAAATAGGGGCGCAACAAGGTGAAGGGACAGTGTGCCACATCCTAGTAGTTTAACTAAATAGAATATCTACGCCTATCCCTGGTGCAGCAAAGGACAGGGGCGTAATAAAATAAAGAGACATGTGCCACGTCCTGAATGTCAGAAATACAAAAAAGGGGGAGGAATAAATGGACTTTGAAGGCACCGTAATAAAAAACACAACACTTTATTTTGGATACGTATTAAAACCACAAAAGTGTGTATCGACCAATCAACATGGACAATTTCATTGATCAGAGGATGCAAATGATAGGTGAGTGGGGAGGACCTCACCACCTAAAGCATACCATTGTATGCTTTAGGTGGTGAGGTCCTCCCCACTCACCTATCATTTGCATCCTCTGATCAATAAAATTGTCCATGTTGATCGGTCGATACACACTTTTGTGGTTTTAATACGTATCCAAAATAAAGTGTTGTGTTTTTTATTACGGTGCCTTCAAAGTCCATTTATTCCTCCCCCTTTTTTGTACATCCTAGTAGTTATCGAAAATTGGAAAAAAAGGAATGGACTTTCTAGGCACAATTGGAATAGAGTAAAAACTTTATTGATTGACAAAATCAGGGGAAGGAAACCCCCTATCACAGGGGGATGGTGGTTTAAAAAAATACATATAGGAGAAAGGAAAAACGCAACAAAATTATACCTTAACAGTAAGGCATAAAAAAACAAAATGGTTTACAATAATTGCATAACACATGAAGAGTAGTGATATGAGGATACTATACGTTACATCCTACATGACTCTAGGACGCTGTCAAGGATAACTTAGAATGTCCTCTAGAGTGTGGTTGGTACAACTCTAAAACGTAAAGGGAGGTTCATGTAGCCAGATGCCCTACATGTTTCGCTTAAAAATTCAAGCTTCTTCCGGAGCTACTGGTATACAAGTTCTGTGTGGCAAAATGAACCATTGTTAATAACAAAGCATATATCTGCAATTATCGCAAATCTAAATCTTTTGGGTAGATTTAATAACAATTATATTATATTTCATACAGAACACAAAATATTCAAAGTTCGGCAAAAATTAAAACAAACTAATAGTGATGAACATAAACACTCAATCAAAACAAACCAAAGTATAATAAAATGGCAAAAATAAGGGGGAGTGGGAGATGTACATCACCAAAGGGACCCAGAGAGTAACTGGTGACTGAGAATGCAACAACCCAACCGGGCATAAGAGCATACAGGGGCCGATGTGGGGAACGGAAAAGCATATATAAAAATAAAACATAGTTATACCTACCCCTGTAGAGGCGGATGTGTGATCACAATAGCCAGAATTTAGACAAAGGAGAGATAAACAAAATATAAAACAAATACGGGGGATATTCTGCTGAAGTGAGTCTGATAATTGATGTGACTGTAGACAGGTTAGGCAAGATGCTTGTCTTAATGAGAACAGGGACCAAACGGCGGTAACATAAGGTAGAAAGAGGAGTGGCAAAGAATAAGTGTGGTAATGATGGTTACAGGTAATAAAGACCAGAGCGGTCTGGCACATTGTGTCTGGCCTTGGTGCCGCTCTGATGTGCCTCACTGCTCATCTACATTTATTCCCTGAGTACCCCCTGTGATTGTTTACTATGGGCTGAGTGTATATACCATATGGTTGACCCCACACGGTGGCGCTGTTGTGCTTCAGCTGAGCTTTGTTTCTGGGGACCGCTGTGCGGCCAGGTAGCCACATACGGCGCCTCCACCTCTGGATGGCGCTGTATGTGGCGTTGTGAGCCCATTGGAGCACCTTCTGGTGTTCCTCCTGGGCTCCTCCTCTTCCGCGTCTCCCTGTCCGGGCGGATCCTACCCCCTTGTGCGCCCGTGTTCGGCGCATGCACGGGAGTGACGGCCGGGGTGAGTTTGACGTCACCTCCGGTGACTCACTACCCGGGAACGGTGGCCTTTAAAAGGGGCACTTCCTATGCCCGCTTTATGGTGGTTTATCCCCATCCGGGGGAGTTGATCTGCTGACCTGTGAGCCTGCTTCTCTGATGACACCTGCATGGTAAATATATCTATGTTCTCTTTAGTCCCGAGCCGTGTTTGCCAGTGGCAGCCCCTTTTTTTTTCTGTACTTGCCTAAATCACTAGCCAATACTAATATACCACCCACTGATAGTTTGTTTTTATCAGAGGGATCTGCTACATCTCGGATTGAGCCATATATTTCTGGCTTTCTGCTCTTTATTGGTAAGTGCTTATTTAATGGCTGCACTGGCTGGCTCACACCTATGTCCTCTATCAACTCACAAGGTGTTACCTTTCATGCTATTAATTTCCTTCTTTGGTGTGGGCTATTGGGCCTTGTACTGGTTCTTCTTCTTTTTATCTCCTAGGGCTTTGGTACTACTTACATGCCCCTGTAGGACATACATCCCCCTCTGGGCTTTCCTGCATGCCTTTCAGGCTTATACCTTCCTAGGAGGTGCCCCTTTCTGGTCTTTATTACCTGTAACCATCATTACCACACTTATTCTTTGCCACTCCTCTTTCTACCTTACGGTTACCGCCGTTTGGTCCCTGTTCTCATTAAGACAAGCATCTTGCCTAACCTGTCTACAGTCACATCAATTATCAGACTCACTTCAGCAGAATATCCCCCGTATTTGTTTTATATTTTGTTTATCTCTCCTTTGTCTAAATTCTGGCTATTGTGATCACACATCCGCCTCTACAGGGGTAGGTATAACTATGTTTTATTTTTATATATGCTTTTCTGTTCCCCCACATCAGCCCCTGTATGCTCTTATGCCTGGTTTGGTTGTTGCATTCTCAGTCACCAGTTACTCTCTGGGTCCCTTTGGTGATGAACATCTCCCACTCCCCCTTATTTTTGCCATATCACTGGAAACTGATAATGACAGATGCCAGTCTTCCAGGCTGTGGAGGAGGGTTCCAGTATAGTTCAGGGAATATAGTCATTGGTGGAAGCCAAGCTCCTCCTCAACATCCTAGAGCTCAGAACGATAAGGATTGCTCTTCAACACAGGACCCCCCTTATGCAATGACACCCAATTAGGGTGCTATTAGACAACTCCAGGGCTGTAACATATATCAACTACCAAAAGGGCACCTTAAGCCGTAAAGGGTAACACTTTTGTGGGGAAGATGATAGCAAAATAAAGAAAAAACAATATAGCATAAACAATTGCGACACAAATCATATTGTAATTGAATGTTATTAAAAATTACCTTTCCTTTTCAATCTGCAGCCACTGTAATTTTCTGAAAATGCAATGCAATATGGCTACCTGGAGCTTTTCTGTACTCAGAATGTGTACTGACCACACACCAAAAACATAATTTCTCTAGCGCTCATTGACAGACGTAGTCCTCGGTGATACACCACCTTCGGGTTATGTTGCCTCCACAGGAGCAGGACTAGACAGGAAATTAAAAAGCTCTGGCCACACCCCAGGGGCAGTCCCAAAGGGTATATCCTCTCTCTCTCTGCCTCAGCAAATCAGTTATTTTCTGTCTAGTTAGGAGTAAGGACCTAGATACCTTGCTGGGATCTTAGGTCCTGGCAAGAATTTTTTCTTAAAGGATTTTTTAGACAGCTTTTTTTCTCCAGTGTTCCTGTGAGATCTTCAAGCAAGAAAGCTGAACTGGGCGACGGGCTGGATGTTGAGATCCGGTGGTCACCCCAGTTCAGCCTACGAGCGCGTGCAGGCCATAGCTCCGCGCTGGGTCGGCCGCGACAAAGTCCCATTAAAGGACTGTCCACGCGAGTTAAACGTCTCGCTGAAACGCCAAAGACTATGAGTCACGGCGTCCGTATCGGTCGACAGCCCTCCCGCCCCGGTGGAGAGGGGTACTGTCAGGAGTGGGTGCCCGCCTGGTTCCGGTATGGTGAGTAGTATGTTCCCCCTTTCCCCCTGACGGGTTTTGTGGTGAACGCGGGCCTCTCTCTGTATGGTAAGATAGAGTCCCTTTCTATCCTACAACATGACACAGATCCTCCTACTTTGAGTGTGATTTTATGTGTGCAAAAAGCCAGGAGGCTTGGTTTGGGAGCTAACAATCAAATTGTATACATGTTTTAAAGATGTAATCTGTGGCATTCTGGGAATCTTATGGGTTAAGAATAAGCTACCTACCAGTCAGAAGCCACGGACATGTAGACTGCCTTCCTAATCAGATCTCCAGCTATTAGCAGGCCTCCCGAACGGCCATGCGGTCCGCCAGGGCCGGTACCGCCAACCACGCCATATCCCCATGCAGAGAGAGTGTTGTGTGCCCTGCAGCACACCGCTATTCAGTACGGGCCGCCGCCATTTTTTTTGCTGGATCGCACGAGCCGCCATTTTGGCGTAGCCTCGTGTCTCCAGCATGGGGGCGGCCATGTTTGAGGTGATCCAAACACCTCGTGGAGCTTGGGGGAGGCGCCGGAAGGCGTACAGAGGGGCGGAGCCGCCTCCTTTTTTCCTGGGCAGCCAGCCAAAAGACTTCCTGTTTGTCAAGACAGCGCTGTAACCTGTTGCAGTTAAACTCTGAGCATCAAGTGGTGAGCCTGGGGGTCTATCTCTCTCTCTCGATCGATAAGGATCCCTAGCAGGTAACACTAAGGGGCTTTTGTGGCGCTGGGGGTCGAAAAAAAAAAAAAAAAAAAAAAGTTTTATTTTTGAATTATATTATCCAGGAAGTAACTGGAATTATCATGGACCCTGCCACACATATTCCCCCACCTGTTTCCCTCGAGGGGGCCACGGGACCCGCCGGTGCACAGAGTATAGAGTCATTTACAGCAATTTTGGAGTCTATGGTGGCTCGGGTGGAGGCGGCCTGTCAGGGACGGGGGTCAAGGAAGCGACCCCCGCCTACCCCTATACCATCTGACACCTCTGACTCAGATTCAGAGGTGGTCACGGCAATTGCAGGTTCCTCTGCAAGGGCTGTTATCCCAGGTAAAGCCCCCTCAGACAGTGAGGAGGACGCTTCTTCTCCTGCTATTATTCAGGAAGAAGCATTGGTGGACGCACTAGTTGTGGCAGTGCAGGAAACCTTAAAACTTGAGGCTTTACCGGCAGAGGCAACTGAAACAGAGATTCCTTTTGGTACTAATAAGCCCATCAAGACGATGAAGGCTTTTCCTGTACCTAAATGTTTCGGTAATCAGATTAAAGGAGAATGGGAGCATTCTAAACGTACCTTTACTATTTCCAAGCGTATTGCTAGACGCTATCCGTTTGAGGAATCCATCATTAAGAAATGGACGGTACCACCAGTCGTGGATCCGCCTATTTCCAGGCTGAATAAAGCCACGGTTATTCCAGTGGAGGACACTTCGTCCTTTAAGGATCCGGTGGATCGAAAGATGGAAGCAGAGTCCCGCACCATCTTCTCTCTGATAGGGTCAGCTTTTAGACCAGTAATTGTTATTGGTCTAGTTTCCCAGACACTTACGGAATGGGCGAAAATGGTACGCCAAGATCTTAGGGGAAAAGATATTCCCCAGGAGACATCTGATTTGATGGAACAGATTATACAAGGGCTACAGTTTATCTGTGACGCAGCCTTGGACACTACTCCCTTATTAGGGCATGCATCTAAGACAGCGGTGATCCTCAGACGTGTGCTGTGGTTAAAATGCTGGTCAGCTGACCTAGGTTCCAAAAAGACCTTGACAAATCTCCCCTTTCAGGGGAATCGTCTATTTGGGGCCAACCTAGATGAAATCATTAAGGATGCCACTGGGGGCAAGAGCACTTTTTTGCCACAGGCTGCTAAAGCTAAGGGACCTCGCAACAAGCGAGGACCTTTCTTTACCGCCCATAAAGGGCGCCCGGCTGGTACTAGCGGGAAAGGCAAGACTCCTCCAGGAGGGTTCAAGAAGGGGACCAACCCAGCCAAACCCGAAGCAAAGGAGTACACAGCCTGAAGGTGCGCCCCCACCCGGTTTCAGGGTGGGGGGACGTTTTCACCGGTATTCAGGACATTAGATCGAGCATCAACCACTACTACCGGTGCGATTCTTCCCTTCCAACATTTAAGTACTACAGGAAGCGGTAGTTACCGTTCCCTGAATAGATCTTTTCCTTTACCTTTTCCCAAGATTAGTCCCGATACCTCACAGGAATCGGATCTGGTTGACCAGATAGGCCAAGCAGCCTCTAGTCGGGTGACTTCGGTCCCTGAGGTTCAACCAGAAAAGATCACCTTTCCTGATAACTATCAGGTATCTGATAAATGTGTGGGAACAGAAAACGACCAGACTTTCTCGGATGGTCGGGGCCAGATACCTCTAGGGACGCCTGGTTCAGATTCAATCAGCGCCAGTGGTCCTAGAAATTCTAGGCTGGCCTCCTCAAGCCGGCCTGGCCGACTTGGACATGTTAGTCGTACACGTTCCGTGGGAACTTCGTCTCAGGGAGTGTCTGTGGTCTCAAGGACCAATTTACCATCATGCTTTACAGTCGCTGGGTTTAATGGCCTGGCCATTGAGACCCAAGTACTGAAGGACAGAGGTTTGTCAGCTTCAGTCATTCCTACCCTTATTAAAGCAAGGAAAGCGACTTCCAGCAAAGTCTATTATCACACATGGAAAACTTATATTGCGTGGTGCGAATCTTTAGGATTTCCTCCGCGTACCTATTCGGTGTCTCGAATATTGGCCTTTTTGCAACAAGGGGTTGAGCAGAAGCTAGCCTTGAGCACCATCAAGGGTCAAGTTTCAGCATTAGCAATCTTCTTTCAGAAGCCTTTAGCTACCAAATCCTTGGTGCGGAATTTCATCCAGGGGGTGCGGCACCTGGCTCCTCCAGTCCGCGCGCCCTTACCGCCTTGGGATCTTAATTTGGTTTTGTCGGTTCTACAGAAACCTCCCTTTGAAAACATCAGGGAGATTCCCTTGCTTACTTTATCCCAGAAGGTGGCCTTCTTGGTGGCTATTACTTCTGCTCGCAGGGTGTCAGAACTGGCTGCATTATCATGCCAGTCACCATACCTAGTGATTCATAGGGATAAGGTAGTACTTCATCCTAAGCCATCTTTTCTTCCCAAGGTGGTTTCAGATTTTCATCTGAATGAAGATATTGTACTACCTTCCTTGTGTCCTCAGCCCAAGCATCATCGGGAACATGCGTTGCATTCCTTAGATGTGGTTCGGGCAATCAGGGTATACCTGAAAGCTACGGAATCATTCCGTAAGACGGATTCACTTTTTGTGATCACGGATGGCCCCAGAAAGGGTTTGCCTGCATCTGCCGCGACCATTGCCAAATGGATTAGACAAACGGTGGTACAGGCTTATTCTATTAAGGGTCAGAGTCCTCCGTTCCCTGTTAGGGCGCACTCCACTCGAGCGCTCAGTACTTCCTGGGCCTTTCGCCATCAGGCGTCAGTGGTCCAGGTATGTAAGGCGGCCACCTGGTCGTCGGTACATACCTTTACAAAGTTCTATAAAATTGATGTGACGGCATCGGCAGATGCCTCATTTGGCCGCAAGGTTTTGCAGGCCGCAATTTGAGGAGACCGGTGGTCTACCTCGAGGGTTTTTTCTGTTTGAAAAAAAAAAAAAAATTTTTTTTTCTCTTTTTTTGTTGAGTCTCATCATTAAGGATGAGCATTGTAAACTTCTAGTTGGCACCGGTTGGGCCTTCTAGATTGGGATTTGATTTCCATTTTCCCACCCCTCAGTTGTGATACTGCTCTGGGACGTCCCGAAGGTGGTGTATCACCGAGGACTACGTCTGTCAATGAGCGCTAGAGAAAAATTGATTTTTGTAAAATCTTACCGTAAAATCCTTTTCTCTTAGCTCATTGACAGACGTAGTCCCCGCCCCTCTGTTTTTTGAGTTGGGTTAAAATCTCTAAAGACTGCTTTTTCACATAACTGATTTGCTGAGGCAGAGAGAGAGAGGATATACCCTCTGGGACTGCCCCTGGGGTGTGGCCAGAGCTTTTTAATTTCCTGTCTAGTCCTGCTCCTGTGGAGGCAACATAACCCGAAGGTGGTGTATCACCGAGGACTACGTCTGTCAATGAGCTAAGAGAAAAGGATTTTACGGTAAGATTTTGCAAAAATCCATTTTTCCTGCCTGTGTGGCTCACCAATTTTCCCAGAAGTCTGCCAATATAAGTCAGATTTCTGGCATCCTCTGCAACAAAAATTTCATTTTTGGTGAGATACAATAGGAACATGTCTAAAGGGATGCCGGCCCAGCAGATTTTCTCATTAGAGCCCTGCAGCTGCCACAGCTGAATGATAATTATGAAACCACCCCCATTTGACTCACTTAGCACAGAGGAACAAACAGTGATTTATTCAGAATAACAAAAGCTATGAATCTGCAACAAAGTTTATTAAAATCTTTCTAATGTACATAGATCACCCAGAGGGTTATGTTTTTTTCTCAACAAAAGTGGAGTTGCGCTTTAAAGGAAGCAAACCAGATAATTTTGTTGGGCAGGGAATCACTGTGAACGATTTCTGCTTTCCACATTGCAGGAGTGGATGACTAAAAGGCAGATTGCCTCAGATGGCAGATCCTGGACAAAGGTGAATCCCTTTGTGGTGGAAATTAATGGGGTTTGGAGCATAGAAATACGTTTGGTGCGCTGAAAACTTAAAAGCGCACTTGCAGATATTAATACGCACCAAGCGCCATTATTTCCTTATACTGAAAAGTACAATGTACAGCTCTTTTGTATAAAGAAATCCTAGCACGCTCTGCGACAAAGAGACAAACAGGCAATAAGCTATGTTATGGTCGATGTCCATAGAAGCATTCCCTCCAGCACAGGACTCTTGTTTGTTTATGCTCAGATAAAAAAATTAGTTTTTAATAGACGTACCTGTAAAATCCATTTCTTGAAGTACATCACGGGACACAGAACCATAAATCATAACATATGGGTTATATAGCCACCTTTAGGTAAAGGACACTGGCAACCAATCAGAAAGGATGCCCCCTATATAATCCATCCCACACAGGAAGTACTTCAGTTTTGTAGCAAGCAATAAAGACCTCATAGAAGGAGGGAGGGACCTCTGTGTCCCGTGATGTACTTCAAGGAATGAATGTTACAGGTAAATCAGTATTAAAAAATCAATTTTTCGAGGGGAGTGGCCTGAACATGGTGTGTGCAGGGAGCGCCGGATAGTGATCCTGAAGGAAGCCCAACAGCAGCAGCATATGATCAGATGAGATCCCTGAGGCTTTCTGCAAAGACAAGAGGCCTCTTAATGATGCTGATCTAGGAGCGAAGGGAAGACTGTCAGCTCTTTTAATGCAGCTTAGTGCAGTGACTCACCGTCACTGAGATTTGGAGCCCAAGTGAAGACTGGAGGTCAGTGGAGCGGCAAGAGGATCGGTGGATACGGAGTGAAAGTATCGGCAGTGGAGGGGGGCTGGGAGTGGAGAGAGTAGTGTCCGGGAGGTGAAGACAAGGAGAGAGCGGCAGTGAGGTTGACCGCACACCCTGGATGAAATCGCCTATATCTTTCCCTGGTGTTGGGACACTGGATACAGGCAGGTGAAAATAGACCATTTTATTGCTGCGTATTGAGCAGTTGTAGTTGTATCATTGTGGATTGGAATTGAATGCGAGATTGGTGGACAGGCTAATGCAAAACGGAGACGTTATTACGGTCTGCTACAAAGTTTACAAACTGTCTATAAACTGTTACAAAGTTTCAGTTATAATTGGTTACAAGCTGATACAATATACTATTATGCAGCCTCCATCTAGTTACTCTTATATTGGAAACAACTGTGCATACCCCCACAGACACAAAACCCACAGCCAAGCAGCCAACTAACTGAGTAAAAGGATCAAGTCAATTAGGAGGGACGCATATATATAGGCAATAGTCAAGCACAAAGTTGAAGCAGTCAAGCAGAAATTTGTAGATTATTACTGCAAGCTATAATTAAGGCTATAGTAACATGGCTTAGGAAGACTGTCCCCCTCCACAGAACTGAACCCTGGATGCTTGCTCACCACGATATCACTCTCCCTATATAGTTACATAGTTAGTGAGGTTGAAAAAAGACATCAGTCCATCCAGTTCAACCTATGATGTGTGTGTTTTGCTTTTAACCGTACATTGTGTACCCCTGTATGTTGTGGTCTCCAAGGTGCCCATCTAATAGTTTTTTGAAACTATCAATGCTCCCAGCTGATACGACTGCTTGTGGAAGAGAATTCCACATCTTTACCGCTCTTACAGTGAAGAACCCCTTACGCATTTTAAGGTTAAACCGCCTTTCCTCTAGTTTTAGTGAATGGCCACGTGTCTTATTGTATCTCCTCTCTCTGAATAGTTTGTTCCTTATGCTAGGGTCGCCAGTACAGTATTTGTACATTGATATCATATCCCCCCTCAATCGTCTCTTCTCCAGAGAGAATAAGTTCAGTGCTTGTAGTTTTTCCTCATAGCCGATGTCCTCCATTCCCCTAATTATTTTTGTTGCCCTTCTCTGGACTCTTTCCAATTCCAGCACATCCTTCCTGAGGACCGGTGCCCAGAACTGGACAGCATACTCCAAATGTGGCCGGACCAGAGTCTTGTAGAGCGGGAGAATAATCTCTTTATTTCTGGAGTGAATCCCCTTTTTTATACATCCCAGTATTCTGTTGGCTTTGCTTGCAGCGGCTTGGCATTGCATGCCACTGCCAAGCCTGTTGTCTACCAGTACCCCCAAATCCTTTTCCATCCTAGACTCACCCAGAGGTTCCCCCCTAGTGAGTAGCTTGCTTTCTGGTTTCTGGCCCCCAAGTGCATTACTTTACATTTTTCTTTTTTTTGAAAATTATGTTTATTAAGTTTTATAGCAACATACAAAACAGAGCCATTTGGGCATACCCCGGCTCAAAAATAAAACAACAAAAAAGAGAAACAAAAAGAACATAGAGAACAAAACAAACAAGGGGGGGGAAACCCCCCCACTAACCCCCCAACAGTGGCTGCAGCTCAAAGGTGGTCAAGAGTATCACAGGTGAGTACCGAGTCCTCTAAGCATTGGTGTTCCAATCGTGGTCCAGTGCACACCGTAAATCAAAAATTCCAATAGCGCAAAACAAATATACATACAGACTTAAGTAGCTGGTCGAGTTACATCAACGGCCGGAGCCGAGGAGTCATCAGCGGTATCTGCAGCATCCAACCACAGATCCCACACTTTGTGGAATTTTTTGGAACATCCCCTAAACTTGTACACCGCTTTATATAGAGGTATCATGGAGTTCACCAGCGTCTTCCATTGTGATAACGTCGGGACCCCAGGGGCTTTCCAACGCATCACCACCAGTTTCCTGGCATAGAAGAGCAGGAGCCCCAGGAGGGTACGTGTAGCAACAGTGTGGGCCAGCACGTTCACAAGCCCCAAAATACAGGTTTCAATCTCAGCCGGGATAGGAATAGTAGTCAGTTTGGTAATGAAACCCCGGACCTCAGACCAAAACCCCTGCAAGGACGGACAGTGCCAGATCATATGGGTATAGGATGGGGAATCCCCACCGCAGCGCCAACAGGCATCTGGGATGTCAGAAGACACCTTGTGTAATCTGCAGGGCGTAAGGTGGAACTTATGTACAATTTTAAATTGGACCAGCCGGTCCCTCGAGGAGACCAAATATTTAAATGGGTAATCCCAGACATCCTCCCAAGCCTCCGAATCCAGGTCCTGCACCTCCGCCGCCCAGAATTCCTGCAATCTCTCCAGACCCATATGCACACCTGGCAGCAAGGATCTGTAGATTGAGGACAGTGGTTTCCGAAGATCTTCGTCCCAAAGAAGGAGCTCCAAATTCGCCGGAGTCATATCAGGGGGAGAACCCCCAAACTGAGTCCGAAATGCGTGGCGGAGTTGCAGGAACCTGAAAAAGTATGAGTTAGGCAGATCAAAGTTGGCCTTAAGCCTATCAAAGCTCAGCAAACCCTCCCCTTGACAAATGTGTGAGAGACACCTTATACCCCTAGAGGCCCACAGAGACGGGTCAGGAATGGATAAGAACTCAGGCAACTCCGGATTACGCCATAAGGGGGTATTAGGAGAGAGCCCGTGGGGGTCAGATTTGGTATAGGGAGAGACCAGCACCCAAGCCCTGATGACCGCCTTCATAGAGTTGGTAAGGGGATACGGAGCACGGGCGCCACGGAACAGGGCGTTGCGCAGTGCCTCGTAGGACCCCAGAAGCGCCGCCTCAAGCACCACCGCAGAGTTCGTGTCATCCGATATAAGCCAATTGTGGGCATGAGTCAACAGACCTGCAATGAAAAACATGAAGAAATCTGGACAAGCCAGACCCCCATGCGTCCAGGGCCGCTGTAGGACAGCTAGCCCATATGAAGGCGGTCATCTGAGAATGAATGGCTCTAAAAATCCGTTTCGGGATCCACACCGGCGACTGTCGCAAAACATATAGTAGGGGAGGCAACAACTTCATTTTAACAAGGTTTATGCGCCCAATCAAAGTCAGCGGAAGGTTCGCCCATGCCCGGAGCCTGTCCTTGAAGGACTGGAGGAGAGGATAGAGGTTCAGAGCACAGAAATCCTGCACCCTCGGGGAGATCGTGACCCCCAGGTATCTGACACTGTCCGCCCAGCACAAGGGCAAAGAGGGGTCCGCCCGTGTCCGGGAGTCCGCGTCCACCGGGAGCAAGAGAGATTTCTCCCAGTTTACTCGGAGGCCCGACAGTTCTGTAAAGCGCGACAGCAGGGCCAGGACAGCCTGGAGGGAGGGGCCCGGGTCCCGGAGGAACAGAATGATATCATCCGCGTACAACGCCAGTTTTTCCTCCAGGGACCCCACCCGAATCCCCCCGATCTCTCCGGAACCCCGAACAGCCCTCGCCAGGGGCTCCACCGCCAGCGAAAACAACGCCGGCGACAGTGGACACCCCTGACGGGTGCCGCGTCGGATATCAAATACAGGCGACACCCTACCCCCCAACTTGATCTGTGCCTGAGGCTTACTGTAAAGAATGTCAATCCATTTGCGGAAGGTAGGACCAAAACCAAACGAGCGGAGCACCTCACTAAGATAGGGCCAGGCCACAGAGTCAAAGGCTTTCTCTAGATCCAATGACACTAAGACTCGCTGACTCTGATCCTCCACAGGGACTTGCAAATGTGTATACACCCGGCGGATATTAATATCAGTAGATTTCCCCGGCATGAAACCCGGTTGGTCAATGTCGACCAAGAGCGGGAGGACCTTCATCAACCTAGTGGCAAGGATTTTCGTCAGAATCTTCAAATTATAATTAAGAAGGGAAATCGGCTGATAGGCCGAGCAAAGGGTAGGGTCTTTGCCAGGTTTCAAGATCAGCACGATGTGGGCCTGAGCTAATGAGTCTGGAAGCGCGCCAGCCTCCAAACTGGCTCGGTATAGATTGCACAACCTGGGGGCCAGGTCCGCAATGTACATTTTATACCAATCCCCCGGCAGACCATCCGGACCCGGGGTCTTCTCGGGGGGAAGAGAGCGGATGGCCGCCTCCACCTCCTCCAAGGTCAAGTCCGCCTCCAAGGAAGCGGCCTCATCCTCGTCCAAGTGCGGCAAGGAGAGATCCCCAAGAGCCCCCAGGTCCACCACGTCCCGCGAAGGGGAGGGCACAGAATACAGACGTTGATAGTAATTTCGAAACTCATCAAGAATAGCAGCAGGGTCCGCAGTGGTGTCCCCCGCCTCTGTTCGGATAAGGGGAACAACTGTTTGAGATTTAGAATCCGCCACCAGGTTAGCCAGGAGCCTCCCGTTCTTGTCACCACTCTCAAACACTCTAGCCTTGAGTGAGCCAACCTCAGCCAAAGCGGCCGAGGAGACATGCAAATGTAACGCCCTCTGGGCCTGGGCCAGGGAGGAGTGCGCCTCAGGAGTCTGATCCAAGGCAAAATCAGATTCAGCCAAGGATACCCCTTCTTCTAGTGCCAGTAGCTCCGCAGCGCCCTCCACCCTGGCCGCCTTAATAGCACTAATGTACTCCCCACGAATAGTGGCTTTAAAAGTGTCCCAGCAAATCATAGGTGTAGATGTATCCTCATTACTGTCCCAATACTGAGAGATCTTGCCCTGCATTGCCTCCTCCACCCCAGAATCCCGCAGCCATCTTGTGCCCAGCCTCCAACACTCGTTCCCCCTCCGGCCCCCCAGCTCCAACGTGAGCTCCAGCGGGGAATGATCCGACAAACCAGAAGGTAGGTACATGGCAGAATTCACAAGCTGGAGAGCCGAAGGAGGGCAGAAGGCAAGGTCAATACGCTATCCAGACCTATGGGGCGCTGACACGTGTGAAATGGCGGAGGTCAGGATTTTTCCACCTCCAAATATCAGTTAGCTGTAAGGCAGAAGCCTAGTGAACAAACTCAGGGCACCCCTGCCTGCTCGGGTTAGATGTGTCAAGCGTCCCATCCAAGATGGCATTGAAGTCACCAGCTAGGAAGATCCCCGGAGTGGAGAACGCAGCCAGGCGCTCGTAGATCAGATACAACACAGCACTAGAGAAAGGCGGGGGCACATATACATTAACAAACACATATAATTTGGCCTCAAACCGCAGTGCAAGAATAATATATCGGCCCTGTGGATCAGTAACAACCTGCTCTATATGGCATGGGAACGATTTGTTGACAAGGATAGAGACCCCTCTTGCATAGGAGGAGTGCGTGGCATGAAAGGAATGCCCCACCCAGCGCCGGAGCAGTGCCAGCACCGAGCTCCCAGTCAGATGCGTTTCCTGGAGAAACAGAATATGCGGCTTATGAGATTGGATATATTTGAACATTAGGGAACGTTTAATTTTATTATTCAAGCCCCGCACATTCCACGAAAGCAGCCTAATACCTCCCGCCATGGCATCCCAGGCAAAATGGGTACAGGATCCCAGGGAGGGAGCAACTCAGCGGCTCCAGGAGGGGAGGTCCCCACACCACACACTCCTCCCCACCAGTTATACACTGGCCGGACCAAGGATCGAACAGTACTCGGTAAAGATACATAATAGAGAGGATACCTGAGCACAAAATATAATACAGTGAGCTAGCAGCCATGAGAGAAAAAAAAACCCATTAGTACAAAACAACAATAAAAAGAAAAAATAGAACAGTCCCAAAAAAAAAGTAGTCCCTGCCGACCAGGAAAACAACAACACCCTTGCACGGCTTCATCCCAAAAACATGTGTTACCTCTTGCGGCCACAAGAGGGAAACAGTTACTTCAGGCCGCAAGCATGGGGTGCTGTGAGAGAGCCACCCGCGAAAAACAGGGGGAGGCGGGCGGCACCCCACCGCACAGTCAGTGGCAAGGGAAAAGGGGATAAGGAAAGAATAAACAGTCAATCGAAGTATCAAAAACAATTTTCCGTGTAGGACACCAGAGTAGTAGAGCCCGAGAGCTCCTCGTCATAGGAAAAGGAAAACCATCCCAACAAGGAGCAGTTAGGCAAGGGGAGACCAAGGTCCCATCCAGGAAACAAAAAAATGGGGGACAAGGCAAAAACAGGGAGAGGATAACCCAGGGATCCAGATTGAAGAAAACAGGGGCAGAAAGTCATCCAGGGAAGCAGGGGAGAGAAAGGGGTGCAGCTGCACAGATCCAGGCAGGATGAGGGAGGACAGCAGTGCAGACAGGAGCCATTACTCACGCCTCTCAACGAATGGTCAGCAGCCAGGCATCCGCGTCGTCCGGGGTATTGAAGAACCGCACCGTGCCCCCATGGGTGACCCGAAGCCGACTCGGGTATAACATGCCGTACTGGACCCCCTTCTCACGTAGTCGGCGCCTGACACCAGTAAAGGACTTTCTCTTCCTCTGGAGGTCAGCCGAGAAGTCTGCATAGAGCTGGATAGAGGCATTCTCGAATCGCAGTTCGGGATTCTTCCGGGCCTCGCCCAGGACGCGGTCCCGGTCCCGGTAATTAAGGAAGCGAACCAGGAAGGGCCTAGGGGGGGCTCCGGGAATCTTTTTGCCGGTAGGGACCCGGTGTGCCCGCTCCACCACATACGTGGAGGACACCTCCCGAAAGTCCAGAAGCTGCCTGAAGAACCCCTCCGCAAACTCCGCCGGGGTCTCACCCTCCGCTCCCTCAGGCAGGCCGAGGACCCGGACATTGTTGCGCCTCATGCGGTTCTCCGCGTCATCCGCCTTAGCCATAAGCGCGTCCACCTTCTGTTGCAGGGCATCCAGTAGGCCAGAATAGCGGGCCGTCGAATCTTCCGTCGTGGACACCCTGTCCTCAACCTCCGTGAGGCGGCCTCGGATCTTGTCGAGATCATTGCGGATCAAGTTGCACTCTTCCGCAAGATGGTCAATGCGGACCAGAAGCGAGGTCTTGCTGTGCTCGATGGCTTGCAGGATGACCGCCGTATCCGCTCCCACATCCTTGCCCGGAACAGCCGGATCAGGGCTGGAGACTCGCACATCCTCCATCTCTGTCAGCAAGGCCCGAAGCCGCTCCGTCAAGATGGCGTCCGGGCAGGCCGCGGGCAGGGCCTGGCGCGTGGCAGGCTTGCACGGAGTCGCCGATTTCTTCCCTTTGGACGGCATATAAGAGCAGGACATCGATCCTCAGTAGTCAGGGATAAAACCTGGGTAGATACAGTCAGCGGATTCCTCAGGATGGCATAGATTGAATCAGGATGGCAGGAGCTCTCAGGGCAGACGTCCGTTCCGCTCTACATCCAAGCCACGCCTCCTACTTTACATTTTTCAACATTAAACGTCATCTGCCATGTAGTTGCCCACCCCGTTATTTTGTTCAGGTCCGCTTGTAAGGTTTCCACATCCTGCATAGAAGATATTGGCATGCCTAGTTTAGTATCATCCGCAAATACTGAGATTGTACTAGATATCCCCTCCTCTAGATCATTTATGAATAAATTAAACAGGATTGGTCCCAGGACAGAACCCTGGGGGACCCCACTTTCCACACCCGCCCAATCCGAGTACTCCCCATTAATCACCACCCTCTGGACTCTCCCCTGGAGCCAGTTCTCTATCCAGGTACTCACCCTATGGTCCATACCTACCTTCCTTAGTTTGTACAGTAAGCGTTTGTGGGGAACGGTGTCAAAGGCCTTTGCAAAGTCAAGATACACCACATCCACAGGCTTACCTTCATCTAGGTGGCAGCTCACTTCATCGTAGAAGGTTAATAGATTGGTTTGGCAAGAACGATTTTTCATGAATCCATGCTGATTACTACTAATAATACCATTTTCATTACTAAAGTCTTGTATGTGGTCCCTTGACATCCCCTCTAAAATCTTGCAGACTACAGATGTTAGGCTGACCGGCCTATAGTTACCCGGGATACATCTCGGCCTCTTTTTAAATATTGGTACCACGTTGGCTTTTTTACAATCAGCTGGCACCATACCCATCTGTAAACTATCCTTAAAGATCAAGAATAATGGTCTGGCAATCACCTGGCTGAGCTCTTTCAGAACCCTCGGGTGCAAGCCATCCGGTCCCGGTGATTTATGTTAAGTTTCTCTAGTTTAGTTCTAAGTCTATCTTCTGTTAGCCATGGCGGTATTTCCTGAGGTGTGTTGTTTAGTTGGGCCTTACAAGCTAGGTTTGTGTAGCCCCCCGATTCTTTTGTGAAGACTGAAGAGAAGAAATTATTTAACACTTCCGCCTTTTCTCTATCCTCAGTGGCCATATTTCCTTTGTCATCTTTTATGGGGCCAATGTGTTCTGGCCTCGCTTTCTTACTGTTTATATACTTAAAAAACTTCTTGGGGTTCTTTTTACTCTCCTCTGCTATATGTCTCTCGTGTTCTATTTTAGCCGCCCTGATTTCATCTTTACATTTCTTATTACACTCTTTGTAATGCTTAAATGCTGCCAATGACCCCTCAGCCTTGTATTTTTTAAAGGCCTTTTCTTTAGCACTAATATGCATTTCTCTAGCGCTCATTGACAGACGTAGTCCTCGGTGATACACCACCTTCGGGTTATGTTGCCTCCACAGGAGCAGGACTAGACAGGAAATTAAAAAGCTCTGGCCACACCCTAGGGGCAGTCCCAGAGGGTATATCCTCTCTCTCTCTGCCTCAGCAAATCAGTTATTTTCTGTCTAGTTAGGAGTAAGGACCTAGATACCTTGCTGGGATCTTAGGTCCTGGCAAGATTTTTTTCTTAAAGGATTTTTTAGACAGCTTTTTTTTTTTTTCTCCAGTGTTTCTGTGAGATCTTCAAGCAAGAAAGCTGAACTGGGCGACGGGCTGGATGTTGAGATCCGGTGGTCACCCCAGTTCAGCCTACGAGCGCGTGCAGGCCATAGCTCCGCGCTGGGTCGGCCGCGACAAAGTCCCATTAAAGGACTGACCCCGCGAGTTAAACGTCTCGCTGAAACGCCAAAGACCATGAGTCACGGTGTCCATATCGGTCGACAGCCCTCCCGCCCCGGTGGAGAGGGGTACTGTCAGGAGTTGGTGCCCGCCTGGTTCCGGTATGGTGAGTAGTATGTTCCCCCTTTTCCCCTGACGGGTCTTGTGGTGAACGCGGGCCCCTCTCTGTATGGTAAGATAGAGTCCCTCTCTATCCTATAAATGACACAGATCCTCCGACTTTGAGTGTGATTTTATGTGCAAAAAGCCAGGAGGCTTGGTTTGGGAGCTAACAATCTAATTGTATACATGTTAAAAAGATTATAATCTCTGGCATTCTGGGAATCTTACGGTGATAAGAATAAGCTACCTACCAGTCAGAAGCCACGGACATGTAGACTGCCTTCCTAATCAGATCTCCAGCTATTAGCAGGCCTCCCGAATGGCCATGCGGTCCGCCAGGGCCGGTACCGCCAACCACGCCAAATCCCCATGCAGAGAGAGTGTTGTGTGCCCTGCAGCACACCGCTATTCAGTACAGGCCGCCGCCATTTTTTTTGCTGGATCGCACGAGCCGCCATTTTGGCGTAGCCTCGTGTCTCCAGCATGGGGGCGGCCATGTTTGAGGTGATCCAAACACCTCGTGGAGCTAGGGGAGGCGCCGGAAGGCGTGCAGAGGGGCGGAGCCGCCTCCTTTCTTCCTGGGCAGCCAGCCAAAAGACTTCCTGTTTGTCAAGACAGCGCTGTAACCTGTTGCAGTTAAACTCTGAGCATCAAGTGGTGAGCCTGGGGGTCTCTCTCTCTCTCTCTGTCTCGATCGATAGGGATCCCTAGCAGGTAACACTAAGGGGCTTTTTGTGGCGCTGGGGGTCTGAAAAAAAAAAAAAAGTTTTTTATTTTTGAATTATATTATCCAGGAAGTGACTGGAATTATCATGGACCCTGCCACACATATTCCCCCACCTGTTTCCCTCGAGGGGGCCACGGGACCCGCCGGTGCACAGAGTGTAGAGTCATTTACAGCAGTTTTGGAGTCTATGGTGGCTCGGGTGGAGGCGGCCTGTCAGGGACGGGGGTCAAGGAAGCGACCCCCGCCTACCCCTATACTATCTGACACCTCTGACTCAGATTCAGAGATGGTCACTGCAGTTGCAGGTTCCTCTGCAAGGGCTGTTATCCCAGGTAAAGCCCCCTCAGACAGTGAGGAGGACGCTTCTTCTCCTGCTATTATTCAGGAAGAAGCATTGGTGGACGCACTAGTTGTGGCAGTGCAGGAAACCTTAAAACTTGAGGCTTTACCGGCAGAGGCAACTGAAACAGAGATTCCTTTTGGTACTAATAAGCCCATCAAAACGGTGAAGGTTTTTCCTGTACCTAAATGTTTCGGTAATCAGATTAAAGGAGAATGGGAGCATTCTAAACGTACCTTTACTATTTTCAAGCGTATTGCTAGACGCTATCCGTTTGAGGAATCCATCATTAAGAAATGGACGGTACCACCAGTGGTGGATCCACCTATTTCCAGGCTGAATAAAGCCACGGTTATCCCAGTGGAGGACACTTCGTCCTTTAAGGATCCGGTGGATCGAAAGATGGAAGCAGAGTCCCGCACCATCTTCTCTCTGATAGGGTCAGCATTTAGACCAGTAATTGTTATTGGTCTAGTTTCCCAGACACTTACGGAATGGGCGAAAATGGTACGCCAAGACCTTAGGGGAAAAGATATTCCCCAGGAGACATCTGATTTGATGGAACAGATTATACAAGGGCTACAGTTTATCTGTGACGCAGCCTTGGACACTACTCCCTTATTAGGGCATGCATCTATGTCAGCGGTGATCCTCAGACGTGTGCTGTGGTTAAAATGCTGGTCAGCTGACCTAGGTTCCAAAAAGACCTTGACTAATCTCCCTTTTCAGGGGAATCGTCTATTTGGGGCCAACCTAGATGAAATCATTAAGGATGCCACTGGGGGCAAGAGCACTTTTTTGCCACAGGCTGCTAAAGCTAAGGGACCTCGCAACAAGCGAGGACCTTTCTTTACCGCCCATAAAGGGCGCCCGGCTGGTACTAGCGGGAAAGGCAAGACTCCTCCAGGAGGGTTCAAGAAGGGCTGGTCGGACAAGCAGAGGACCAACCCAGCCAAACCCGAAGCAAAGGAGTACACAGCCTGAAGGTGCGCCCCCACCCGGTTTCAGGGTGGGGGGACGTTTTCACCGGTATTCAGGACATTAGATCGAGCATCAACCACTACTACCGGTGCGATTCTTCCCTTCCAACATTTAAGTACTACAGGAAGCGGTAGTTACCGTTCCCTGAATAGATCTTTTCCTTTACCTTTTCCTAAGATTAGTCCCTATACCTCACAGGAATCGGATCTGGTTGACCAGATAGGCCAAGTAGCCTCTAGTCGGGTGACTTCGGTCCCTGAGGTTCAACCAGAAAAGATCACCCTTCCTGATAACAATCAGGTATCTGATAAATGTGTGGGAACAGAAAACGACCAGACTTTCTCGGATGGTCGGGGCCAGATACCTCTAGGGACGCCTGGTTCAGATTCCATCAGCGCCAGTGGTCCTAGAAATTCTAGGCTGGCCTCCTCAAGCCAGCCTGGCCGACTTGGACATGCTAGTCGTAGACGTTCCGTGGGAACTTCGTCTCAGGGAGTGTCTGTGGTCTCAAGGACCAATTTACCATCATGCTTTACAGTCGCTGGGTTTAATGGCCTGGCCATTGAGACCCAAGTACTGAAGGACAGAGGTTTGTCTACTTCAGTCATTCCTACCCTTATTAAAGCAAGGAAAGCGACTTCCAGCAAAGTCTATTATCACACATGGAAGACTTATATTGCGTGGTGCGAATCTTTAGGATTTCCTCCACGTACCTATTCGGTGACTCGAATATTGGCCTTTTTGCAACAAGGGGTTGAGCAGAAGCTAGCCTTGAGCACCATCAAGGGTCAAGTTTCAGCATTAGCAATCTTCTTTCAGAAACCTTTAGCTACCAAGTCCTTGGTGCGGAATTTCATCCAGGGGGTGCGGCACCTGGCTCCTCCAGTCCGCGCGCCCTTACCGCCCTGGGATCTTAATTTGGTTTTGTCGGTTCTACAGAAACCTCCCTTTGAAAACATCAGGGAGATTCCCTTGCTTACTTTATCCCAGAAGGTGGCCTTCTTGGTGGCTATTACTTCTGCTTGCAGGGTGTCAGAACTGGCTGCATTATCATGCCAGTCCCCATACCTAGTGATTCATAGGGATAAGGTAGTACTTCATCCTAAGCCATCTTTTCTTCCTAAGGTGGTTTCAGATTTTCATCTGAATGAAGATATTGTACTACCTTCCTTGTGTCCTCAGCCCAAGCATCATCGGGAACATGCACTGCATTCCTTAGATGTGGTTCGGGCAATCAGGGTATACCTGAAAGCTACGGAATCTTTCCGTAAGACGGATTCACTTTTTGTGATCACGGATGGCCCCAGAAAGGGTTTGCCTGCATCTGCCGCGACCATTGACAAATGGATTAGACAGACGGTGGTACAGGCTTATTCTATTAAGGGTCAGAGTCCTCCGTTCCCTGTTAGGGCGCACTCCACTCGAGCGCTCAGTACTTCCTGGGCCTTTCGCCATCAGGCGTCAGTGGTCCAGGTATGTAAGGCGGCCACCTGGTCGTCGGTACATACCTTTACAAAATTCTATAAAATTGATGTGACGGCATTGGCGGATGCCTCATTTGGCCGCAAGGTTTTGCAGGCCGCAATTTGAGGAGACCGGCGGTCTACCTCGAGGGTTTTTTTCTGTTTAAAAAAAAAAAAAAGAAAATTTTTCTCCTTTTTGTTGAGTCTCATCATTAAGGATGAGCATTGTAAACTTCTAGTTGGCACCGGTTGGGCCTTCTAGATTGGGATTTGATTTCATTTTCCCACCCCTCAGTTGTGATACTGCTCTGGGACGTCCCGAAGGTGGTGTATCACCGAGGACTACGTCTGTCAATGAGCGCTAGAGAAAAATGGATTTTTGTAAAATCTTACCGTAAAATCCTTTTCTCTTAGCTCATTGACAGACGTAGTCCCCGCCCCTCTGTTTTTGAGTTGGGTTGGGTTAAAATCTCTAAAGACTGCTTTTTCACATAACTGATTTGCTGAGGCAGAGAGAGAGAGGATATACCCTCTGGGACTGCCCCTAGGGTGTGGCCAGAGCTTTTTAATTTCCTGTCTAGTCCTGCTCCTGTGGAGGCAACATAACCCGAAGGTGGTGTATCACCGAGGACTACGTCTGTCAATGAGCTAAGAGAAAAGGATTTTACGGTAAGATTTTACAAAAATCCATTTTTTTATGTTGGAGTTTAGCCACCCAGGGTTTAGCTTTGCTCTTTTAAATTTATTTCCCTTTGGAATGCACTGGCCAATCCCCTTGTTAAGTATGCTCTTGAAGCACTCCCATTTTTCCTCCGTGTTCTTTGTTCCCAGGGTTCTATCCCAATTGATATTTTCTAGCAGCGAGCGCAGTTTTGGGAAATTGGCTCTTTTGAAATTCAGCGTCTTAATATTACCCTTGTGCTTCCTATTACTGTAATTAATACTGAAACTTATTGACCTATGGTCACTGTTTCCTAAGTCCTCCTGTATTTCTATATCCGTGAGCAGGTCTGTATTGTTAGTAATCAGTAGGTCAAGTACCGCATTGTTTCTTGTCGGTGCATTCACCATCTGACCCATGAAATTGTCCTGCAAAACATTTAGGAACTGCCGAGCCTTGGCTGAGTGTGCGGTTCCTTCTGCCCAGTCTATATCAGGATAATTAAAGTCCCCCATTATAATGACATTTCCCATCCTTGCTGCCAATCCTATCTGTAAAATGAGGTCCACCTCCCCCTCCTCCCTCTGGTGGGGGGGCCTATAGCATACGCCCAATATTACCTTCCCCACCGTGCCTTCCCTTTGAAGCTCTACCCATAGGGATTCTGCCTCGTCCTTAGCTCCATTATTAATATCATCCCTCATATTTACCTGTATACTGTTCTTAATATACAGACATACCCCTCCCCCTTTTTTACCTTCTCTATCTCTGCGATAAAGGGAATACCCCTGAATGGTCGCCATCCAGTCATGAGAGCTGTCAAACCAAGTCTCAGTTAACCCCACAAAATCTAAGTCCTCCTCAAACATCAGCAGCTCCAGGATCTCCCATCTTGTTGGCCAGGCTTCTGGCATTGGTATACAAACCTCGTAATTTTGACCGGTTACAACTATCCTCATTTGATGTTTTTAGGCTGCTCTTGTGATTTTTCCCCATAACCACCCTGGGTATAGGAGCTCCAAACACCCTACCGCTAATGCCCCCATTTCTGCCCTC
Organism: Pelophylax lessonae; assembly: GCF_965119305.1. Lineage (NCBI taxonomy): Eukaryota > Metazoa > Chordata > Amphibia > Anura > Ranidae > Pelophylax > Pelophylax lessonae. Next base: position 166,217,509 of record NC_138779.1, read on the forward strand.
TGAATCTTGCTTTCCACTGGCTAATTCTACATCTGTACCCTCCCCCCCATTCCCTGGTTTAAAAGCCCCTTTAACTTTGTGGCCATCCTCGCACCCAGTACGGCTGCACCCACCCCATTTAGGTGCAATCCGTCCCTACCATAGACTACACCAGCTCCTCAGCCACTCGTTAACTTCCCTAATCTCCCGCTGCCTCTCTGGTGTGTGCTGTTTATGAATAAATTGAACAAGGTTGGTCCCAGGACTGAGCCCTGGGGCACCCCGCTTACAACCTCAGACCAGTCTGAGTATGCGCTGTTTATTACCACCCTTTGGACACGCCCTTTAAGCCAATTCCGTATCCAAGAGCAAACTCTGTGGTCGATGCCTGCAGACCTTGTGATATGTCTGAGGAACGCATACATATCACAAGATGTACACTGAGTCGCATCTCCACACCCGCCTAGGCATTGTACCTACTAATCTAATCTAATGGGGATTCAGTGATTTAAGTCTATCCTATGTGGCTATTTCCTGGCTTCCTAACTCTACCTTCTCACCCTCTGGTACTCCGCTTCACTCACTTGACACTCAGTTGCACAACACTCACAATCTCACAGCCCGGTCAGTCGCACAACACTCCCAGTCTCACAGCCCGGTTCAGTCGCACCACACTCAGTCGCACAGCCTGGTCAGTCGCACAACACTCTCAGTTGCCCAACACTCTGTCGCACAGCCCGGTCAGTCGCACAACACTGTCGCACAGCCTGGTCAGTCGCACAACACTCTCAGTTGCCCAACACTCTGTCGCACAGCCCGGTCAGTCGCACAACACTGTCGCACAGCCCGGTCAGTCGCACAACACTCTGTCGCACAGCCCAGTCAGTCGCACAACACTCTGCTGCCCAACACTGTCAGTCGCACAACACTCTGCTGCCCAACACTGTCAGTCGCACATCACTCTGCTGCCCAACACTGTCAGTCGCACATCACTCTGCTGCCCAACACTGTCAGTCGCACATCACTCTGCTGCCCAACACTGTCAGTCGCACATCACTCTGCTGCCCAACACTGTCAGTCCCACAACACTGTCAGTCCCATAACACTGTCAGTCGCACAACACTGTCAGTCGCACAACACTATCAGTCGCACAACACTGTCAGTCGCACTCAGGTAGCAAAAGGTACTCCCAGACACTCAGGTAGCAATAGGTACTCCCAGACACTCAGGTAGCAATAGGTACTCCCAGACACTCAGGTAGTAATAGGTACTCCCAGACACTCAGGTACTACACTACACCCTCAGTCAGTGTACAATCTCAGTCACCAGTCTTACTTACCTAGTGTGTGTCCCTTTAAGCCTGACACTTGCAGTTCCTGTCGGTGATTCCTCCCTCAGACGGTCAGTCTCCGCTCTGCACCCGCCTCCCTCTGTCACTTCCCGGTCAGCTTTTGCTCCGCTAGTCTCCTCTGCTCCCTCTCTGTCGGGGGGGGTTCCACACCACTCGCCGCCCGCCGCAAAAGGGGGGGGTTTACTGCACCGCTCGCCACCCGCAACAAGAGGGGGGGGTTACCGACCCGCTCGCTTTTGCTTCTGGGGGGGGGGGTTCGAGCGCCGCTCCCCGCCGCTGCTCTCCTGGGGGGGGGGTTACTCACACGCGGTCGGTCACGCACACACTCCTCACACCCTCCTCTCTCTTTCACGCCCTGTCAGCCTCTGATCCCGCGCTCTGCTCCTCTGCTCCACAGCACCACCTGCCGGACGGTCAGAAGCTAGATGGTTTGGTTCTTGCTGCCCCCCCCCCCGAATTCATCCCCCCCCCTCGATATCTCCCCTCCCAATTTTTGTCCCTCCTTTCCTCTCTTATCACCAATATGAGCACGTAAACAAAAGGTAAAACCCCTAAGGTTAACGCAAGAGCTCTTCAAAAATATTTGACCCAGGAAGGGAGCCCAAAGAGCCCAGGAGCTGAAAAACAACAAGAGGTTAATAATAAAAGGAAATCAGGTGGATCAGAAGAAAAGCAGATAGGACAATCTATGGGAGAACCCTCAAATCAAACAACTGAGGATATTGGTTTAGAAAGTGAGATGGAAGCAAGTAGGATAGAAGAAATAAAAATAAACCCCCAGTTTCCAACAAAAAATCAAATAGCTGAAATGTTTAAAAAATTGGAGGATACAATTAAAAAAGAAATGTCTATGTTGCATAAAAATATGGGACACATGTTGGTTCGGTTAGAAGAAACAGAGGAGAAAATGGAATCCCAGGCAGAGGAAATTGCAGAATTGAAAGATCAAGTGAAAAATCTACAAATGGAACAAAAATTACTATCCTACAAAGCTGAAGACCAGGAAAACCGGAATAGGAGACACAACTTAAGGATCCGAGGTTTACCAGTAGAAGAAAGAGAAGATTTGAGGGTTAAGATAAGCAAAGTTTTGAATCCCTTGTTGGGCCCCCCAGTAGAATCTCTATTGAAAATAGAAAGGGCACATAGGAATAGGAAGCCCCCAAACATTGCAGCAGAAGCGCCCAGAGATCAAATCGTTGAATTTCAATGTTACGAAGAAAAAGCAAGGATCTGGGAAAAAGAGAGGACTAACAGCGATGGATTATGAAGGGGGAAAAAGCTTCTTTATGAGAAGACTCTTGAAACCACTCCTCGAACAAATAAGGACTAAAAAATGTGAAATACAGCTGGTGGTTTCCAGTATGTCTAATTGGGCAGAAAGATGGTTAAGGTTTCCAGAAGAGTTGACATATTTCTGCAACAGACTAGACTTACAAGTACCATAGCTTCCAGGATGGAATGATGGATGGAATGAAGAAGGTTCAAGGAAGAATGGAGAAAGATGGCAAAAGGCCCCTTCTAAATTTAAAAAAATGGGATCTTTAAAGAGAGAGGAGAAATAACTTAAAGCGGTAGCATACTCCGCTATTTGACTTTTACCTACAGGTAAGCCTATATTAAGGCTTACCTGTAGGTACAATTAATATATCCTAAACCTGCACGGTTTAGTAGATATTTGCCCTGCAATGCAGCCACTGACTTCAGCGGCGCATGCGCTCTGAAGGTCCGGCGGACCTTCAGAGCTCCTTGCTGGTCCTTGCCGGAAAGTGAAACTCCCACGCACATGCGTGGGAGTGACGTCATCGCGGCTCCGGCCACTCACAGCGCAGGAGCCGCAGAACCAGGAAGAGACGCCAAGGCAACATGACAGCGCCCTTAGCGTTGTCCAGGCGACCGTGTCGGGGCTTCGTTTTAAGGTATTTCAGAATGGGCTAGTATGCGAGGCATACTAGCTCATTATGCCTTTGTCCTGCAGGTTTTTTTTTTTTTTACTGAGTATACAACCTCTTTAACAAGATTAATAGTAGAAACTTGGGTAATATTTGAGAGGGGGGAGTGGGGGCGGGGGGAGAGGTAAGGATCAGGGGAGGGGAAGGGTGATAAGTGTTGTAAAGGGTTAAGGGGTAAAATTCATGTAAGAGGATTAGCTAAGGGGAAAGTAAGCCAAATGAGAAAGGAGGGAGGGGAGGAGAGGGAAAGAGAAGAAAAGCTGATGGGCTTCTCGGATTACAGTGGCGCTCCGGACCCTACCCCTACTGTTAGAGGGGAGGGGCCCAGTGGGTGTTTATGAACAGAGTCAGATCCTTGGTTTATGGAGTCAATGGTGAAGGGAAGACAAATGCCCCTCCCGCTGACTTTATTGTCAATTAGGGACCAAAATGGCCAGGGGGGATGGGATTTGGGAGTGGAGGCGAGGTAGTCGGGGAGGATGAGGGAATGGGAAGGAGGAGGGGGGTAGGGGGAAAGGGTATCTCCTCTTTGTATGATATTGAAGAATCCCTTTATTCGAGAGGTCTTCTTTCTCTCTATTATAAGATCTAAAGTTTCCAAAAAGAAAATGGGAAAAAGAAAAAAAAGGAAAAGAAAAATTTTCTGGGAAAACAGCTACGATAGTTTTATCTCTGGAATACATCCCTTTCTTTATGCATGCTAATATTCTGCCGGCTTTGGCAGCTGCCACTTGACATTGCATGCTATTGCTTAGTCTATCCCCTACCAAGACTCCCAGATCTTTCTCCATTTTTGATTCCCCCAAAGGTTCCCCCTCTAAAGTGTATTGTGCTTTTATGTTTTTAGTCCCCAAGTGCAAAACCTTACTCTTCTCCACATTAAACCTCATTTGCCATGTCGTTGCCCACTCTGTTATTTTGTCCAGATCATTCTGTAGGATATCTGCTTCATGCCATGCAGTTATTGCCCTGCCCAATTTTGTGTCATCTGCAAAAACTGATATAGAGCTACTAATCCCGTCCTCAATGCTGTTTATGAATAAATTGAACAGGGTTGGTCCCAGGACTGAGCCTGGGGGGACCCCACTTACCACCTCAGGCCAGTCTGAGTATGCGATATTTATTACCACCCTTTGGACACGCCCTTTTAGCCAGTTCCGTATCCAAGAGCAAACCTTGCGGTCGATGCCTGCTGACCTTATTTTATAAATTAAGCGCTTGTGGGGAACTATTTTAAAACGCCTTACCGAAATCCAGGTACACCACATCCACTGGTCTCCCCCTTTCTAGCTCACAGCTCACCTCCTCGTAGAATGTTAAGAGATTGGTTTGACAAGAACGCCCATTTGTAAACCCGTGCTGATTACTGCTGATGATGTTGTCTTTAGCAAACTCTACGATATAGTCCCTTATCATCCCCTCCAGAAGTTTACATACTATCGATGTCAGACTGACAGGCCTATAATTTCCCAGGACATGCCTCTGCCCTTTTTTGAATATCGGTATCACGTTAGCTTTCCTCCAATCCCATGGTACATTTCCTGTCATAATACTGTCAGCAAAGATCAGGAACAGTGGTCTAGATATAGTCTTACTAAGTTCTTTGAGTACTCTCGGATATATGCCATCCAGGCCTGGTGAGTTATTTGTGTTAATTCTATCCAGCCTTTCCCTGATTTCAACCTCTTTTAGCCATAGCGGCAAGTCCTGTGTATTACTACTAACCATACAGTCATGGTCAGTGTACCCCTCCTTTTCCTGTGTAAAGACTGAGGAGAAAAAAGCATTCAGCACAGTTGCTTTTTCAGTGTCCTCTGTAACCATCCTCCCATCATTGTTAATTATGTGTGCAATATGCTCTGCCCTAGTTTTTTTGCTGTTGATATATTTAATTTATTTGGGTTCTTTTTACTATCCTCCACTATTTGTCTCTCAAAGTTGATTTTAGCCATTTTGATTTTGTATTTACTTTTCTTATTTGCCTCCTTGTATTGCTCGAAAGCCAAATACTGTGCCCTCTGATTTATATTTTTTGAAGGCCATTTTTTTTACCCCTAATAAGTTTTTTAACATTACGGTTTAGACAGCCAGGTTTGGCTTTGTCTCTTCTAAATTTATTTCCCATAGGAATGCACTGCGAGATGCATTTGTTTAATATGTTCCTAAAGCATTCCCATTTTTCCTCTGTGGTCAGTGTTCCTAGGGTTTGGTCCTAGTTTACCCTTTCCATCATTGAGCACAATTTGGGAAAGTTTGCCCTTCTGAAGTTTAGGGTTCTTATGTTCCCCTCTTGGCTTGTTATATAGTTATTTACACTAAATATGATCATCCTGTGATCGCTAGAGCCCAGGTTGTCCTGGACTCCTACCACTAAGATTAGGTCTGGGTCATTAGTGATCAATAGATCCAGCACTGCACTTTCTCTAGTAGAAGAATCCACCAACTGAGACATGTAGTTGTCCTGTAAGGTTTCCATGAAGAGACAGGCCTTCTGTGAGTGTATAGTCCCCTCTTCCCAGTCAATGTCAGGATAATTGAAGTCCCCCAATATGATGACTGATCCCAGTTTTGACACTTTACCCAACAGTGATATAAATTCCAGCTCTACCTCCTCTCTTTGGTTTGGTGGCCTATAGCAAACCCCCACAATTACTTTTCCCTTCTTCCCTATGAAGTTCTATACACACAGATTCTAACTCCATACTCATCCCTTCCATAATATCACTCCTCTCTAACACCCTTACATTATTCTTGACATAGAGACATACCCCTCCCCCTCTTTTTCCTACCCTGTCCTTCCGTTACACCGAATACCCTTGGATATTGGCCAGCCAGTCATGTAAGGGGTCGAACCAAGTTTCCGTTATTCCCACAAGGTCTATGTCTTCCTTATGTACTAACATTTTCAACTCATCCATTTTATTAGCTAGGCTCCTGGCATTTGCATATACCCCTCTTAGTTTTGTGGAAGTTGATAGTGAATGGTCATTATTTTTATTCCTGTTTGGTCTGAGGTTTTCCCGCACAGACCCCCCAATTGACGTTATGGAACTACTGTCGCTGCTGACTCTAATACTGCCTTCTGTCCTTTGCTCCCTCCTGACTGACTCTACTTCTGAGCCCTTCCCGCCCCATCTCCTAGTTTTAAAGCCCATCCAACCTGGTAGCCATCTTTCTCCCCAAAAGAGCTGTACCATCCCCATTAAGGTACAGCCCATCCTTACTAAAGTCAGCCCAGTTCTCCAGGAACCCAAACCCCTCCTCCTTACACCAGTTCCTCAGCCACTTGTTAAGTTCCCTAAGCTCCTTCTGCCTCTCTGGTGTGGCTCGAGGTACCGGCAGTATTTCAGAGAAAAGCACCTTGGAGGTCCTATTCCTCAATCTATTCCCAAAGTCCCTGAAATCGTTCTTTAGGATCCTCCACCTTCCTTTTACTTGGTCATTAGTGCCGACATGCACCATGACCGCTGGGTCATCCCCAGCCCCGCCCAATAATCTGTCTACCCGATCCGCGATGTGCCAAACTCGAGCGCCCAGTAAACCACATACTGTCCGGCTACCTTGATCGTTTCAACAGATTGCCCTCTCTGTCCTCTTGATAATTGAGTCCCCCACTACCACAACCTGTCTAACCTTTCCTGAGTCTCGGCCCCCCTCCTTCCTGGAGCCGCCACTCCCCTGGCAGCTGGGGGAGGGCACCTGCTCCAGCACTGCCACCCCTGAGCTGATATCCCCATCAACATGCAACTTGGCAAATTTGTTAGGGTGTTCCAACTCAGGACTGCCCTCCCTAGCGCTCTTCCCTCTACCCTTCCTAATGGTCACCCAACTGCCTACCTCTGATGCCTGCGTCTCCTCTACTCCTCCCTCCTCTATGCCGGCCCCTGCCAGTGCCTGATGGGTAATGTCCAAACTCCTTTCCAGGTTGTTGATGTTGTTACCACTTTGTTCTCCAGGATCTGGGCTTCCAGAGAAGCAAGTCACACACATCTTGCACAGCACGGCAAGTGATATTTGCAAATATTTATTGCCCTAATAAGAACCCTATGATTTATTTAAAGCAGACCTTTGGGAAACTAAATTAATTTAAAGATGGTATGGCAATAGTTGCAGGGGATTTTAATTTTATTATGGATTTACAGCTCACTGTGTCGTCCCATGTGGGGAGGAGAGGAGTAGAACTAAAAAAAAATTAAAAACTATTATACCAGCATCAGCTGGTCAATATTTGGAGAATTCAACACCCCAGAGATAGGGACTAGGACTACTCTTTTTACTCCTCCTCACACAGTACTTACTCGAGACTGGATTATGTGTTGGTGGAACATAGGTTATTGGAATTGATGGGTAAGACATCAATTGAATCGATAACTCTGTCAGATCATGCTCTGGTAATGGTAGAAATAAAGATGACAGAGGCAGTAGATGGCCCCGCTACAGCCCGAGAAGAAGGGGAGGGAATGTCAGGAAGGGGGAGGGGTAGAGAGGGGGGGGGGAGAAGGGAAGAGTGGGGGAAATAGAGGGAGGGGGGAGAGAACGGTAAGAATAGGGGGGAAGGGTGCAGGCAAGAGAGAAAGGAGATAAAGAAGACAAGAAAAGGTCAGGTAGAACTGTATATCAGTGTTTACACTAAATGAGATTTAAATGAAACCTGGCGTAACCTAGTGCGGGGTGTGTAGGATTCTAGACTCTATGAGAAGGTGGGAGACGTGACCTGGGGGTGCCAGCCACGTGAAAGGAGACACAAACTGAGACCTCAGGGTCAAGTGACAAACATTAAGCAAAATAGACATATGAGAGAAGTGCAAACAAATAAGCCCATAACAACATTACAAGTAAAATGAACCCAGCAACCCCCCCCCCCCCCCCCCCACAGTGAGAGGACCCCCGCCAAACCCGCACTGAGCCGGACTAGGAGAAAGCGTAGAGAAGGTACCCCCTCTGCCAATGGATGTAGATCTGCTCCTGTAGAGTCGGTAAAAAACACCAGACCAATCAGTACAAACCGGCAGGGGGGGGAACGTAACAAGGTAAGTAAGCCCGGACCTGCGCAAAACCAGGGAAGTGAACGGCAATCTCAGCGGGACATCAGGGGATCACGGTGGAGAGGGCAGATTGGGGAGAAGCGAAGAGGCCAGGGGGCCCGTCAGGCAGGCCAAGTGTAGGTGGGGAAAAGTCCCCGGCTGGTCCTACAGTTCATGTGAGGCAGGGGTATCGTCTGAGTCCCGCTGCATGGTGGACCTTGAACGGTGTCTCCTGTGTTGTTGAGGTGTTGGCGAGGGGGGCCTTGATGCGCCCTGGTTCCATGGATTGCCGAGCCAGTTGGGAACCGGAATCAGAGGGATCTCAAGAAAAAAAGAAGAGCTCAAGTAGTTAGTCCGGCCACTAAAGGGCAAAGGAGCTTCCGCCCTTCAGAACCACCAGGTGAAACGGGTGGCCCCAATGATATGTGGCACCCGCAGTGCGGACAGTCTCCAGCAGAGGTTTCGGAATGGCCCTCATCCTCAAGGTTAGGCGGGACAAGTCAGGGAACAGTCGAATGGAGGCTCCATCAAAATCCAGGGGGGCCCCTTGTCCAGGCCCTTCTCATGATTTCCTCGAGGGAGTAAAAGTGGACCCTGGCTAGGACATCGCGTGGATGATCTGCCCCAGCGCTGCGAGGGGCCCGCACTCTGTGCACCCGGTCAATTTCTATGTCCTCAGTAGGTGGTCTGTCCAGCAGCTTATTAAAGATGGTGGCCTTTAGGTCTGGGCCTAGGGTAGCCTGATGTTGTTTCTGCGGCTACGGTTTTCCCCGTCATCCTGCTGCAATTGTAAGGTAATGAGGGGTTTCTGAAAAAGAGTCTGTGAATGCTCTAATGCAGCCACCCTGGTAGTTAAGGAGGCCTGGGCTTCCTCCACTACCTCAACCTTGCTGTGTACATGATCTATCTGATAAGTGAATTAATCTCCCGGGAGAGGGTACTCATGATAGAAGCAGCCATTTCAGTGAAGTCCTGCTTTGTTGGGATCAAGGAGAGGATCTCCCGCCATTCAGATGCTGGAGGAGGCTGAGTCAGCAGGAGAGTCTGCGGGTGGCAGTACAGGTGAGGGGATAGGAGAGGGAGACCCCTGTGGAGGAGAGGTTTGTGCCGAGGGCTGGGAGGATGCCGCTTTCCCTGTCTTCTTCTGTGTGGCGGTGCCTGCTGCTGTCGGGCACAGCAGCGCCATCTTGGAAGCCGTGGGGCCCTGTGAAGCAGGGGGATGCCGGAGGAAGTATGAAGATATGTCCAGTCTCCCAGGTGCTGCCGGAGACCTGAGGCTTGCTGCTAGCGAGCATGTAAAGAGGCGACGGAGGAGTAAGCTGCAAAGGGCTGTAGCACAATCGCGGGTCACGGAGCTCCCTGTGTGAACTTCTTCACAGCGCCATCGCCAGGCCACGCCCCCCCCAGCCAGTTTTTTGCAGAATACAGAAAAACAATCTCATAGTGACTGACTATGAACAGCACGTAATACAGCATTTATTGATAGTTTTTTTATGATGTGGGCTTAGTGAAACTTTAAAGCTGGCTACACAATACAATATAATATGAAGTCAAACCTAAACTTTCAAATTGTATGCAATACGGCGGGCCCTCACACTACAACGTTAAAAGAAAAATCTGGAGAAAATTGGAAAAATTATGTTTTATAATGTGTAGCCAGCTTAAGAGTGTGGTATCTGTCCTTCATAAACTTGTAATTAAAGTACCTGGAGGTAAGTGTAATATGCAGCTTACACTGCATATTGTATTTTTGCTAAATATCTCCCTGTAAAACTTGGCTGTCATTGGTAGTTTACAATTATCTGCAGCTTCCAGTCCCTGCATTCTCTGCATTGCTTGAATTGGTTTCTAAAGCGTGGACCACTTTTGGTTCATCTCATCAATACAAAAAGCCTCTATTATCTAATAGAGGCTTTTTGTAGAATAGAATGTGCTTATTCTTGCTTTTACCTTTAGCTGCTTTAGTAGCTTACTGCAGACAACCGCTTGTGACCTGAAATTACCTTTTTAAGTCCAACTCTGGGTTTTTGTTAAACTTACCCGTGCACTGCATGGGCCAAATGATTGTCTAAGTGGGAAAAGTACAAATACCTGCCTTATTCCTCCCTCCCTGAGCAGCCAGTGCTCTGGAATGTGAGCAGGCATTTGCCCTCCTGTACAATACAGGACTGCTGGTCCTGCATGTGCACAATGACGTCCAAAAGCTGCAACTGGCCAGGCAGCAAAGGAAAGCGACTTTGAGGGATCAGTCATGCAGAGAGGAGGAAGTCTGTGGCAGAGAAGAATAAGGTATTTCTCATTTTTTTTTTCCTCCCTAGCCAAACAAGCATTTAACCCACCCACTGCATAGATACATTTAAAAGCAGCTGGGAGTTTGGCTTTAATTATTTTAGCCTTTATTTTATAATGCATTATTTTATGATTCAGGAATTTACAAAATAGGTGGGCATTTGCCTGAAGTGTTTCCTGCAAATTAAACTTTTTCTGTTTTCTCTCTTTAATAACAGGAGTACATGGACTATGCTGATCAGTGCTTACTGGCATGGAATCCACCCTGGCTATTACCTGAGCTTTTTGACTATCCCCTTGTGCCTGGCATCTGAGGGGATGATGGATATGGGATTGAGACGTCATCTTTCTGATTCTGGCAAGCTGGTGTTTGACTGGGTGCACTGGTTCCTGAAGATGAGAGCATATGACTACATGTGCATGGGCTTCGTTCTCCTCACCTTCTCCGACACTGTGCGCTTCTGGAAGTCTATTTATTTTGTTATCCATGTGCTGGCCATCTTCTTCATCATTATAGGCCGGATTCTGGCTCTAAGAGCACCTAATGTACCTAGAAACTACAAAAAAGAAAAAGATGATAAAATGCAAAACTAGTCCTGATAGTTAGGCTGGTGTTTTATCCAGTGTGACACTGGCCTGGCTGATAAAATGCAAAACTAGTCCTGATAGTTAGGCTGGTGTTTTATCCAGTGTGACACTGGCCTGGCTGTATCATCAGGCCACAGTATTCTTGTTCTTGGTAAACTGGATGGCAGAAGTTGGACATGTCATGTGCTACACTTGCTGTGAAAGATATCGTTCTCTGTATACCATAGGGAAGGTCTGCTTCCACGCTATTGTGTTCTTCTTGGAGGGAAACTTAATGCCTGGTCTTATTGACATCTGTGTTATTGTTTTCAGTTGAATTTTGAGGCATGTGATTTTTTTTTTTTGTTTTTTTGTCACATCAGTTGTTTGCCATGTATGTACCTACATTTGCCATACCTTTATTAAAATTTCTTTGGTTTGTTTGTGTGTTATTATGCATTACTTTTAGTGCACAGAATTGGGATTTTAAATATAATCAAAAAGCAGCTCTATCAAATATGGATCACATTTTCTGTTGGTGACACATTTGCCATTCTCTCTTTTTCTAAGTTACATTGTCTGTCCAATGGTAAAGCTCCTGTGCCTCTCCCTATATATTACCCTTTACATAGTAGCCAGGTAAGGAGGGAAGGGGAATATTTGGGTGGTACTTGTGCAAAAGCACTGAGTCTGCTGCGGCTGCTGACATCACATCCAAGATGGCAGCACCAAGCTGCAGACATAAGCCTTTTGGATGTTCACAAAAGAGAGACTTTTACAGGTAAACGTGCAATAAATATCATATTCTTTAAAGGAGAATTGTTGTTGAAATGAATGGTTTTCAACAGGGTCTTTTATGTATGTCATGGGCTTAGCACTACAAACTGTACACACTATCCAGCACACAGTAGCTCCAAAAGTGAGCTTGGTATAAGCTGAGATGTCTTAAAGTATATAAAATATATAAAGACAGATTCAGCGCTGAATTAATAAATAATGTGTAGACCCACCAGCTGACACCCAAGAGCAATCTGAACACCTTCAACAAAATTCTTAAAACATAGTGCAGCACAGTCTTAAGAGTGCTATTAAGATGAATAAATAATCTGGATAATAAAATCAGCATTAACACCAATTTTAAAAACAATTATAAATATATATAAATATTTATAAATATAAGAGACAGTCCATAGCTTGAGGTGATGTAGAACAAAGAGCAGGGAAAAGATAAAGTCCACTTGTGGTCTGGTGAATAACAGCAACTGATGTGACTTCTGTGCTCACAACTTCCCACCACCAAGCATTATCTGCTTCTCACCTTAGTAACTCGACCCTGCAGGGTCAAAAAGCATAAATATCTCCAAGGAACACAGCCTCTATCTCTCCAATCATCAAGAATCACAGCTTCCAGCACTTAACCATCAGGTTTTAGAAAAGCAATCCTTTGCCGCAGGCCATGCGATTTAAACACACACTTCCAGATACGTCCCCCGACATAGAAATAAACAAAAGGGAACAAATGCGCCATTTTGCGGTAGCCGAACGATCGTAACGACCGCATGTCCGGCGGCCATTTTGGCGGAGCCTTCCATGCAATCCTATGGGGCAGCCATTTTCCCTGAGTCATGCAGCCTATAAGTTCAGCCTACTCTAGCAGCGCTTCCTTTTCCTCTGAAGCAGGACACTCGGTGGCAACACTCTGCGGGGCTCTGCAGGTTTTTGCTCTCAATATCTTTCTGTATTGTCATTTCTGGCTCAGTTTTTTCTCTCCTGTTTGGGGGTCTTTGTCACTGTAGCTGAAGCGGTGGGCTGCGCACTCCGCAGCGATCTTAAAAGGGACAGTACTAACTTTATTGCACTGTTGTTTTTTGTCACCTTGTGCAATGGATTCTCAGGACAGCAAATTCCCCCCAGCTCCGGTGGGGGTCCCCAGTTCTCCTGTGGCCCCTCTGAGACCTGATTTGGCCGATGTAGTGGCGACCTTGGTGTCAAATATGGAAATGCTGATGGCTGAACGTGCTGCTAAAAAGAGGCCCAGATTGTCTCTCTCCTCTTATTCAGATGGTGATATGGCTGCTGCGAGCGTGCCCTTTTCAGGGTCTCGCTCATCCTTGGACCTGTTGGGGTCTGAGGGGGAGGCAGAGGTCGAAGGGTTGATACCTCTTCCCCGGGGTCGCCTGAAGAGCGGGCGACCATGGATGAATTAATTGTTTCTGTTAAGGAAACACTACATTTGGAGGATGAGCCCTTTTCTCCGGACGTTGTGTCCTCATTTGGGACGCACAGGACCCGCAAGTTGGCGCAGGTTTTTCCCTGCCCAGCTGAGTTTCATTACACTATTAATGAAATGTGGCGCACGTTAAAACGTCCATTCCTGGTGCCTAGTCGTCTCAAATTGCTTTATCCGTTTGCACCGGCTACGGAATCACGATGGTGTGTGCCTCCACAGGTAGATCACACTGTGGCCGCGTTAAACAAGGCTACCTTGGTTCCTTCTGAGGATACCCCGGTTTTCCGGGATCCCACGGACCGGCGGTTGGAGTCTCTGGCCCGCCATTCCTATACAGTGGCGGGCTCGTTGCTCAGACCCGTTTTCGCGTCCGTCTTGGTGGCTCAGGCGGTGGCTGATTGGACGAAGGTGCTTAGGAGCAACCTCGTGTCTGATGAGGTTCCGCCTGCCGGGCTGGAAATGGTGGATCAAATCCACCAGGGAATCATGTATTTATGTGATGCGGCCTTGAATGAGGCCCCTTTAGTAGCACGCCTCTCTAGTGTCTCGGTACTTAACCGGCGACTGATTTGGCTGAAGAAGAGCTGGTCGGCTGACCAGTCCTCGCGGAAAACAGTTGCTGAATTTCCCTATGCTGGCTCTCGCCTTTTTGGCGAGGTGTTGGATACCCTGGTAAAAGGCTTCACGGGGGGCAAGAGCACTTTGCTGCCCCAGAACCCGAAGAACAATTCCTTTCGAGGCAAGCAGGGTTCTGCGCCTAGATCCACTCAGGGGTCCTTTCGTGCCTTTCGGAACCAATCCAAGGGCAAGCCCTTCAAGGCCCAGGGCAGTCAGAAGAAGCCCTGGGCGGGTAAGCAGAAGTCAGGCAATGCCGGCTCGGCGGGTCAGTCCGTCTCTGCCTGAAGGGGCACCCTCACCCGTTTCAGGGGTGGGGGGACGTTTGCGCGGTTTCCTCCAACCTTGGCTGCTCCGGATATTGGACAGGTGGGTTCTGGAAATCATTAAATCGGGATACAAGATCGAATTCCTTTCCCGGCCGGCGGACAGATTCTTTCCCTCAAATCTTCATTTGCCTCCGGGGCGTCTGCAGGACCTGCACCAAGCGGTACAGGACCTTCCTGCTCAGGGGGTGATTGTCCCGGTGTCTCATCGGGACAGGTTTCGCGGGTTTTATTCAAATCTGTACACTGTGCCCAGAAAGGAGGGCAAAGTGCGTCCTATTCTGGACCTGAAAGCGCTGAACCGCTTTGTGCGTGTTCGGAAGTTCCGTATGGAGTCTCTCCGTTCGGTGGTGGCCTCCTTAAGTCCAGGAGAATTCCTGGCCTCGATAGATCTAAAAGATGCGTACCTGCACATCCCCATTTTTGAGGGTCATCAGCGGTACCTTCGATTTAGTATCGCAGAAGACCACTACCAGTTTGTGGCGTTACCTTTTGGTCTCGCTTCGGCACCAAGGGTTTTTACCAAAGTGCTGGCGCCGGTTCTGGGCCTGCTGAGGACTCAGAAGTAGATCGTCCAGGTAACCCAAGACCACAATGCCCTGAGATCACGTGCCAGCCAGGACCTAGTGCGCGATCTGTCCACTACAGTACAGACGCTCCAGGAGTTCGGGTGGACCATCAACGTTCAGAAATCGACGTTGTCTCCATCGCTTCGTCTTCCCTATCTGGGAATGATTCTGGACTCTCTCCATCGCTTCGTCTTCCCTATCTGGGAATGATTCTGGACTCTGCTCAGGCAAAGGTTTTCTTGCCGGAGGACAAGCTCCGGACCTTGCAAGATGAGATCAGGTCCCTCAGGGACAACCCGTCCTCGTCACTCAGGACCTGTATGCGGGGCCTGGGGTTGATGGTTTCGGCCTTCGAGGCGATACCCTTTGCTCAGTTTCACACGCGGGCTCTCCAAGCAGAGATCCTGGACAGGTGGGACATACTGCCTCAGTCCCTGGATCTGAGTGTCTCCTTGAGTCGTCAGACCAGATTGGCTCTTCTGTGGTGGCTCCAGTCCCCATCGGTGGCAGAAGGCAAGTCCTTCCATCCGTTGGTGTGGAAGGTGATTACCACGGATGCCAGCCTGTCGGGCTGGGGTGGAGTCCTGGGCAACCTGTCTGCCCAGGGCACTTGGTCGGAGGAGGAGTCCTCCCTCCCGATAAATGTTCTGGAATTGCGAGCGATAAGACTCTGTCTCTTCCAGTGGTCGGAACGACTTCGGGCCGTCCTGTTCGGGAACAGACGGACAATGCTACTGCGGTGGCTTACATCAACCACCAAGGGGGCACCAGGAGTGCTCGAGCGGCCCTGGAGGTGTCCGACATTCTGTCTTGGGCCGAGACTCGTGTCCTGGCAATTTCGGCAATCCACATTCCGGGTGTGGAGAATTGGCAGGCCGACTATCTGAGCCGCCAGACCCTGGACCAGGGGGAATGGTCCCTACACCCGGAGGTCTTCCAAATGCTGTGTGCGAAGTGGGGATCCCCGGACGTGGATCTGTTCGCATCTCGGCTAAACCGAAAGGTGGAAGGGTTGGTGGCAAGAACACGTGATCCGCTGGCGGACGCCTTGGATGCGTTAGTGGCCCCTTGGCATCAGTATCGTCTGATGTATGCCTTTCCTCCGATTCAGTTGCTGTCCAGGTTCCTCCGCAGGTTAGCCTCGGAACCGCACCTGGTGATGCCGGACTGGCCAAGCCGGTCCTGGTACGCCGACATGTTCACCTGGCTGTGGTGCCTCTGTGGCGGCTGCCAATGCGGGAAGATCTCCTGTCTCGGGGTCCGATCTTCCATCCTGCTTTACAGTCGCTGGCTTTAACGGCCTGGCTATTGTGACCCAGGTCCTGAGGGACGGGTCTCCCCTCTGAGGTCATTCCTACCCTTGTCAGGGCTAGAAAATCCTCCTCTGGTAAAATCTATTACCGTACCTGGAAGGCTTATTTCGCCTGGTGTGAGTCCAGGGGGTTCTCCCCTCGCTCATACTCTGTGTCGAGAGTTTTGGCCTTCCTCCAGTCTGGGGTGGATCAGCGCCTGGCGCTGGCCACGATCAAGGGCCAGGTGTCCGCACTGGCTATTCTTTTCCAACGCCCTGTGACGTCTCATTCTCTGGTTCGCACCTTCATTTAAGGTGTGCGACATCTGGCTCCTCCCAGGAATGAGCCTTTACCTCCATGGGACTTGAACTTGGTTCTGTCCGTGTTACAGCGTACTCCCTTTGAAAACATTTGGGATATATCGCTGCCTCTGCTGTCTAAGAAGGTTGCCTTTTTGGTGGCGATCACTTCGGCTCGCAGGGTGCCGGAACTGGCAGCGTTATCTTGCCGTTCTCCATACTTGGTGATTCACCGGGATAAGGTCCGCATCCCTCCTTTCTTCCTAAGGTGGTCTCTGAGTTCCACATTAATGAGGACATTGTCCTACCTTCGCTTTGTACGAAGCCTAAGCATCCTAAGGAGGTTGCTCTGCATTCTTTGGATGTTGTCAGGGCGATCAGGGTTTACCTCTAGTCTACGGAATCTTTTCGGAAGTCGGATTCCCTCTTTGTCCTTCCTGAGGGACCTCGGAAGGGCATGGCTGCATCCGCAGCGACTATTGCCAAATGGATCAGACAGACCATTGAACAGGCTTATGATTTGAAGGAACAGGTTCCACCCTTCCCTGTTAAGGCGCACTCTACCAGATCTGTGAGTGCGTCCTGGGCCTATTGGCATCGGGCCTCGGTGGCCCAGTTGTGCAAGGCTGCGACTTGGTCGTCGGTGCACTTTTTCCAAATTCTACAAGGTAGATGTTCTGGCATCAGCTGATGCCTCCTTTGGCCGCAAGGTTCTCAGTGCGGCAGTGCCATGAAGGACCCTTGTTTTTTTATGGGTCTTTGGCTGTTGGTATTTGCTTTCCTGGGCTGTTGCTCCTGTTGAGCATTGTTTTCTGTTGCCCAGAGGTTCTCTTACTGTGCATGTAAGGTTCCTTTCTCTGATGTGGGTACTGCGTTGCCTTTTCTACGGTTGCATCTCCCACCCCTCATGTCTATACTGCTTTGGGACATCCCAACAGTGATGACTTAGAGGAGGCGGCGACTGTCGGAGGACGTAAGAGAAAACAGAATTTTTGTAAAATCTTACCTGTAAAATTCCTTTCTCTGAGTCCTCCGACAGTCGCCGCCCCTGCCACTCTTTTGGAGTTCTTATTACCTACTGCTATGCTACCAAACTGAGTTGGGAGTGGTCACTGCAGGGGGGTATTGACCAGATGGGACAGCCCCCATGAGTGTGTATATGCAAATGCCTTTGTTCTTTTGACTAAGTCTTTATGCCTAGCTACTCCTGCGGAGCGGAAGTCAATACCCAACAGTGATGACTTAGAGGAGGCGGCAACTGTCGGAGGACTCAGAGAAAGGAATTTTACAGGTAAGATTTTACAAAAGTTCCGTTTTTTTTTTTTCTAAGTTCTTCAAAGAACTCCTCACTGCCCTCTACTGTCACAAATAGAAGCAGTGCATATGCAGCCTCATTAAAGCTTAGAAGCCATACCCAGACCCCATCCTGCAGGGACAGCCTGTAATGTTGCTTTTTTGGCGCTGGATCCTGCATGGGCTCTCACCTTGTGCAATGCATGTTGTCAGCCGCAGGGTTCTATACAGTTCCAGGGCCATGGTCCATCCCTATGAAGCCCAATCTCTGAAGACCCCTTGGAGGTATGTCCTCTATTACAGGCAAAGCATGGACTTAATATAACCATCCAGCTTTGCAGACAGATAAGAAAGGTTCACCCTGTATGCTTCTGATGGTTACTGTAAAGACCAGAGTAATATTTGAATGGTATTCATTACAATGTACAGTTTTTTAAATTTTGGATCTAAAAATGTAACTTCTCAGCTGTATGAACAGGCATCTCACCACATGTCACACACTTTACTGCCACTTCAGTTTAGAGCCATTATATGGTATTCTGTTATATGGCATTTCCCGCTTTTCTTTTGCCACAAGGATTCGATACAGGACAGTCTACAACTGGGTTGCTGTGTTCTCCTTCTGGACATGCTAAGCCTTTATTCTGCACCCTACTCCATGAGCGTTCCAATACCCTTGCACATAACTATGGTGCGGACCAGGTGAAAGGGAGATATTGCAAAACTGCAGATAAACAATGGCTCTGCCGAAGTCCTTCACAACATTTAATTTTAGAATGAGGATGCACCCCTTGCACTGGAGTAGGAGCGAGCTATGACAATGGTCGATGCATCCGATTATAGCACTCAACAAGTGGCCTATTAGGCCTATTTCACACTTGTGCAACTTGTCGTGCGACTTGGGACTGCATGGTCTCCAATAAGTACCATTCATATCGCAACAACTTAGAAGTAGTCCCTGCACTACTTTGGTCTGACTTTGATGCATTTTGAGGTCTATAGACCCCAAGATTACACAGGCATTGCTTCAAGTCCAGTAAAAATCGTGGCACAATCACGCAATTTCTAGGTCGCATAGGTTTGAAAGGGGCCTCAGACAAATTCAGAATTTTCTGCGTCTATATCACAATTCTTAGGAGAAATACCAGCCTTAATATAGCTATTTTGGTCCAGGTCTCAAAAACACTATGCCTCTTCTACTCCCCTTTCTCCACCAGTTGGCTCTTGATATACTTGCTTTAGACGAGGCAAGGAAGGGGGGAGAGGGGAAGAAGATATTGAGACCGTATTGGAAGAAGCTGCAGAACATTTTTCCCCCCTAGGATGCCAATATATTGAAGCAAGAGCTTGCTAATGTAAAAAAGACTCAGTGCTGCATCCACAAAAACCTCAGAATTGAGCAGTTTGGTTCTCCTCCATTTCACCATGCCTCTTTTGGGTACAAAGAGACCTGCAAAAACTTTCAAAACATTTCCTGTACATGAACACACAAAATGTGCAATCTATGATTGGGTCACTTCGGAAAGGATTTTACTGCTCCCCAAATATTTGCCAAACTATCCGCTGAAAAAAGGAATTTACAAAAGTGTTTGATCCTGCCGTCTCAGTCTTTAAAACACTCCTAAAGACTCTCTCTACTTTTGCAGGCCCAGTCCTGTAGCCAGCTCTCACTGCAGTTTCAGTATGTCAAACTGCATCTAACTGGACTAGGACTGACCTGTCGTGTAAACACAGCTGACCGTTCTTCTCCCTGCAATGATTATAGAGCCCATGTGATCCTTCTATATAGGATCACATGTCTCTACGGTCATTTCAGAAGCCCTGCCTCCCCAAATAGAATGAAAAATATATATAAAACCTGCGCCCTTATAGCAGCGAACTCATACAGCTGGATGTATAATGAAAATGATAAAAATGGGAGTCGCGCTCAATATAGAACAGTCAATATATCACATGAATTGCGGATAGCAATAACTGAGAGTCCCATCTCAGCCAAGTTCAGCCTTGATGTATACACAGTTTATGATGGTACAATGGTGAATATCCACCCTGGTGTTAGATACAGACGGACACTTGTGAAGCCCTTCACCACATATAGCCTCTTAAGCCCCGTACACACACGCAGATCGTCGTCATACAAATGTTCGTCTTTTCTCCCCGGGATGTCGGTGTCTGTTGAAAAGTGCAAGGACAGCACAAGAATTTTGTCCGCAGACTTCAGCTGACTGCAGAAGTGATGTCATGTAATGGTTAACTTTCCCTGTGTTTTTTATTTTCTGAGCATGCCCAGTCTTGCAAATCTGCGGTCTGTCGGCTGATTTCTGTACTGACAGGCGAACAATCGTCCGTTCTGGTGTCTGCAGACAAAAATTTTCATGTTTGCAAGAAAGACTCTTGTCCGCGGATTGTGTGCAGACATCTGTCGGAGGCACCATACTAACACGCATACAATCGGCAGATCTTTCGTCCGCCAACGTTTGTATGACGACGATCTGCGTGTGTGTACGGGGCTTTACCAACTACTTACTGTGCATGTCCCATCTCTCTCTGGTAAGAGGCTATATGTGGTGAAGGGCTTCACAAGTGTCCGTCTGTATCTAACACCAGGGTGGATATTCACCATTGTACCATCATGAACTGTGTATACATCAAGGCTGAACTTGGCTGAGATGGGACTCTCAGTTATTGCTGTCCGCAATTCATGTGATATATTGACTGTTCTATATTGAGCGCGACTCCCATTTTTATCATCCCCAAATAGAATCACTGCCCTAGGCTCACATTTAACCCCTTGATCACCCATGTTAACCCCTTCCCTGCCAGTGTAATTTTTACAGTAACAGTGCATATTTTTAGCACTGATTACTGTAGTAATGTCACTGATCCCCCCAAAAGTGTCAAAAATATCAGTCAGGGGTCCGATCTGTCCGGTTCCACAAAAAAAAAAAACGCAGATTGCCGCCATTACTAGTAAAAAAAAAAAATTACAAAAATCTTTCCCGTAGTTCGTAGACACGATAACTTTTGCGCAAACCAATCAAAATACGCTTATTGTGGATTTTTTTTTTACCAAAAATATGTAGCAGAAAATAAATTGGCCTAAAATGTTAAAAAAATGTAGTTTTCTACTTTGAGAATGTCTTATAGCAGAATGTGAAAAATATTGTTTTTTTTTTTTTTTTCAAAATTGTCGCTCTTTTTTGTTTATAGCACAAAAAATAAAAATCACAGTGGTGATCAAATACCATCGAAAGAAGGCTCTATTTGTGGGAAAAAAGGACATTAAATTTTATTTGGGTACAGCGTCGCACGACCGCGCAATTGTCCGTTAGTAACACAGTGCCGAATCGCAAAATACGGCCTGGTCAGGAAGGGGTCAAATACTTCCAGTCTTTAAAGTGGTTAATATTTGGACATAGAGCGTTGTGGAGGAGACAGACCATCAATTAATAAGATTTATTTTACAACATATTTAACTTTGCACGTGGTAATTAGCATTAATTATTTTCATATTTCTATACTTTCCTTTAGGGTAAGTAATCGGGTGGGCAGCAGCACCATTTCTATATTTTTATTCAATTTTCACCCTTTGCGCGGGATTAACTTTTACTTTTATTACTCAGCTAGCCTGGCTGCTGAAAGACACCTTCTGGCGACCACCGGAACTGCGCCCTTTAAATCAGGGAACAACAGTGCCACTGACACTACATGACAATCCCTAAAGATCGAGCACTAACCCGCTATTACAGGCAGTAGCAGATGAAAATAAGGGAACTTTAAGATTGCTGTTCCACAAACTAGAATGTCTTATGACTAAAGAAATTAAGTCCTGTTGGGACAAGAGCACTTTATTAGAATGGATCCTGTGATGACTGTGCATGAAAAAGTTCCCTTGCTTCTGACTAATTAAAAAATAAATGGACTGATACTCTGTTTGCAGGTTCCTTTGATTTAATGTGCATTAAAATAGCATCCAAGTCTCAAGAGGTTGGACAGCTACAGAGGGAGATTGCAGGCATACAAAAAGAAACCCTACTGTTCAAGGAAAGTTTGGATATTAGACTAAATGAAAGGCTGGATAGGATGGAGGAGGTAATAGCTGGCGTAAAGGAGAAATTGCTCCTTTAAGATTCGATTACGAGTCTATTTTAGTATATGTATGGAGAAGACCTCAACATCATAAAGCAAATAATAAAGAATAAATCAAATATTAATGGAGCAGTAAAGAGTGTAAGCTTCGCAGATACATTATGTTATCATTATAATGGGGGGGATTTTAATTATCCAGATATAGACTGGGCAGAAAGAACTGCGCATTCGCCTAAGGCTTGGCAGTTCCTAAATGTTTTGCAGGACAATTTCATGGGTCAGATGGTGAACGCACCGACAAGAAACAATGTGTTACTAGACCTACAAATTACTAACAATACAGACCTGATCACGGATGTAGAAATGCAGTGACCATCGGTCAATTACTTTCAGTAGAAATCATAGAAATAGGAAACGTAAGGGTAATACAAGGACACTGGATTTCAAAAGCGCCAACTTCCCTAAACTGCGCTCTTTGCTAGACAATATAAAATAGGATAGAATCCTAGGAACAAAGAACGCTTCAGGAACATACTAAATAAGGGGATTGGCCAGTGCATTCCAAAGGGGAATATGTTTAAAAGAGCTAAAATAAAACCTGGGTGGCTAAATTCCAACATAAAAAGGAATATTAAAACTAAAGAAAAGGCCTTCAAAAAATACAAGGCTGAGGGGTCATTGGCAGCATTCCAACATTACAAAGAGTGCAATAAGAAATGTAAAGGCGTAATCAAGGTGGCTAAAATAGAACATGAAAGGCACATAGCGGAGGAGAGTAAACAAACCCCAAAGACATTTTTTAAGTATATAAATAGTAAGAAAGTGAGACTAGACCACATTGGCCCCATAAAAGACAACAAAGGGAATCTGGCCACAAACGAAAGAGAAGGCGAAAGTGCTAAATAAATTCTTCTCTTCAGTCTTCACAAAAGAATTGGGGGGCTACAATAACCCAGCTTGTAATGTTAAACTTAATAATACAACACAGAAAGCACCCTCATGGCTAACAGAAGACAGACTCAGAACTAAACTTGAAAAACTTAACAGAAATAAATCACCGGGATCGGATGGCTTACACCCGAATGTCCTCAAAGAACTCAGCCAGGTGATAGCCAGACCATTGTTCTTAATTTTTATGGATAGTCTACTGACGGGAATGGTGCCAGCTGATTGGAAAAAAGCCAACGTGTTACTAGTATTTTAAACAGAGCCGAGATATATCTGGGGAACTATAGGCCAGTTAGCCTAACATCAGTAGTCTGCAAGATTTTGGAGGGGATGATATGGGACTATATATAAGACTTTAGTAATGAAAACGGTGTTATTAGTAGTAATCAGCATGGATTCATGAAAAATCGTTCTTGCCAGACCAATCTATTAACCTTCTATGAGGAAGTTAGTTGCAAAGTCAAGATACACCACATCCACAGGCTTTCCTTTATCTAGATGGCAAAGGCATTTGACACAGTTCCCCGCAAACACTTACTGTACAAACTAAGGTACATAGGTATGGACCATAGAGTATCTGGATAAAGAACTGGCTCCAGGGTTGATTTCAGAAGGTGGTGATAAATGGAAAGCACTTGGATTGGTCGTTGTGGAAAGTGGGGTCCCCCAAGGATCTGTCCTGGGACCAATCTTGTTTAATTTATTCATAAACGACCTAGAGGATGGGATAAAAAGCACAATCTCGGTATTTGCGGACGATACTAAGCTAAGCAGGCCAATACCTTCTATGCAGGGCGTGGTAACCTTACAAGCAGACCTGAACAAAATATTGGGGTGGGCAACTACATGGCAAATGAGGTTTCATGTAGAAAAATGTAAGGTAATGCACTTGGGTGTCAGAAATATGATTGCTAGTGATCCTCTGGGTGAATCTAAGATGGAAAAGGACCTGGGGGTCCTAGTGGACAACAGGCTTGGCAATGGCATGTAATACCAAGCTACTGCAAGCAAAGCCAACAGAATACTGGCATGTATAAAAAAGGGGATTCACTCCAGAGATGAAGCGATTTTTCTCCCACTCTACAAGACTCTGGTCCGGCCATATCTTGAATATGCAGTTCCATTTCTGGGCACCGGTCCTCAGAAAAGATGTGCTGGAACTGGTGAGAGTCCAGAGAAGGACACAAAACATAAGTAGGGGAATGGAGAACATCAGCTATAAGGAAAGACTACAAGCATTGAACTTATTCTCTCTGGAGAAGAGATGCTTGAGAGGGGATATGATATTAATGTACAAATACCAAACCGGTGACCTTAGCATAGGGAACAAACTTTTCAGAAAAAGGGAATTCAATAAGACACTGGGCCACTCACTAAAACTAGAAGAAAAGCGGTTTAACCTTAAACTGCATAAGGGGTTCTCCACTGTCTCTTCCACAAGCAGTGGTATCCGCAGGGAGCATCGATAGTTTCAAAAAACTATTAGATGGGCACCTTAAAGACCACAACATACAGGGGTATACAATGTACGGTTAACAGCAAACACACACACATCATAGCTTGAACTGGATGGACTGGTGTCTTTTCTCAACATCATAGCTTGAACTGGATGGACTGGTGTCTTTTCTCAACCTCACTAACTATGTAAGATACTAAAAAAGAGATTGACTATGTTGGTGGTTGATTCCTCCTCAAACACTAGTGAGGTGGCCAAATCTGATACCACCCATGGGCAAACAAATACAAAAAACAAAAAAACCCGCCAATGGGAAAAAGGGTAGAAGGTTGGGATAGTGTTTTAGAACAGGATAAGTTCAAACTTGATTTTAGGCATCAGTGTGTATTTGCTTATCTTACATGTGAGTCCCAGGTAGAGGAGGAGGAAGACCAGGGTTTTATGATGCCAATCTTTTTGAAGAATCCGTCAGATTTTTACCCTGTGCAATCCAGAGGTAGAGAGATGGACCATTTTCAAAAAGTGGTGGAAAGTGAACTCACTACACTGGCATCACGGTTTGTGTCCAAGGGCAACATCGAGGGAGACAACCTTAGCACCGGAGAAAGGCGATCACTAAAACAATTAAGCAAAAAATACTCTATAATAATGGATTATTCTGACAAAAACAGGAGACTTTAAGATAACTCTCTGATCAGGCTACCTATCTGATACTTAGAAAAGATCCAACCAAAGAGTATAGGTCCACAGGTCAAAGAGGCGGGCTAAACATGTCACAACCTCTGACTCAGAGGAAGCTCTGTATTCATTGCTAGAATACATCACTTTCTCTGAATGGCTGAGCACCGATCAGATAGACTGTGTTGTGTTTGAAAAATAATACAGGAAGTCTCGGCTCGAACTCGGTACACAGTGTTGTATGTAGCCTAAGCTACATACAGTTAATACAGCACATCCAGCGTCCTCACATGGTAGTGAGGGACATAGTTTGTTTGGGCCAGCTTGGCCAAAAGGAACCATGTAAAGTGTATCAAAAGCTGGAGTTCAGCTTTAAAAGCATGGTATAAGTGATTGCCCCTGTTGCCCTCGTTTGAAAAGAGGGGACAGCTTTATGTCCACAGTTAGTGGGAAGGGTTATAAGATAAAGCATTTTTATAGACTGCAACACTAAACACCATATATACCTTATTACATGTAAAATCTGCCATGACTGCCTCCATGACCACGTATAGGATATTCAAAAGAAAAATTTAAGTAATGTGTCTAATAATTTTATTGGCCCTTTGTATACAGGGAATATAAAGGGTCAGGAAGCCTTCTAGAGAAAGAGACAGTTTCAGGTTGCTGTGCAGTTTTTGAATTTTTAATTTATGCACACAGACCTCAAGTAGTTTGAATTATGAATAACGGACAGTCGCCGCCTCTTCATATTCGTCACAATGGGGTATTAGACTTTGCTCCAAAGGAGTAGCTAGGCAACAGAATATGTTAACATTAAAGCTTTTAACATATCCCACCCTCAAGGGGTGGTCCCCTCAGTCAATACCCTCCTACTTCCTGCAACCATATCTCAGTTTCAGTGGAATAGCAGTAGAGTATACAACCAAACCCCAAAAGAGGGGCGGGGGCGGCGACTGTCGGAGGACTCAGAGAAAGGAATTTTACAGGTAAGATTTTACAAAAATTCCGTTTTCTCTTACGTCCTCCGACAGTCGCCGCCTCTTCATATTCGTCACAATGGGGATGTCCCAAAGCAGTGCAAACATGAGGGGTGGGAAACGCATCCGCGCCGTAAGGCAACGCAGTCTCCGCATCAAAGAAAGGAACCTTACCAAAGGAAGGAAACCAGCTGGGCAACAGGAAAAAAACTTGCTCAACAGGAGCAACAACCCAGGAAAAACAAAGAACCAGGGGATAAAAACGTATCCCAACAGCCAGGTGTCCCAACAAGCGACCCTAGGGAACTGCCGCACTAAGAACCTTGCGGCCAAAGGAAGCATCCGCCGATGCCTGAACATCTACCTTGTAGAATTTTGTGAAAGTGTGTACGGTCGACCAGGTCGCCGCCTTACACACCTGGGCCACAGAAGCCCCATGACGACAGGCCCAAGACGTACTCAGAGATCTAGTAGAGTGCGCCTTCACAGGCATAGGGGGAACTTTCCCCTGCAAGGCATATGCCTGTTCAATGGTCTGCCTGATCCATTTGGCGATGGTAGAGGCCGACGCCGCCATGCCCTTCCGAGGACCCTCTGGAAGAACAAACAAAGAATCCGTCTTTCGAAAGGACTCAGTCGATTTAAGGTAAACCCTAATCGCCCGAACAACATCCAAAGAATGCAACCTCACCTCTTTCGGATGTTTAGGCTTCGCGCACAGCGAAGGCAAGACAATATCCTCATTGAGATGGAATTCCGAAACTCGCTTCGGAAGAAAAGAAGGATTAGATCGCAAGACCACCTTATCCAAGTGAATAACCAGATACGGAGACTTGCAGGACAAAGCCGCCAGCTCCGACACTCTGCGAGCCGAAGTGATCGCAACCAGAAAGGCGACCTTTTTGGACAACATAGACAACTAGATCTCCCTGATCTGT
Source organism: Pelophylax lessonae (assembly GCF_965119305.1). Classification (NCBI taxonomy): domain Eukaryota; kingdom Metazoa; phylum Chordata; class Amphibia; order Anura; family Ranidae; genus Pelophylax; species Pelophylax lessonae. The sequence continues at coordinate 166,244,384 of NC_138779.1, forward strand.
TCAAAAGGAGCACGTTGTAACACAGATAGAACGAGATTCAAGTCCCAAGGGGGCAGAGGATCCCTCCTAGGAGGTACCAGATGCCGCACTCCCAGAACAAAAGTGCCAACCAAAGAGTTGGAAGCCACGGGACGTTGAAAAAGAACGGCCAGCGCAGACACCTGACCCTTGATCGTAGCCAGCGCCAAGCGCTGATCGACACCTGTTTGAAGGAAGGACAACACTCGAGAAACCGAGTACGTGCGGGGTGAAAACCCCCTGGACTCACACCAGGCAAAATAGGCCTTCCAAGTACGGTAGTAAACCTTCCCCGAGGAAGACTTCCTCGCGTTGACCAAGGTATGAATGACCTCAGGGGAGAGACCCCTCTCCTTCAGGACCTCGGTCTCAACAGCCAGGCCGTCAAAGCCAGCGACTGTAAAGCAGGATGGTATATCGGCCCTTGAGACAGGAGATCGTCTCGAAGAGGTAGACGCCACGGGGCGTCGACCGCCAGATTCACGAGGTCTGCGCACCTGGACCGGCGAGACCAATCCGGCGCCACAAGAATCACCGTGCTGCGTTCCGAGTGTAACCTGCAAAGGAACCTGGACAGCAACTGAATCGGTGGAAACGCATACATCAGCTTGTACTGATGCCACGGGGCCACTAACGCGTCCGACGCGTCTGCCCGAGGGTCGCGCGTCCTTGCCACGAACCTTCTCACCTTGTTGTTGAGACGCGAACAGGTCCACATCTGGAAGACCCCACTTCGCGCACAACATCCGGAAGACAGCCGGGTGGAGAGACCATTCCCCCTGATCCAGGGTCTGGCGACTCAGATAGTCCGCCTGCCAGTTCTCCACCCCCGGAATGTGAACCGCCGTTATCGCCGGGACATGAGTCTCGGCCCAAGACAGAATGTCGGCCACTTCCTGAGCCGCTCGGGCACTCCTGGTGCCCCCTTGGTGGTTGATGTAGGCCACCGCCGTGGCATTGTCCGTCTGCACCCGAACCGGACAGCCCTGCAGCCGGTCCGTCCAACGATGAAGGCAGAGATTTATCGCACGCAATTCCAGAATGTTGATCGGAAGGGAGGATTCCCCCTCCGACCAAGTTCCCTGGGTGGACAGAACGCCCAGAACACCACCCCAGCCCGACAGGCTGGCATCCGTGGTGATCACCGTCCACGAGATAGGACAAAAAGACTTGCCCCCCGATACCATCGGGGACTGGAGCCACCACAGAAGATCCCTTCTGGTGCGATGGCTCAACGAGATTTGAAGATCCAGAGATTGAGGTCGCCCGTCCCACCTGGACAGGATCTCCGCTTGGAGACCCCGCGTGTGAAACTGGGCGAAGGGAATCGCCTCGAAGGCCGAGACCATCGATCCCAGACATCTCATGCACGTCCACAGAGACGAGTGCGGAACGTCCCTGAGGGACCTGACATCCTCCTGAAGAGTCCTGAGTTTGTCTTCCGGCAGGAAGACCTTCGCCTGAACCGAGTCCAGGATCATTCCCAGGTAGGGAAGACGAACCGACGGACTCAGCGTCGACTTTGGAAAATTTATCATCCAACCAAACTCCTGCAGAGTTTGCATCGTGACAGACAGGTCCTTTTCCAGACCCTGGCTGGACGCAGACCGAACCAGAATGTCGTCCAGATACCCCAGGACAGAGATGCCCTGGGCTCTCAACAAGGCCAGAACCGGTGCAAGCACCTTGGTGAAAACCCATGGAGCCGAGGCGAGACCAAAAGGTAACGCCACGAACTGGTAATGATCCTCCGCAATGGCGAATCGAAGGTACCTCTGGTGACCCTCGAAAATCGGGATGTGAAGGTACGCATTCTTCAAATCGATGGAGGCCATGAATTCCCCCGGAACCAGGGCAGCCACCACCGACCGCAGGGATTCCATGCGGAACTTGCGAACCCGCACAAAGCGCTTCAGAGCCTTCAAGTCCAGAATTGGACGAACCTTGCCCTCCTTCCTGGGCACGGTGAACAGATTCCCGCACGCGGGCCAACCAGGGTTGAAGAAAACCGAGCAAGCGTCCCCCCACCCCAAAACTGGGTGAGGGCGCCCCTTCAGGCCGCACTGTTATGGGCAGCGGGTCCGGACTGACCGGACTTCTGTTTACCAGACCAGGGCTTCTTTTGAGAGCCCTGTCCCTTGAACGGCTTGCCCTTGTAGTGCGACCGAAAGGCACGAAAGGACCCCTGAGGAGGCCGAAAATTAGCATGCTTCTTCCCAGAAGCCCCCTTAGCCTTGGGAAAATGGGGCAAGAGAGTGCTCTTACCTCCGGTGATCCCCTTAATCAACGCATCCAAGGACTCCCCAAAAAGGCGAGACCCATCATAAGGCAGATTGGCTAAGGTCTTACGCGAAGATTGGTCCACCGACCAACACTTCAACCAAACCAGGCGGCGAGACAACACCGCCACGCTGTGTACACGTGCAGCCAACGGGACTAAGTCCAAGTCCGCATCACACAGATACATGACACCCTGATGGATTTGATCCACCATATCCAGGGTTGCCGGCGAGGCCGAATCGGCCACCAGGACGCGCCTAAGCATCTGCGTCCAACTAGCGACAGCCTGGGCCGCCATAAGAGAGGCAAACAGAGCTTTAAGCATCGAACCCGTAACAGAATAAGTATGACGGGCAAGAGACTCCATTCTCCTATCCGTGGCATCACGGAACACCGGGGTATCCTCTGCAGGAATCGCAGTGGATTTGTTCAAAACCGCAATTGCGTGATCCAACGGGGGTGGCACACACCACCGTTCATCAGTGGAAGGCGAAAAGGGATAACGCAGCTTGAACCTACTTGGCACAGCAAAAGGTTTGCGTAAATTGCGCCATTGTTCCTTAACAGCGCGCTGAAAATCATCATCGCAGGGAAAAACCTGCGGCGTCCTGCGTTTTCGCTGCGTCCCATAAGCCGCCAAGGCAGCGGGGGGGGACACTTCATCCTGCAAACGCAGCGTTTGTTTTATGGAAGCAATCAATTCATCCATGATTGCAAGCTCTTCAGGCGAGCCAGGGGGAGAATTATCAACCCCCTCAGCCTCCACCTCGGACCCCACGAGATCCAGGGAGGAGCGGGACCCTGACAAGGAGACCCCCGCCATAACAGCCCCATCACCTTCACCCTCAGAATCAGAGGAAATAGAAACTCTGGGTCTTTTAGTAGATTGAGCAGCCACCAGCATCTGCACCTGAGCAGCAAGGCCAGCCACAATAGTGGCCAAATCCCCCCCTGGGGGGGAAACAGCGGTCCCCTGGCTTTCCACCAAGGTGGCAGGAAATTTGCCCTCCTGAGAATCCTTTGCCCCAATATAATACAGTGGGTACGGAAAGTATTCAGACCCCCTTAAATTTTTCACTCTTTGTTATATTGCAGCCATTTGCTAAAATCATATAGGTTCATTCTTCTTCCTCATGAATGTACACATAGCACCCCATACTGACAGAAAAACACAGAATTGTTGACATTGTTGCAGATTTATTAAAAAAGAAAAACTGAAATATCACATGGTCCTAAGTATTCAGACCCTTTGCTCAGTATTTAGTAGAAGCCCCCTTTTGATCTAATACAGCCAGGAGTCTTTTTGGGAAAGATGCAACAAGTCTTTCACACCTGGATTTGGGGATCCTCTGCCATTCCTCCTTGCAGATCCTCTCCAGTTCTGTCAGGTTGGATGGTAAACGTTGGTGGACAGCCATTTTTAGGACTCTCCAGAGATGCTAAATTGGGTTTAAGTCAGGGCTCTGGCTGGGCCATTCAAGAACAGTCACGGAGTTGTTGTGAAGCCACTCCTTCGTTATTTTAGCTGTGTGCTTAGGGTCATTGTCTTGTTGGAAGGTAAACCTTCGGCCCAGTCTGAGGTCCAGAGCACTCTGGAGAAGGTTTTTGTCCAGGATATCCCTGTACTTGGCCACATTCATCTTTCCCTCGATTGCAACCAGTCGTCCTGTCCCTGCAGCTGAAAAACACCCCCACAGCATGATGCTGCCACCACCATGCTTCACTGTTGGGACTGTATTGGACAGGTGATGAGCAGTGCCTGGTTTTCTCCACACATACCGCTTAGAATTAAGGCCAAAAAGTTCTATTTTGGTCTCATCAGACCAGAGAATCTTATTTCTCACCATCTTGGAGTCCTTCAGGTGTTTTTTAGCAAACTCCATGCGGGCTTTCATGTGTCTTACACTGAGGAGAGGCTTCCGTCGGGCCACTCAGCCATAAAGCCCCGACTGGTGGAGGGCTGCAGTGATGGTTGACTTTCTACAACTTTCTCCCATCTCCTGACTGCATCTCTGGAGCTCAGCCACAGTGATCTTTGGGTTCTTCTTTACCTCTCTCATCAAGGCTCTTCTCCCCCGATAGCTCAGTTTGGCCGGATGGCCAGCTCTAGGAAGGGTTCTGGTCATCCCAAACGTCTTCCATTTGAGGATTATGGAGGCCACTGTGCTCTTAGGAACCTTAAGTGCAGCAGAAATCTTTTTGTAACCTTGGCCAGATCTGTGCCTTGCCACAATTCTGTCTCTGAGCTCTTCAGGCAGTTCCTTTGACCTCATGATTCTCATTTGCTCTGACATGCATTGTGATCTGGAAGGTCTTATATAGACAGGTGTGTGGCTTTCCTAATCAAGTCCAATCAGTATAATCAAACACAGCTGGACTCAAATGAAGGTGTAGAACCATCTCAAGGATGATCAGAAGAAATGGAAAGCACCTGAGTTAAATATATGAGTGTCACAGCAAAGGGTCTGAATACTTAGGACCATGTGATATTTCAGTTTTTCTTTTTTAATAAATCTGCAACAATGTCAACAATTCTGTGTTTTTCTGTTAGTATGGGGTGCTATGTGTACATTCATGAGGAAGAAGAATGAACTTAAATGATTTTAGCAAATGGCTGCAATATAACAAAGCGTGAAAAATGTAAGGGGGTCTGAATACTTTCCGTACCCACTGCATGTCCTTATTGAGGTGGAAGACTTACAGGAGAGGGTCAGCAACTTGGAGAAAACAAGGAAAAGTCTGGATGGCTGCACACTGACGATCCACCGTATTGCAGATAAAATGCATGTCAGAGCAAATGAGAATCATGAGGTCAAAGGAACTGCCTGAAGGGCTCAGAGACAGAATTGTGGCAAGGGAAGAGCCGGGTGACGTCACCTCCGTGTTTACGGCCGTAGCCGGAGGTTCTACAGTGTATTGCTTTTGCTCTTTTGTTGCTATTTGATTGTAAGTGTATCTTTTATTGTAATTAAACTGGTTTTGAAGTTACTGCACCATGAGCGTCTCATTTTATATCCTATGAGGCGGAACGGCTTGGAGTGAGCATATTGTGCAGCTGAAAATCGTTACTGGATTGGGAGATCGATGTACTGTGAACATCAGTGATTACATGCCTGCAAGAGAGGAGAGAGGTCGGAAGCCCAGTTCAAAGGAAAGCAATCGGCTTGTTTGGATTACACACATGTGCAGATAGTGTGTATGGGAGGTAAGCGGCCACTACACACCTGTTTGTTGGAGATTGGATCGATATCCAGATTATTGATGTTATATTTTACGATTGGTTGATCCTTTGAAGATTTATTTCATTCATCTTTGATTGTATATTGGACACTGTGGGATTTTCTCAGACACTTATATTTTTATACACAACTTTTTTTATGAATTGTTTTATGAAATATTTTCAGGAATTTTTTCATCACATATCGGTCATCAACGATTACATTGATCATCACCCTTTTTCATCTATTGCATTGATTTTGTGATTGCATTATATATATTTTTTTTTTGAGGACTTTATTTATGCACAGTCTTTTCAGAGTCATCCACTGAAGATCTTTTGTGTATAGGCTCGCTTTTACAGTTTTACATTGAGGATTGATTTTACTTCGACATTTTTGCATCAGGTTTTATCATATAGAGCACTATCCACAGTGGTGGACATCGTTATTGTCACAGAGTGTATCACATTTATTTATGATTTGAATTAGCGCCGATTTTTCACACCATACACGTACCAATTCACGGTGGGGACACCGATTTAGATTGGCAGCTTTTTCTACATTTTTTTTTTTTCTTTATTTATTTGATATTTTGGAATTGATTTACTCCTATCAAACCCCTCTGGGTAGCGCATTGATCCTCTTATTTATTTGCCTAGTTCTTGCCCACTCTTCTCAGTCAATTAATACCTTCAAGTGATCGGACCTGGCAAAGCTTTTGAAGACATGCCCCTAGGACACCTTCCTTATAGTCCTACCCCACTCTGCATTGCTTGTACAACACGGAGGATGGTTTGTGTCTGTACTGTACTTCAAGATATGGAATTTACAGGCAAGTCAAATTTTCTCTTCTCTTAATTGTTTACTTTACACAGGCAGGGGAAGTGATGTAACTGTCCCTTCTGGAGCCCTTTCGGTTCCAGGAGAAGACAGAGAGACATCAAAAACGTGAGTTCCCCAAACAGCACACTGACACACCTCACATAGGCACATTTAACCCTCTTGAAAACCCCCAAACCCCTCACAGTGAACACTATATACAGTGGTATACAGATATTTTACTGATCACTGTATAAGTGTCACTTGTGACCCTAATTTGCGCTAAGCCCAAATAGGTTTAGGCCACCCGCCATCTATCCCCTATAAAGGTTTAATCTCTCACAGTTAACCCCTTCACTGCCCTGTCGCAGTGTTCACTATATACAGGGATTACTGATCACTATATTAGTGTCACGGATGACACAGCTTAGTTAGCGTCAGGGTCCCACTACACCACCGTTATTTAGCGTCAGTTAGAGTCAAGTACACTTACACACACACCTCCATTACTAGTATAGTGTTTGAACAGATCAATATCTTGGATACGGAACTGGCTAAAAGGGCGTGTCCAAAGGGTGGTAATAAACAGCGCATACTCAGACTGGTCTGAGGTGGTAAGCGGGGTCCCCCAAGGCTCAGTCCTGGGGCCAACCTTGTTCAATTTATTCATAAACAGCATTGAGGACGGGATCAGTAGTTCGATAGCAGATGACACAAAATTGGGCAGGGCAATAACTGCACAGCATGAAGCAGATATCCTACAGAATAACCTGGACAAAATAACGGAGTGGGCAACGACATGGCAAATGAGGTTTAATGTGGAGAAGTGTAAGGTTTTGCACTTGGGGACTAAAAACATAAAAGCACAATACATGTTAGGGGGGGAACCAAAAATGGAGAAAGATCTGGGAGTCTTGGTTGATGATAGATTAGGTAATAGCATGCAATGTCAAGCGGCAGCTGCCAAAGCCAGCAGAATATTAGCATGCATAAAGAAAGGGATGTATTCCAGAGATAAGACTATAATCCTTCCACTTTATAAAACTCTGGTCTGGAGTATTCTGTCCAGTTCTGGTCGCCAGTCCTCAGGAGAGATGTGTTGGAGCTAGAGAGAGTCCAGAGAAGGGCAACTAAACTGATTAGGGGATTGGAGGACCTTAATTACGAAGAGCGTCTGCAATCACTTGATTTATTCTCCCTGGAGAATAGACGCCTGATGGGGGACATGATAGCAATTTATAAATATGTCAATAGGGATCTCGGCATAGAAAAACAGCTATTCAGTCAAAGGGATTGCAGGAGGACTTGAGGGCATACAATGCGATGAGAGGAGAAGCGTTTTAACCTCAGGCAACGTGGGGGGTTCTTTACTGTTAGGGCTACAAGATTGTGGAATTCTCTACCACAAGAGGTGGTTTCTGCGGGAAGTATGGTGGCTTTCAAAAGACTCTTCGACGTACATCTCAAGGATTAGAACATTCAGGCCTATGTGAGATGATTACAGCCACACACATCTACACAGGTTGAACTGGATGGACTATTGTCTTTATTCAACCTCACCTACTATGTAACTATGTAATATCTGATCAGAACTATACTAGCATCCCCATAGTTTAGTGTTCCCAAAACGCAGTGTTTGCACAATCAGCACTGATTCCTGCCAGCACCTGCGTTTAGCCCCTCCGACCAGCACACCCTACCCAGGCAAGTATAGTAATCAATAGATTACTGTCACTTCCAAAAAACACAAATCACACAAAACTGCTGCGTTAGCAGAGTCAGGCCTGATTTATGTAGTGACCAAATAGTCCTTGACAACCAGGTGCTTTTTTACCGGTTAGTCACACTACTGTACCGGTAAATTTAGTTACTAAAATGACCAAACGTTGGTACAGTAGTGCAGAGGCTTACAGTATACTGACCATGTCAGATGAGAGCGATGGGGAAGCCTCACTGGCAGAATCAGGGTCAGTATACGAACCTGATGACAGCAGCAGCTCCCTGGCAGATAGCTCCGACGACAGAGGGGTCCCTGCTAAGGTCAGGCGTACCCGACCCCATTCTGGAGTTGCTAAGATGCAAGAACCGGATGTTTCTCGTATGCAGCAGAGTGCCAGTACTAGTGCCGCTCACACTTCTCGTGATCTGGCAAGCACGAGCGGCCTAGTACACCCTGGACCTAGTACAACCAGCACTGCAGTAAAACTTGGTGACGTGGCGAGTCCCATAAGTGCAGTTGAAGCTAGTGCGGTGGCTAGCATGAGTAGTGGCCCGCAGCCACCGCATATTCGAAGACAGGCCCTAATTGGCAGCCCACAGATTCCACAGCACCAGTACTTCCCCCATTCACTGCCCAAACCGGAATCCAGGTGGAAACAGCTGGTTTTAATCCCATTAACTTTTTTGAGCTGTTTTTCACTGAAGATCTTTTCAGATCTATTGTGGATCAATCAAATTTATACGCACAATTCATCATCGCCAACCCAAATTCACCCCTTTGCAGACCATTCGGCTGGAATCCTATAACAATTCCCGATTTTAAAATCCTTCTGGGCCTATATTTCAACACGGGCATTACAAAAAAAGAATGAATTGCGGTTATATTGGTCCACTGACCCAATTCATCAAATTCACGTGTTCTCTGCTGCTATGTCCAGGGCTTGATACGAATAAATATTTTGGTTCATGCATTTCAGCGACAATGGACAATCGTCCCCGGGGAAACCCTGAATATGATCGGCGACACAAAATTTGGCCCCTCGTAGACCACTTCAGTCAGCGGTTGGCAGCCTTGTTTATCCCCCAACAAGATGTCTGCGTTGACGAGTCCCTAAATAAGTTTACTGGCCGCCTTGCTATCAAACAGTATCTCCCCAGCAAGCATGCCAGATAGGGGGTCAAGCTGTACAAGCTGTGTGACAGGGCCACAGGCTATACAGTTAGTTTCCATGTCTACGAGGGAAAAGATAGCTCTGTGGAGCCCCCCGACTGCCCAGACTATATAGGGAGCAGCGGCAAGATAGTTTGAGACTTAGTGTTACCGTTATTCGGAAAGGGGTACCACTTGTACGTGGACAATTTTTATTCAAGCGTGCTACTTTTTAGACACCTCTTTCAATTGCAAATTGGCGCTTGTGGCACCATGCGATCTAAACGCCGGGGCTTCCCCCAATGACTAGTAAATGCCCCACTGAGCTCGGGGGAAAGAGCCTGCTTGAGGTGCGATGAATTGCTTGCAGTGAAATGGAGGGACAAACAGAACATTTTCGTTCTGTCCTCGTTCGGCAGTCTAAATTACTACAGTCACCGGTGTTGTTGTTGAGAAGCCCCTCTGTGTCCATGACTATAACCCTAAAATGGGAGGGGTGGACTTCAATGACCAGATGATGGTACCATACTTAATTGCCCGTAAGGCCAGACGCTGGTAGAAAAAAAAGTGTCTGTATACCAATTTCAGTTGGCTATTTACAACGCTTTTGTCTTATACAAAGCGTCTGCCGGAACATTATCCTTCTTTCAATTCCAAGAAGAGATAATCAGACCCCTTCTGTATCCAGCTGGTGCTCCTGCCCAAATTCCCCAACCAGATGCAGTGAGCCGGCTGCATGAGAGGCATTTTTTCCGGTAATACCTCCCGAGTACCCCTACCCAAAGATACACCCAAAAAAGATGCCATGTCTGCAGCAAGCGCGGATTTAGGTGTGACACCTGTAATTATTGTCCCAACTGTCCTGACCGACCTGGTCTTTGCCACGGTGACTGTTTCCGTCGCTACCACACACTAGTGGATTATTAGCGTAGGGTACAGCACGGCACAGTTTAGGGCACATTTACACAGGGTCTCAAAAGATGTTCGATGGCTATCGTCATTTTGAGAGACCCTAACCTGGAACTCTAACGTTTGAAGAAAAAAAAATACATAAAAATAACTTAGACGACAACTATTTTTGGCTTTTTTATTTTTTGTTTGTATGTTCTACACTTCCTACTGTACTTTTACTGTACTTTGTTTGTTTTTCATTCTTTTGTTAACCTGTTTCTCTTGCAGGTACCCATCGGCTGCCACATTGATTTTATATATTCTGACACAAACAGCGTTTGCGCACAGCATATATGGATACCTCTGATGGCAGCAGCTGTGGTAGGCTGATTTCACCACTGCAGTTAAAATACCTTCAGGTATACGTGGAATATTGTCATGTATACCCACCATTAAAATCGGTGGGTGGCTGTTTGGGTGGTTAATGGTGTGTAAACTACACAATATTCCTGGGGTGATTTCTGTTAGGTTCTCTTTTATTTTGTTCACCCCACAGGCTGCATGAAAAAAAAAACCTACACTATATGCCAAACAAGGACCAGCAATGTACGTGTACGTTGCTGGACTTTGAGTGGTTATACCAGGATGATGCCTGCAGATTTAGGCATCATCTTGGTATCCTTTTTTACAGCCAGCGGTCGGCTTACATGTAAAAGCAATCCTAGCGGATAATTGGCCGCTTGACTGCTTTTACATGCAGTGGGAGGGGACTCCCCCGCCCCTCCTGCTGCCTTCCACGGTTTTTCTCGGACTCTCCTGTCCCAACGGTTAACCCGAGAGTGCAGTCGGTGGTTCAGTTATCTAACCATAGAGCTGATTGGAGATGAGAATGGCTCCAATCATCTCTATGGACTAAGATATCGGAAGCTACGAGCAATTCATGACTTCTGTTTCGCCAGAAATAAACAGCGCAATTGGGAAAGCATTTTATCACACAAATTTTGGTGTGGTCAGATGCGTTAAGGTCAGAGGACCCCGATTTAAAAAAAAAAAAAAAAAAAAAAAAAAAAAGTGTACCTGTCACTACAGATTGCTATCATAGGGGAAATTTAAATTCACTGCAATAACAAAAATTATAAAAAAAAAAAAAAAAAAAAGAAAGAAAAAGGTGTAAAAAAATAACATAAAAAAGCAAAAAAAAAAAAAAAAATCAAGCCCTCCTGTCCCCCCGTGCTTGCGTGCAAATGCGCATACAAGCATTGGTCTAGTGTCATATATAAACCGCAATTGCACCATGCATGTGAGGTATCGCCGCGAACGGCAGGTCAAGTGCAGTAATTCTTGCAGTAGACCTCCTCTGTAAGTCCAAAGTGGTAACCTGTAAAGACTTTTAAAACCGTACATAGTTTGTTGCCGCTGCACGGTCGTGCGCAATTTTTAAAGCATGTCATGTTTGGTGTCTATGTACTCGGCATAAGATCATATTTTAAATTTTACCAAACAATTAGGAATTATATTAGTGTATTTCTGCATTAAATATAAAAAAAGTGTTTTGTTTTTTTTTCGCAAAAAATTGCGTTTGGAAAACGTGTGCGCAAATACCGTGTAACAAAAAAAATTGCAACATCCACTATTTTGTTCTGTAGGGCCTCTGCTTTAAAAAAAATATATAATGTTTGGGGGTTCAAAGTAATTTTCTTGTAAAAAAAAATGTTTTTCATGTAAACAAAAAGTAACAGAAAAGGCTTGGTTTTCAAGTGGTTAGAAAAGTGGGTGATGTGTTGCTAAGATTGAGCATAAAATGCCAGGACTGTTCAAACACCCCCCAAATGACCCCTTTTTGGAAAGTAGACATCCAAAGCTTTTTGCTGAGAGGCATGGTGAGTCCATGGAATAGTTTATATTTTTCCACAAGTTTCGGGAAAATTATTATTTCTTTTTTTTGTTTGTTTTTTTTTACAAAAAGTTGTCACTAATAGGGATGATCGAACGGTTCGGGTCGACCATCGATTCGACCCGAACATTGGATGTTCGATATTCGGCCGAATACCGAACTTTTTGAGGTAAAAGTTCGGTATTCGGCCACCAGAACTGCCCAAAATGCACTGGGACAGGAACTGGGCTTTAAAAGCCCGTGATTGGCCCAGAAACGTCAGCAAAAGCCAATGAGGGGGCAGGAGTCTCCTAGGAACGTGATTGGAGTGACTACGGGGACCAGAGGCCAATCAGGAGTGAATACGCCCCACAGTATATAAGATAGCCCCGCCTAAACCCTAGCACAGTGATACATAGCCTGTTGAATAGAGTGGAAGCATTTCTCTGACTCCTGCTTTGCTACATTACATTTTCTGCATAAACGAGTGGTTCTAAAGCTCCATATAGCAGAATTGCATCCAGCTTACAGCCAGTGTAGTTAGATACAGTGATTGTGCTGGTTTTTTGAGTTACAAAAAAAAAATTTAAAGGGACAGTGTCAGTCTTCTGCTGTATGGAGCTTTTTATTTAGTGTGAGGAAAGGTATATCTAGTGTAGTTAGGGAACTTTGTACTACATTAGTTAGATTTAATAATTGAGTTTCTGTAGGGAAAGTGAAAGTGTGAGGGTTCTGTGTAGTGAGCACGTTGCACAGTGCTGCTGAATTGATATATCTACAGCAGGTATACGTGCTTGCTAGGCAGCAAAATACAGTGACAACTTAACGCCTGTTGTTCAAAGCGTTGGGTACACTGTGCAAAAGGCTTTGCAACTGTGCGTGACACGCATCTGCTGTGCTGTATTCAGCGACAACTGTGGGTCGCATAGCAGTGTGCGTTTTTCACCGCACACAGTTGCCAACCCCTCAGTGACAAATATGCCTGGTAGACCAAGAAAAGGCATACGTGGCCCTGCTGCAGAAAGGGGCACAGCTTCTAGGGTGTCTAGAGGCAGGGGTGAATGTGGTGGTCAGTCCTCAGCCAGGCCACCATTTGGATTGTTCTCCGGCAGTGACCAAGCTATACGTCCACAGTATGTACAGGAGGTGGTGGACTATATGACCAAACCCTACAACTACAGTGACCCAGGCAGAGAAAAGTGGTCAGTCTTCTGCAGTTGTCAGAACAAATACAGATGAGTCCATGTCCACCTCACGTCCTCCCTTAGACCCAACTTCAGACATGACAGAGGAGTCAGCTGAGCTGTTTGACCACAGTGTCGGCCATCTACTCCAGCCTGATGCTCAGTCCTTTATGGAGTCTGATGTTGGGTCTGAGTTGGAGGAGGAGGAGGCAGAGCAAGCAAGAGGGGAGAGCAGACGGCCCGCTCCATCTAAGGCCGCACCTGTTGTCTCCCGGGCCAGGCCTGATGCTCAGTCCTTAATGGAGTCAGATGTTGGGTCTGAGGTCGAGGAGGAGGTAGAGCAAGCAAGGGGGGAGAGCAGACGGCCCGCTCCATCTAAGGCCGCACCCGTTGTCTCCCGGGCCACTATACGCACCTCTTCTTGCTGGGCCTTTTTTGAGACATCCCATGCAGACAAAACAGTTGCGATCTGCAATATTTGTAAGAAGGGTATAAAACGTGGCAAAAATGTCAACCACCTGGGTACAAGCTGCCTAAACAGGCATTTCTCTATCGCTCATTGACAGACGTAGTCTTCTTGATTCTCAAGAGCTGGGTTATGTTGTCTCCGCAGGAGTAGGACTAGGCAGAAAGACAAAACGTTCTGGCTCCACCTTAGGGGCAGTCCCTGAGGGTATATCCTCCCTCTCTCGGCTACAGGGAATCAGTTTTTTTCTGTCTAGTCAGGAGTAAGGACCTAAGTTCCTTGCTGGGATCTTTTTGGTCCTGGCAAGATTTTTTCTTTAGAAAAAATATTTTTTAGGTAGTTTTTCTCCAGTGTTTTTTTCCTGTGAGATCTTCAAGCAAAAACGCCGGACTGGGCGACACTAGTGGTCACCCCAGCCGGCCTACGAGCGCGCGCAGACCATTGCATTGCGCTTGGTCGGCCGCGACACATTCAAGTAAGTATGCGGGCCGGGCGACGGGCTGGATGTTGAGATCCAGTGGTCACCCTGGTTTCTGCCTACGAGCGCGTGCAGACCAGAGCTCCGCGCTGGGTCGGCCGCGACGTAGTCCCAGTGGAGGGACTGACCTTGCGAGTTAAAAGTCTCGCTTGGACGCCAGGAACCAGAGAGTCGAGGCGTCCGGAGTGGTCCACAACCCCCCACCCCGGTGGAGAGGGTATTGTGAAGAGAGGGTGCCTGTCGGTTCGGTATGGTGAGTAAACGTTCCCTTTTTTCTTTCCTCGTTATGAGGCTGTATGAATTATGGGTCCCTCCATACATGGTCAGTATATATCTGACACTAAAAGTCCCCCTTGTAAATACAGTATGTGTTTGTGGGAAGTGGACTTGGTTTGAGAGCTAACACTCTACCCAGCAGACTGTAGCATTACAGCAGACATAGGAGGTATAATCCTACCTTATTTGTAGTGTATCTCCTGTAGATCAATAAATCGCCACTTAGCAGAGATGCAGGTGGATGTGCTGGGAAAAAACGATTTCGGCGGTCCGCCGCCATTTTGCCGTAGACCAGGTGCATGTATGTCCTCAGGTCACGCCGGCCGCCATGTTTTTGGAGTCTAATGTCTCTTGTATGGGGGCGGCCATGTTTCATGAGCCCAGCTACCTCGTGGAGAGCTGGGAACGCCGGAAGGCGTACACAGGGGGCGGAGCCACGTCCTTCTACCCGGGAAAAAGCAACAGCTCCTTCCAGTCTGTAAAAGACAGACGCTGACTGCAGTTGGTTGGAAACTTCACTGCATCGGTTGGTGAGCCTTGGGGGTCCTCTCTCTCTCTGTGGGGATCGAGAAGCAGGTACTCTGAGGGGCGCTATTGCGCTAGGGGGAGACACATAAAAATAAAAAATAAAATAAAAAGTTTTTTTGTTTTTTCTGGCAAAGGTGTCCTGAATTAACATGGACCCTGCCACTCATGTATCTCCTCCGGATCCCCTCGAGGGGTCTGCAGGATCCTCCAGCACCCCACTGACGATTGAATCATTGTCAGCTATTATGGAAACTTTTGTGTCCCGGGTGGAAGTGGCTTGTCAGGGACAGGGCGCAAGAAAGCGACCCCCGCCTAACCCCTTATTATCTGAAACCTCGGATTCAGACTCTGAGCCTATTTCTGCAGTTGCAGGTACCTCATCTGGGATTGGTGTCTCGTGTACTGTCTCTTCAGACAGTGAGGAGGATGTTTCGGCATCAGCCATAGCCAAAGAGGAAGCATTGGTAAACGGACTCATTGTATCTGTTCAAGAAACCTTAAGATTACAGGGTATTCCGTCGGAAATAGCTGAAACTGAAATCCCTTTCGGGACTAAAAAACGCATCAAAGTGGCGAAGGTTTTTCCATTGCCCAAATGTTTTGGCAATCCAATCGAAGAAGAATGGCGTCTGCCAAAACGCACTTCTGCTATTTCTAAACGCATTAACAGGCGTTATCCGTTTGAGGAAACCCTCATTAAGAAATGGACAGAACCACCTGTGGTGGATTCACCAATTGCTAGATTGAATAAAGCCACGGTTATTCCTCTAGAAGACGCTCCGTCTTTTAAAGATCCAGTGGATCGCAAGATAGAAGCTATGTCTCGCACCATGTTTACCTTGATTGGATCAGCTTTCAGACCAATAATTGCTATTGGTCTGGTTTCGCAGGCTGTAACTGAATGGACCAAGTGGTTACGCCGGGACTTAGAAGAGGTCCCTCAGGCGGTATCAGATTTGTTGGAACAAATGATACAGGGGTTACAGTTTGTGTGTGATGCGGCGTTAGACGCCACTCCATTATTGGCGCGAGCATCAGTCTCAGCGGTGGTTCTCAGGCGTACACTGTGGCTAAAAGGTTGGTTAGCCGACCAAGGTTCCAAAAAAGCATTGGCTAATATCCCCTTTTTAGGAGAGCGTCTATTTGGAGCCAACTTAGATGAGATCATTAAGGATCTCACGGGTGGAAAGAGCACCTTTTTACCGCAAAATGTTAAAGGTAAAGGAACTCGTCAAAAACGAGGGCCTTCTTTTTCTGCTCACAAGAGGTTTTTTCGTCCCGCGGGTGAAAAAATTAAGTCCTCCAAAGCTCCTTCAGGAGGCTTCAGGGGACGTTGGTCGGGCAAGCAAACGCCCGCCCCCTCCAGACCTGAAGATAAATCGTCCAAAGCCTGAAGGTGCGCCCCCACCCATAACTGGGGTGGGGGGACGTCTTCGCCGGTTCCCGGATCCATGGCTTTCCAGAATCCCGGACAAGTGGGTTTGCGAAGTCATAAGGTCAGGGTACAAGATCGAGTTTCGATCTCTCCCACCGGCGCGATTCTTCCCTTCCAATATTCGACTATCCCCGGATCGTTTAGAAGATCTGCGGAGAGCAGTCACGGATTTACTACAACAAGGAGTGGTAGTCCACGTTCCTTGGACAGAACGTTTTCAGGGGTTTTATTCAAACCTATTTACAATACCCAGGAAAGAGGGCAAAGTGCGTCCAATTCTGGACTTAAGGGCACTCAATTCTTTTGTCAACATAAGAAAATTCAGAATGGAGTCCATTCGCACAGTAGCAGCCTTCCTGCATCCAGGGGATGTCCTAGCGTCCATAGACCTCAAGGACGCATATCTTCACATTCCCATTTTCGCAGGACATCAGCGGTTTCTACGCTTTTCCGTAGAAGAGAACCACTATCAGTTTGTGGCGTTACCTTTCGGTCTCGCCACGGCTCCTCGGGTCTTCACGAAGGTGTTGGCCCCAATGTTGGCACTACTGCGCCAAAGAGGCATATCGATTCTTGGTTACCTAGACGATCTTCTGCTTCATGCAGAGTCTCCTCAGACCTTGCTACAAAACATAGAAATTACTATGATTTCTTTACAGGAATTCGGGTGGCTGGTGAACCAGCAAAAGTCATTTTTGGTTCCCACCCAGAGGCTCGAATATCTGGGTCTAATTCTAGACACAGTCAGGACAAGAGTTTTTCTTCCGGTAGGGAAACTCCGGAAGATTCAATTAGCAGTCCAGTTGTTACTATCCAACAGCTGGTCTTCTCTTCAAACTTGCATGAGGGTTCTGGGGTTGATGGTGGCTTCCTTCGAAGCAGTCCCATTTGCCCAGTCCCATACCTGAATTCTTCAGCAAGAGATTCTTCTCAGATGGAATCGGAATCCGGAATCCCTGGACAATCAGATCCGATTGAGCAAACAGACCAGAGAGTCTCTGGTCTGGTGGCTTCGGTCTCCGATGCTCAGCCAGGGAAAGTCATTTCTGCCAATATATTGGACGATAGTGACCACGGATGCCAGTCTATCCGGATGGGGAGGAATTCTCGGTCAGTTATCTGTCCAGGGACTTTGGTCCCTGGAAGAATCCAGGTGGCCGATAAATGTATTGGAACTGAGAGCGATCAGACTTTGTCTGATTCACTGGACCGAGCAGCTCCAGGGCAGCCCGGTTCGGATCCAGTCGGACAATGCCACGGCCGTGGCTTATGTCAATCACCAGGGGGGCACCAAGAGTGTCCGAGCGGCCAAAGAAGTGGCTTGCATTCTTCGCTGGGCGGAACGATTTGTTCCAGCTATCTCTGCGGTGTTCATTCCGGGGGTGGAGAATTGGCAGGCAGATTATCTCAGCCGTCAGACTCTGGATCAGGGGGAATGGTCCCTCCATCCAGAAGTTTTCCACCAGTTGTACCTACGGTGGGGCACCCCGGATGTGGATCTGTTGGCATCACGATTCAACAGGAAAGTACAGAGATTCGTGGCTCGCTCCCGCGACCCTCTAGCAGAGACCGCAGACGCACTGATCGCCCCGTGGGGGCAATACCAGCTAATGTATGCCTTCCCTCCTCTCGCGTTACTGCCAAGACTTCTTCGCAGGATAGAGGAGGAAGGAATTCCAGTAATTCTGGTAGCTCCGGACTGGCCTCGTCGAGCTTGGTACGCCGACGTGGTCATACTGGTGGCGGACGTCCCGTGGAGACTTCCTCTCAGGGAGGACCTACTGTCTCAGGGACCGATCTTCCATCCTGCTTTACGATCGCTGGCTTTAACGGCCTGGCTATTGAGACCCAGGTGCTGAAGGACAAGGGATTGTCAGCTTCAGTTATTCCTACTCTAGTTGAAGCAAGGAAAGCGACTTCCAGAAAGATTTATCATCGCACATGGAAGTCCTACAATTGCATGGTGTGAACCTTTGGGGTTCCGTCCACGGTCTTATTCGGTTAGTCGGATATTAGCTTTTCTGCAACAAGGGGTTGAGCAGAAACTGGCCTTGAGCACTATCAAGGGTCAGGTCTCAGCATTAGCTATCTTCTTTCAGAAGCCTTTGGCTACTCATTCCTTGGTGCGGAATTTCATCCAGGGGGTGCGACATCTGGCTCCGCCAGTGCGCGCGCCATTACCACCCTGGGATCTTAATTTAGTATTGTCGGTTCTTCAGAAACCTCCCTTTGAAGATATTAGGGAGATTCCTCTACCTACGTTGTCCCAGAAGGTGGCCTTCTTGGTGGCTATTACTTCTGCACGCAGGGTGTCAGAACTGGCCGAATTATCTTGTCGTTCCCCATATCTGGTGGTTCATAGAGATAAGGTGGTTCTTTGTCCGAATCCATCCTTCCTACCAAAAGTGGTTTCAGAATTTCATCTGAATGAAGAAATTGTATTACCTTCCCTGTGTCCTAAGCCCAGTCATCCTCGGGAGTTTGCTTTACACTCCTTGGATGTGGTCCGGGCGATCAGGGTATACTTAAAAACGACAGACTCGTTTCGCAAGACGGATTCACTTTTTGTGATCCCGGATGGACCCAAAAAGGGGTTGCCTGCATCTGCCGCAACCATTTCCAAATGGATCAGACAGACGGTGGTACAGGCTTACTCTATTAAGGGTCGGGAGCCCCCGTTCCCTGTTAAGGCGCACTCCACTCGGGCGCTTAGTGCGTCATGGGCCTTTCGCCATCAGGCGTCAGTGGTCCAGGTGTGCAAGGCGGCTACCTGGTCGTCGGTGCATACCTTTACAAAACATTATAAAGTTGATGTAATGGCATCATCTGATGCCGTGTTTGGCCGCAAGGTTTTGCAGGCCGCCATTTGAGGAGACCAGTGGTCTGCCTCGAGGGTTTTTTCCGTTGGAAATTTTTCTTTTGAGTCTCATTCTTTGTTTATAATGAGCCTTTAAAACTTCTAGTTTGGCACCGGTTGGGCCTTCTAGATTGGATTTTGATTTTTGTCAATCCCACCCCTCATTTGTGGCACTGCTTCTGGATGTCCCAGCTCTTGAGAATCAAGAAGACTACGTCTGTCAATGAGCGATAGAGAAAAATGGATTTTTGTAAGATCTTACCGTAAAATCCTTTTCTCTTAAGCTCATTGACAGACGTAGTACCCGTCCCTCTATCATTGAGTTGGGTTGGGTTAAATTCTCTGTTACTGCTTTAGAACAGAACTGATTCCCTGTAGCCGAGAGAGGGAGGATATACCCTCAGGGACTGCCCCTAAGGTGGAGCCAGAACGTTTTGTCTTTCTGCCTAGTCCTACTCCTGCAGAGACAACATAACCCAGCTCTTGAGAATCAAGAAGACTACGTCTGTCAATGAGCTTAAGAGAAAAGGATTTTACGGTAAGATCTTACAAAAATCCATTTTTGACAACCCACCACTCGGCCCGTTGGCAGGAGCATTTGAAGAACCCACAAAAGGGCCAAAGATCGGTCAGTCAGGTTCCTAGTCCTCCTCTCGCTCCTCCTTGTGCTCCACCTGCACATCAGTCTGTTCCTGGCCCTGCTATAGTCACTCTTCACCTGTTGGCAGCCTCCACTGACAGGGATGATGATATAGCAGGCAGTGTCGCATCTACCTCCAGCACACCACCAGCTGTAACATCTAGATGCCAAATTTCGATTCCACACATGCTGGAAGGAAAAAAAATGTATACTCCCCGCCACCCACATGCTCAGCGTCTAAACAGTAGTTTGGCAAAAGTACTGGCTCTGCAACTATTACCATTTAACCTGGTAGAGTCTGCTCCCTTCCGTGACTTTGCAAAATGTGCAGTTCCACAGTGGCAGGTGCCAAGTCTGCATTACTTGTAAGGCCCTGCCATCCCTATACCAACATGTGGAAGGCAATGTAGTGTCGTCCCTGGCCAAGTCAGTCAGCCATAAGATACACTTGGTCAAGCAAACATGGGCAGGGACGGTACATTTCTGTCACTGCTCACTGGGTGACACTGCTTGCCAGCGGAAGGGATTGTAGCCAGGGCTCGGTGCTGCAGCCAGTGTTGCCCCCACGTCTGCAAACAGCTGGTGGTGTCGCTGATCCGGGTAGATCAATCACTTCTACTCCCTCCTGCTCCTCCTCCTCTACCTCCTCCATGCCCTCCTCTGCAGAATGGTCCTTTGAATATGATGAGGTACCACGTAAGCGTTCAAAGGGCTATTCTATGTCTCAGGCCAAAAGGTGTCACGCAGTGCTGCAGCTTGTGTGTCTAGGGGACAGGCAGCACACTGCCCCTGAGATTCTTGGGACTCTGCAGGCACAGGCCCAGAGGTGGTTGACACCACGCCAGCTGCAGCCAGGGATGGTGGTTACTGATAATGGGTCAAACCTCCTGGCCGCCCTTCGTCAGGGAAAGTTAACCCATGTGCCATGCCTGGCGCATGTCCTGAATCTCGTGGTACAGCGGTTTTTGAACTCGTACCCGGGAATGCAGGATGTGCTAAGGATGGCAAGAAGGGTGTGCAGTTACTTCAGGCGGTCGTACAGTGCCACTGCACGTTTGGCCGAAGTGCAGCGCGAGTTTCACCTGCCGGTACACCGCCCCGTCTGTGACATGCCCACCCGCTGGAACTCCACCTTGGCTATGCTGCAGCGCCTGTACATGCAGCAGAGGGCCCTCAATGAATATCTATGCAAGTACGGCACCAGCACTGGCTCTGCGCGCCTGGGCTTCTTTTCACCACGGCAGTGGCTTTTGATTAAGGATGCATGCGCTGTCCTCTCACCATTTGAGGAGGCCACAAGGATGGTCAGCCGGGACAGCGCATGCATCAGTGACACCCTTCCGGTACTGTTTTTGTTGGAGCACACTCTGCGTGGCATTATGGACAGGGCACTGGAGGCAGAGCAGCAGGAGGAAGAGGAGGACTTCCTTGCCTCTCAAGGCCCCCTTTATCCTGAGAATCCTGACCCCATTATGCCTAGCTCCCAGAGGCCCGAGCAGGATCCAGGGGTGGAAGAGGAGAAGGAGGACGATTCTGCGGGAACTTTTGCAGGGTTTGAGGAGGAGGAGGAAGACATGCGGCAATCTGCAAGGCCTAGTTTGACTCCCTCGGGAGACTTTGGAGTAGTGCGTGGCTGGGAGGAGGAGGAGCCCGTTCAAGATAATGTCGTTTTGAGTGACCCCGAGGAGTCAGCTTCTGAGGCCTTCGTTAATTTGCGACGCATGGCAAACATCATGCTTCAGAGCCCCTTGATTCGAAAGGACCCCAGAATCAAGGCCATTAAACAGACTGACCACTATTGGTTAGCCACCCTACTTGACCACCGGTACAAGTCAAAAGTCTCGGAGCTTTTCCCATCCACCCAGAGAGTCCACAGATCAAATCCCTTGAGGACAGTCTCAAGAGGATTCTGGTGAACACGTTCCGTCTCCCGTAGGGTGCAGGGGTGGGGACAACCTACAATGGATTCTACTGCTGGTCACGAGAGGAGCGTTGGAGAAGGCATGCAGTTGACGGATGCCTTTCTGTCTTTTTTTAGTCCTCACCGCCCAGGCCTCTCAGCTGCCACATCGCATCGACAGCGTCTGCATCACATGGTGGACGATTACGTCAGGGCACAAAGTGACACAGAGGGCTTTTCATGTGATGAAGCCGATCCACTTGCATACTGGGTCTTAAGATTAGACCACTGGCCAGAACTGGCCCAGTATGCCATGGAGTTGTTGGCCTGCCCTGCTTCCAATGTCCTATCGGAAAGGGCATTCAAGGCAGCAGGAGGATTCGTCACAGACCATCGAACGAGACTCTCCACGACTCAGTCGACCGTTTGACATTCATTAAAATGAATCAGTCGTGGATATCAAGCTTTGATGCACCTGATGCAGACCTTGTAGACTAGGCTATCGTTGTGATGTGGCTGCTGAGCCTCAGTTTAAGCCTGGACCATGGTGCCACCCTCAAACCCTCCTCTCATTCTCTTTACGTTCACAGAACCTCATTTTGGTTATAACAAAAATACCATGTTTGCGCACCTGTTCCACTGGTGCACACCTTTACAATTTTTGGGCCTCCTTCAACACCAGCTCTTTGGGGTTACGGTGGGGAGGCTACGCTAAACAAAAACTACCATGTTTGCGAACCTGTTCCACAGGTGCACACCTTTACAATTTTTGGGCCTCCTTCAACACCAGCTCTTTGGGGTTATGGTGGGGAGGCTATGCTAAACAAAAACTACCATGTTTGCGAACCTGTTCCACAGGTGCACACCTTTACAATTTTTGGGCCTCCTTCAACACCAGCTCTTTGGGGTAATGGTGGGGAGGCTACGCTAAACAAAAACTACCATGTTTGCGAACATGTTCCACAGGTGCACACCTTTACAATTTTTGGGCCTCCTTCAACACCAGCTCTTTGGGGTTACGGTGGGGAGGCTACGCTAAACAAAAACTACCATGTTTGCGAACCTGTTCCACAGGTGCACACCTTTATCATTTTTTGGCCTCCTTCAAAACCAGCTCTTTGGGGTTATGGTGGGGAGGCTCCACCAACACCAAAACTACCATGTTTGCGCACCTGTTCCACAGGTGCACACCTTCATAATTTTTACGCCTTCTTCCAAACCAGCTCTTTGGGCTTACAGTGGTATGGCTCCGCCAACACCCAAACAACAATTTTTGCGCACCTGTCACACAGATGCATATCATTGTAATTTTTTTCCTTACAAAGGCAATTATTGCCTTCATGACCAGCACTTTCATAGGGATATGGTGTCAAGGCATCGTCGGCACCACCAAAGGCCCAATTTTTAAGCATCCTTTACTTCTATTCAAAGTCAAGAGAAAACAGTATTCATCCAAAACATCTCTTATCTTGTTCACTCTGCACTACATTGTGGACCCTAATCCTAACCCTCAATGTATCCGTGCATATATGTCTGTTTCTTGTGGGAATTAAAGTTAAAGTGCACCAAACCCCATTTTACATGAAATAAAGTGCAACTACATACATCTTTAAACTTCTTGAAAACATTTGGTAATAATAGCCCCATTGTGGAAATACACCTGTTAATTATATGCACATTTAAAGAGACAGCACCTTTTTCCAAAAAAAAACTCGAATCTTGTTCCCAGTGCACTGCATTATGTCCCCATCATACACATTGGCTGTGCCGTTGATTAGGAGCAAAAGAAAGGTGCGGTTAAGCATCTTTTGAAGGTTTGGTATGCTATAATTCTGGTTCTGGATATGCTACAGAGCTGAAACTTCACAGGTACACCTTTTAGACCCCCCAGACACTAAATACAAAGAAATCTCTTTTTTTTTTTTTTTTATTTTTTCAATAATTGGCTCTATCAAACGACAATTTTTAAGAATTTTTTTTGTGTGATTAATAGTCCCTGGGGCATGACCCAGAACCCTAGGCACTTTTTAGGGGCATTGATTGGGTTTTAGGGCTTCAAAATGGTGTTTTTTGATTAACGAAGTTCGGGTCCCATTGATTTCAATGGGGTTCTGAAATCCGAACCGAACTTTCGGGAAGTTCGGGTCGAACCGAACTTTTCAAAAGTTCGATCATCCCTAGTCACTAAATGATATATTGCTCACACATGCCATGGGTATATGTGAAATGACACCCCAAAATACATTCTGCTGCTTCTCCTGAGTACAGGGATACCCCATGTGCGAGACTTTTTGGCAGTCTAGCCGCGTACAGGACCCCGAAAACCAATCCCTACCTTCAGGCTTTCTAAGGGCGATAAATGTTGATCTCACGCCTTACTACCTATCACACTTTTGAAGGCCATGAAATGCCAAGATTGCAAAATGGGGTCTTTGGGGGGGGGGGTTTGTGCCAAGTAGAAACTCCAAGCTATTTGCTGAGAGGCATGGTGAGTATTTTGCAGCTCTCATTTTTTTTGGAAAATGAAGAAAAAACAGGAAAATGCATTTTTTTCCCTCTTTTTTCAATTTCCAAAACGTTGTGACAAAAAGTGAGATCTGCAAGACACTCAAGACACTTTGTACTGCCCTGCCATTTTAGCACTTCATGATATGAGATAGGCAGTCAGAAATTAAAGCTGCGTAAATTCCAGTACATTAGTTTGTAGACGCTATAACTTTTGCGCAAACCAATAAAAATACGCTTACTGAGATTTTTTTTGTCAAAGACATGTAACTAAATACATTTTGGCCAAAATATATTACATACATTGAGTATATTGGATATTTTTTAAAAGACAAAGTTGAAAATGTCATTTTTTCCTCAAAATTTTTGCACTTTTTTTTATTAATATCGCAAAAATAAAAAGCGCAGAGGTGATCAAATACCACCAAAGAAAGCTCTGTTTGTGGGGAAAAAATGGCGTAAATTTCATTTGTGTACCACATTGCATGACCGCACAATTGTCAGTTAAAGTCACGCAGTGCCGAGTAGCAAAAAGTGGTCTGGACGTAAAGCAGGAAAATCCTCCAGTGGTAAAGTGGTTAATGACCTCAAATTTATCTGTTTTGAGTGGAAAATCCTCCAGTGGTAAAGTGGTTAATGACCTCAAATTTATCTGTTTTGAGTGGAACAAAAACTCAGGCCTTTAGATAGGACTCTCAGTTGATGGTCCGATGGGTTTACTACATTGAGTTTACTTTCTTCATTTGTTGCCTCATTGTGAAGAGTTCTAGACCTTTCATGGTTTTGAGTGTCTTCCAAGTGTGGTAGGTGATGTTACATAGTTAGTCAGGTTAAAAAAAAGACAAAGTCCATCTGGCTCAACCAATAAAAATCAAAAAACAGTAAAGAAAATTCAACCATACAATCCCATATACACAATCCTATACCCGCAATTGATCCAGAGGAAGGGGAAAAACTCCAGCAAAGCATGATCCAATTTGCTATAGCAGAGGAAAAAATTTCCTTCCTGATCCCCCGAGAGGCAATCGGATATTCCCTGGATCAGCTTTACCTATGAATATTAGTACCCATTTATATTATGTACACCTAGGAAAGAATCCAAGCCTTTTTTAAATCAATCTAGTGAGCTAGCCAGAACCACCTCTGGAGGTAGTCTATTCTACATTTTCACAGCTCTTATGGTGAAGAAACCTTTCAGTTTTTCCCCTTATGTATTTATACATGTTGATCATATCCCCTCTTAATGTCCTCTTCTCAAGAGAGAATAAATTCAGTTCCTCTAATCTTTCCTCATAGCTGAGCTGAGCTGTGATGGGATTAGATGCAAAAAAAAGTATTCCCCTGAGGGTTGGGACATTAAAGGCACTTAATGATACAATGGAATATTAAAATAATAAAAGTTTATTGATGCAAAGAAGAAGATAAATAGTAAGGAGGTAGAGCTGGAATTTTTAGCACTTTTGGGTAAAGTGGCAAAGCTAGGATCAGTCATCATATTGGGGGACTTCAATTATCCCGACATTGACTGGGGAGAGGGGACTACACACTCACATAAGGGCCGTCAATTCACGGAAACCTTACAGGATAATTACATGTCACAGTTGGTGGATTCCCCTACCAGAGAAAACACAATCCTGGATCTATTGATCACTAATGACCCAGACCTAATCTCGGAGGTAGGAGTCCAGGACAACCTGGGCTCTAGCGATCACAGGATGATCACATTTAGCGTAAATAACAATATAGCAAGGCAAGTGGGGAACATAAGAACCCTTAACTTCAGAAGGGCAAACTTTCCAAAATTGTACTTGTTGATGGAAAGGGTAAACTGGGACCGAACTCTGGGATCCCTGACCACAGAGGAAAAATGGGAATGCTTTAGGAACATATTAAGCAAAGGCATCTTGCAGTGCATTCCTATGGGAAATAAATTTAGAAGGGACAAAGCCAAACCTGGCTGGCTAAACCGGAGCGTTAAAAAACTTATTAGGGGAAAAAAATTGGCCTTCAGGAAATATAAATCAGAGGGCACAGTATTGGCTTTCGACCAATACAAGGAGGCAAATAGGAAGTGTAAACACAAAATCAAGATGGCTAAGATAGACTTTGAGAGACAAATAGCGGAGGATAGCAAAAAAACCCAAAGAAATTCTTTAAGTATATCAACAGCAAAAAAACTAGGGCAGAGCATATTGCACACATAATTAACAATGATGGGAGGATGGTTACAGAGGACACTGAAAAAGCAACCGTACTGAATGCTTTTTTCTCATCAGTCTTTACACAGGAATCGGAGGGGTACACTGACCATGACTGTATAGTTAGTAGTAATACACAGGACTTGCCACTATGGCTAACAGAGGGGGAAATCAGGGAAAGGCTGGATAAACTCAACACAAACAAATCACCAGGCCCGGATGGCGTACATCCGAGAGTACTCAAGGAACTCAGTAAGGTTATATCCAGACCACTGTTCCTGATCTTTGCGGACAGTATTAGGACAGGAGATGTACCAGGGGAGTGGAGGAAAGCTAACGTGATTCCGATATTCAAAAAGGGTCAGAGGCATATACCGGGAAATTATAGGCCTGTCAGTCTGACATCAGTAGTATGTAAACTTCTGGAGGGGATGATAAGGGACTATATCGTAGAGTTTGCTAAGGACAACAGCATCATCAGTAGTAACCAGCACGGGTTTACAAATGGGCGTTCTTGTCAAACCAATCTCTTAACATTCTACGAGGAGGTGAGCTGTGAGCTAGATAGGGGCAGACCAGTGGATGTGGTGTACCTAGATTTTGCTAAGGCGTTTGATACAGTTCCCCATAAGCGCTTAATTTATAAAATAAGGTCTGCAGGTATCGACAGCAGGGTTTGCTCTTGGATACGGAACTGGCTAAAAGGGCGTGTCCAAAGGGTGGTAATAAACAGCGCGTACTCAGACTGGTCTGAGGTAGTAAGCGGGGTCCCCCAAGACTCAGTCCTAGGACCAACCTTGTTCAATTTATTTATAAACAGCATTGAGGACGGGATCAGTAGTTCAATATCAGTTTTTGCAGATGACACAAAATTAGGCAGGACAATAACAGCACAGCATGAAACAGATATCCTACAGAATGACCTGGACAAAATAACGGAGTGGGCAAAGACATGGCAAATGAGGTTTAACGTGGAGAAATGTAAGGTTTTACACTTGGGGACTAGAAACATAAAAGCACAATACACGTTAGGAGGGGAACCCTTGGGAGAATCAAAAATGGAGAAGGATCTGGGAGTCTTGGTTGATGATAGACTAGGCAACAGCATGCAATGTCAAGCGGCAGCTGCCAAGGCTAGCAGAATATTAGCATGCATAAAGAAAGGGATGTATTCCAGAGATAAGACTATAATCCTTCCACTTTATAAAACTCTGGTCCGACCTCATCTGGAGTATTCGGTCCAGTTCTGGTCACCAGTCCTCAGAAGGGATGTGTTGGAGCTGGAGAGAGTCCAGAGAAGGGCAACTAAACTAATTAGGGGATTGGAGGACCTTGATTATGAGGAGCGTCTGCAATCGCTTGATTTATTCTCCCTGGAGAAGAGACGCCTGAGGGGGGACATGATAGCAATTTTTAAATATCTAAATAGGCTTAGAAAAAAAGCTGTTCAGTCGAAGGGATTGCATGAGAACTCGGGGGCATACAATGCGATTAGAGGAGAAGCGTTTTAACCTCAGGCAACGTGGGGGGTTCTTTACTGTTAGGGCTACAAGATTGTGGAATTCTCTACCACATGAGGTGGTTTCTGCGGGTAGTATGGTGGCTTTCAAAAGACTCTTAGACGTACATCTCAAGGATCAGAACATTCAGGGGTATGCAAGATGATTACAGCCACACACATCTACACAGGTTGAACTGGATGGACTTTTGTCTTTATTCAACCTCACCAACTATGTAACTATGTAACTATGTAATAATAAAAGGTTTTCACCAAAACACTGTGTAAAATACAATTACATGGGAATATGATCATCACAATACATATGTGTATAGATATTGCATGTAGGCAGCAAGATTACCCAATGCGTTTCAAAGAATGTATTGCTTCTTCTTCAGGGTACATTGTGCATACAGTCTCTATGAATACAAATATATCAGTAAGCAAGAATGTAACAACAACATACTATGGTTACTACTAAAGTGTTTCTTACAATACTTACATACTTTGTATTGATAATGCATTCCAATTCACATGTATGGTAAAAACAAAGTCTCAGAACATTCGCCCATTAGGCCAAAGTATGACACCAAAGGTAAATCGGTGGTAACAGACAACTGTGATTGTCTAGCAAGAGGGAGATGATGGCACTTCGGTTCGGCAACAAGCGGCAAACTGAGGCCACAAAATTGGACTCTGCAATAGGAGCAATGATACACTTAAAATAACCCTTCAAAGAGTGAATCCTATGTATATATAAAACATATACTCACTTCCGGTTCCGGCGCCCATGTAGGAGGCAGCGCGGGACATCGGTTCCAGGACAAACCGGCTACATAGCCCGCAAATTTGCCCATCCGCACCCGCTTTTGCTGCCACCTGCCAGCCAGTGACCCGGGACCCCGATCGCTATGGATCGATTCCTCCACCACGGCGGCGCTCCGCCGGCGGCCCAAATCAAGCCCGCGGCCTACTCTGAGGAAGACATGGCGGACGCCGCCACCCCTCAGGCGCCACTAACGCAGCCACACCAGACCACCACATCCATCCCCGAGGCTCAGATATCCTCCCTGGCACAGGCTGTGGCCACCCTGCTGTCCCCCACGATCAAGGACGCTGTGGACAAAGCCATCTCTAAGGGGATTGCCCACATAAAGAAGGAGATAGGAGAACATGCACATCGGCTGACAGAAATAGAACACAGAATGTCTGACCTGGAAGATGAGCTACAGGGATCCTTTGCGATGGACCAGCAGGCCAGGGAGACTCAGAGGTATCTCCTAGATAAAGTGTACGATCTGGAGAACAGATCTAGGAGAAATAACCTCTGGATCATAGGACTGCCAGAGACCTATGGAGCAGAAACTCTGTGTGAAATAGCCTCTGCGCGCCTTCCTGCGGCTCTGGGGATCCAGACGCCATGCTCTGTGGAATGCGCTCATCGCCTGGGGGCCCCTTCCAATGACAGACGCACCCCGCGATCGATCATCGTGCGGTACCTGAATTATATGGACCGGCAGAATATTCTAAAATCCTTACGCAACTCCAAGGCCCTGCAAGTCGACGGCCATAAGCTGCTGATATTTGCAGATTACTCCCAGGAGGTTTCCCGCCGCAGGAAGGCCTTTCAACCGATTTGTCAGGCCTTATTCCACAAATCTATAAAGTTTACACTGGCATACCCAGCCATACTTCGCCTATTGGACCTCTCCGGAGAACAGAAATCCTTCTCTGTACCTGACGAGGCCTACCACTTTCTGCAACGCCACTACAACCTCTCCCTGGACCCCCCGTCTACACCATCACCTCAACGCCCCCAGGGGGCTAGGGGACAGCAGAGCCCCAGAAAAGATCCAGCGAAGAAGCAACGGGTTTCTTACCGCCACATACCACGCTGATGAACTACCTGATGCCGGACAGATAACTGTCAACTATGCCTCAACGAACTCGTTCTGTGCATATCCTGTGCTTCCCGACTACAGTACCCCAGACTGGTACTTGGTAACTATACGTGATTAATATGGTTACATACAACTGTCATTTTCTTGTGTGTCATACCCCCTCACAACGTTTTTGCTCAACCCTTTTGGATGCATGGATACAACAGGGTAAGCACAGGATATCACCGCTATACAAGCCTCTCTAAATCAGGAATTCATGAAGGGGACTTCGGCTTCCATAGCCAAACCTTGGAACAAAGCACTTAACACCCCTGACGCACATCGGAAGATCCTACAAGGCTACACCACCACCCGTATGTATGTCTCCAACGAATTCTGAAGGGGACAACAATTTCAAATTTTACATGGAGCATACCTCCCGCACATTCGGTGGTCTACTGACGTCGCCCACCACTTTTGTACTTTATGCAAAGATCGTTTCCCTTCCCTTCTACACAAGTTATGGTCATGTACCCACATATCATCCTTCTGGGATAAAGTGATTAGATATGTTGCTAAGCTGACGGGGGTACTACTCCCCCAGGATATATACCCTCTACTTTTCAACTGCTTGAACAAAAACTCTACTTCTTTGTCTCAGTCCAATTGGAAGCTTTTGTCCTTACACAAACCTTGGATAGTGACCTGTCTGATGTCGGCCCGCAGGCTGATACTCCATCATTGGCTTTCGGACTCTGCCCCCACAATCTCAGAACTGTCCACTGCCATGTCTGCACTGAGAACCACGGAATCTGTGGGTCTCTCCATCAACCCACGTCTGTCTCACGCAAAATTTGACAACAAATGGAACGGTCTATCCTCCACCTGCCCCACGAGAGCTGAAGGATACTCAGCTCCCGTCTCTATTTGATCTAAGATCCCACCACTACTGACTCAGTGGACTACAACGCACCGGTGAAATGCACTCACCCCAACTGAGATCCCCCTATTTAATATGAATATGCCTTAGCCTCTTTCTACTGCCTCACTGTATGTATAAGTCTGTTTTGGTGACAACGGGCTCTTCTGAGCTTTCATGACTGGGCTGCTCGACTACGGTGGACAGCCCAGTCCCAAACGACTAGCAACGGCAGATACGATCTCCTACCAATACTTAATGTGATGCCTACCACCTACCCTCCCCTCCCTCTCCCTCACCTCCCTCCCCTATGTCATTCCTTGACACCAGGCTGTACATTGTACGATTTTCTGTAAAGCCTTCCCCTCGCCCCCCCCACCCAGAGTTACACAAAACACCCTAGGCTTTGCGGAAAATTGATCCTGCGATTCCACCCAAGAAATTCTTTGCGACCTGCATTGACACTTGGCAGAGCGCGTTGTCACCAGTATTATGCCGTTTGAAGTACTTTTTTGCTCCACTGCTCACAGTTTTGTTACCTGTAATGCTTTGAATTTCAATAAAATATTGTTTAAAAAAAAACATATACTAAAAAATGAAAAAAGAATAAAATATGGAACAAAAGTCCCAAAAATGTCAGATAGACTTGGACATGAATAAAGGACATGATAGAATATGAAAGTGATATGCATCTAGTTGCTTATATACATGCTCTAACGTCATGTGTGTCCACATTGAGGGGCTCCTGAAGGAGGCATCATATATGGTATAGATGTTAGACAGATCTAAGTCCACTTGTAATTCATATCATCTGATAAATGGAAATGACAGATTCTTAGTTCATTATGTCTGTATAACTTTAAAGGTGTGTAGTATGTTAGTATAGTTATTAACCACTTGCCGACCGCCCACAGTATATTTACTGCGGCAGTCAGCCCCTCACAGGCAAAGTGACGTATATTTACGTCACTAGCCTGTGAGGCTCGGTGGAGCGAGCGCGCGCCGCCGGCGGCGCGCTCCGGCTCCCGCGCGGTCACGGACTGCCCGCACGTGTGACCGGCGGACCCGATGTCCGCCGCTCACTCTGCGATCGTCGGGGGAGAGGGAAAAAGGCAGGCAGCTTGTGTAAACAAGCTGCCTGTCATTCTCCTCTGTGTAGAAACACTGATCATATGGTTCTACTATGTAGGACCGTTGATCAGTGTAACTACAGCTCAAGCCACAGCCAATCACAGTTAGAATCACGCCTCTAGGGACACACACAGCCCCTCCCTCTCAAATAAAGTTAACCCCTTCACTGCCAGTGTATTTTTACAGTAACAGTGCATATATATAGCACTGATTGTCAAAAATGTCAGTCAAGGGTCCGATCTGTCCGCCCCAATGTCGCAGTACCGCAAAAAAAAAAAATCGCAGATCGCCGCCATTACACATTAAAAAAAAACAACAAAAATGACAAAAATCTTTCCCTTTGTTAGTAAACGCAATAACTTTTGCGCAAACCAATCAAAATATGCTTTTTGTGATTTTTTTTTACCAAACGTATGTAGCATAAAACAAATTGGCCGAAAATGTTAAAAAATTTTGATTTTTACTTTTTTGGGGGGGGAATTTCATATAAAAAATGTGAAAAATATTGTTATTTTTGCAAAATTGACGCTCTTTTTTTGTTTATAGCGCGTGATCAAAAAATCGCACAGGTGATCAAATACCACCAAAAGAAAGCTCTGTTTGTGGGAAAAAAAGGACGTCAAATTCGTTTAGGTACAGCGTTGCACAACCGCGCAATTGTCCGTTAAAGTCACGCAGTGCTGAATCGCAAAATACCCCCTGGTCTTTTAGCAGCCAAATCCTCTGGGGCTTATGTGGTTAATATTGCACTTATAAGTGTTTATATATCATATGCTATATTTGTATTCATAGAGACTGTATGCACAATGTACCTCTGAAGAAGAAGCAATACATGCTTTGAAACGTGTTGGGTAATCTTGCTACCTACATGCAATATCTATACACATATGTATTGTGATGATCATATTCATGCAATTCCCATGTAAATGTATTCTGAACACAGTGTTTTAGTGAAAACCTTTTATTAGTACTATTCATCTTCTTCTTTGCATCAATACACTTTTATGATTTTAATATTCAATTGTATCATTAAGTCCCAACCCCCAGGGGAATACTTATTTCTGCATCTATATAGGGATGTGGCACATATTCTAGATTAAGGATCACCGAAACCATTCTCTTCAATGTAATGGGATTAGAAGCCCAAATTTCTGTGTGTTATTTTGAAGAGACTTTGGTGTGTGTGTGGTAGAAAGATTGGATAGAATGTCACCTGTGGATATAGCCTGAAGATGCTCACCCTTGTGAGTATTACCTACCACCAAGCTAGAATCACCAGGTGAAGATGCCGGTTAAGAGTGTTCAGTTGTGCATTTGATACTGCGGATTGTTTCCATGAGAATGCCTCCTGTTTTTCCGAGAACCTGTAAATTTTGAAGATCCTTGAACGGAAGAAGTGGAAGCGTGAGATGAGGTCTGTGACAAGATAGAGTTTGTATCATCAAAAGCAGCATTGTTTCTATTTCTTTTCATTCTACGTTGTGCATATTCATTTTGCCATTTATAGGCCCTGTTCTCTGGGAATGATCTCTTATCCTGGGTAAATATATTTTGTTTTTTGATTACTATCTCTTTGTTTTGTTTTTCAACATGTCCTGTTAACATGGTTTCTTGTGGCGAATATGTAGGTTGTGATTTAAGAGATGACCATGGGGGGCCTTGGGCGAGGGAGGGGCTGATGATGTTGCCGGCAAGAAGAGAGTGCTGAGGAGCTCCAGGAGAACCCATCCGGAATAATGGAGGGAACCTGCCGCACTTACACCCCTGCCTGGTGGCTTACCCTCGCCATCCCCTATCAATATCCCCCATCACCTACCCGGTGGCATCGGTGGGGACCTAGCGGCTCCACAGCCCCAGGAGGAGTGGAGACTGTGACAGCAATGAGAGGGAAGGAAGTGCTGAGAGGACGCCAGGAGGTCACTTGTGCCCGGCGCCCAACATTTACAGCTAATCCGTTGTGTGAGCGGAGCAAGGCACAGTGCCTCGGCGGTCTGTCTCTGGAAACAACGGTGGAGGAAAGTGGAACCGGATAGTGGGGTCGGAGATAGAGCTGGGGGAGTGGAGCCCTGAGGAAAGGAAAAGCCACCCAGCGGAGAGGAACAGTTCCGTGACCCAAAGTGGAGCCCGGGCTACTGAAGTTGAGAGAGGGGTATTTCTTTACAAGACTGAATGACTTGTGACTTCAGGATGTGTGAATCAACTATCATGTGTATTTGTGTTTGGGGCGCAGAGGAGAGACAGATTTCCAAGGTGTGATTAAGACTGTTTTTCCAGGGATTAAACTTTCATAAAGGGTACATAATAATCCCCCCATAATAATATTAGATCCTAATCCTCATTCATTCCTCATCGATAGTGATTCAGCTTAACCACAGAGTTGCCCCGTCAGCACAGTGACTGAGACAATTAGTCGGTTATATGCAAAATTCATTTTTAGTAAGGGACCGGCTACAATAGATTCCCCTGTGGATCTGCGGTTTTATATTTGTGCAATATCTTCACATGTAAATTTGTCTATACATCTTCATATTTAAACTTATTGTGAATCACAGCAAGAAGCAGGGGGAGAGGAAAAACAGGGAGAGACTTCACAATGAGAAACAGATCAGTGAAAGAAGGTGGAGGGAAAGCCCCAAAATTAAGCGCAAGTCCGGGGACTATCAAAAAATGTATGACTTAAGAAAGGACGGGTAAGAATGTAAATGGTGAAAGACAAACAGGAACCAAACCAAAACACGCTACAGATAGTAGTTAAAAAAATTTCAAGCCCAAAAAACAGGCGTTAGTAGCCCCAATTTTTCAAAAGATGGCTTACAGATGGAAAAAGAGTCACTGAAATTGGGGCAGAGGAAGAACAAAGAGTTAAAGACCAATTACCCACTTAGATAGAAATGGTGGAGATGTTTGCAAAATTGGAGTTATCCCTTAAAACTGAGATGTCAATATTTGGCCCAGGTCCCCATGAAGAGTTGCCAAGTGGAAGAAACAGAAGGAAAAATAGACAAACATGGGAAGGAGATAAAAGTGCTTAAAGAACAAATGAGGAGGATACAGATGGACCAAAGAAATATGTTCTATAAGCTAGAAGATAAGGTGAATAGAAACAGAAGAAAAAAATCTAAGAATTGGAGGCTTGCCAGAGACAACGAAAGAAGAGAATTTGAAAGAAATGATTGGAACAGTGTTTAATCCCCTCTTAGGAAAAGCATTAACAGAGATTTTTGCGATTGAAAGTGTACACAGGATCAGGAAACTGCAGAATTTATCAAGGGAAACACCAAGAGATGTTCTAGTTAGGTTTCGGTTTTATGAAGTAAGAGCTCAGAGATGGGAAAAACTGAGAAGTAGACCCCCCATTAAGATACAAAGGAACAGAATTACAAGTATTTGCAGATCTATCACAAGAAACTTTAACTAGGAAAAGGCTCCTTAAACCGTTAGTGGAGCAAATAAAACAGCAAAATATTCAGTATTTTTGGGGGTTCCCTGCATGTTTAGGAGCTTAAAAAGTAGGTATTACAGCTGAATTAATATTCCCAGAAGAAACACAAGAATTCTGTGAAAGACTGAAACCTCCTATAATGGATATCCCAGGATGGACAGATATAGTGGGAAAAGAAAAAAAAAGTAGAAGAAAACCAGTGGCAAGTAATCCCTAAGAAGAATTCAACAACAAAAAAGAAACAAAGGAACTAATTATATGAAATAAGGGGGTTGGTTGAAGGAGGAGGGAGGCATATGGATGAAAAAAAAGAAACATAAAAAGGATGGGATCCTTGGGGACTCAGCAAGCTCTGACCCTGCTTCACATATAGTTGTGGGGCACGGCTTGAGCAGAGAGAGCTCAACCTCAGGGGTAAGAGTCGAATTGAAGTGGGAGGTAGTTTTTGACTGGTTGGTCCAATTGGTCTGGGGACCAAGAACCTTTTCTTAATAACCTGGAGAATAGAATTCGGAACAGGCTGAGGGGGGATTGGGGGACGGGGTGGGAGAAGGGTAAAACCTTGCAGCAAGACAACCTTTCCCTTTCTTTTTTCTCAGTTTTTCCCTTTTTTTCCTTTACTTTCTTCTACCCTCCCATGCACCCCACTTACAACTTCCTAGATGTGTGTCGGAGGAGGGAGAAGGGAAGTAGAAGGAGACCTTTTGTTGGGAGAATAGGGTGGAGTGGTATAGAGGAGAATATTAGAGATAGATGACATTTTGTAACCTATAATGTTAGGAGGTATTAACTCACTGGAAATACCTCTAAAATAGGATCTTAAAAGAAGTTAAACACCTGGCTGCTGACATAGTATTTCTCCAAGAGACTCACATTTCACATTCATCAAATATAAGGCTATACTCAAAAGGACCACCCCACATGGTTTTATGCAGATTCTTCAACAAAAAAAGCAAAAGGGGTGGCCATTGGATTGGCAAGAGGGATGAGGTTCTCCTTAGAAGAAAGGATGACGGGCCCAGAAGGAAGATTCCTTTTTTTTTTTTTTTTTTTTTGAAGGGGAACTATATGATTGGGAAGTTACATTGGTGAATGTATATTGCCCTAATAAAAACCCAATAGGATACTTGGGGAAGATGTTGGGAAAATTAATGGAATTTAAAAAAGGATATATGATCATGGCTGGCGACTTTAATTTTTGTTATACCAATGTCAAATGTCAGATATATTGAGAGTACTACACCCCGAAAATACGGGACTATACATACCATTTCACTGTACACAGGACGTGCTCAAGGATCGACTATATGATTATTGATCGTAGATTAATAGAGTCAGTGATCAAGACAAAAATTGAAATAAAAACATGGTCAGAACATGCGCCAGTAACAATGAGGATTAAAATACCAGGTAGACAACCTAAAATGAATGAACAGAGAATAAATAACAGATAAAGAGCTGGGACAAGAAATAGAAAAAGAGCTTGAACTATATTTTGAAATAAATGAGACCGATGAGATTTTAAAAGATATACAGGTCCCTCTCAAAAAATTAGCATATTGTGATAAAGTTCATTATTTTCTGTAATGTACTGATAAACATTAGACTTTCATATATTTTAGATTCATTACACACAACTGAAGTAGTGCAAGCCTTTTATTGTTTTAATATTGATGATTTTGGCATACAGCTCATGAAAAACCAAAATTCCTATCTCAAAAAAATAGCATATCATGAAAAGCTTCTCTAACCGAGCTATTAACCTAATCATCTGAATCAACTAATTAACTCTAAACACCTGCAAAAGATTCCTGAGGCTTTTAAAAACTCCCAGCCTGGTTCATTACTCAAAACCGCAATCATGGGTAAGACTGCCGACCTGACTGCTGTCCAGAAGGCCAAGAGGGTAAGACACAGAAAGAAATTTCTGAACGAATAGGCTGTTCCCAGAGTGCTGTATCAAGGCACCTCAGTGGGAAGTCTGTGGGAAGGAAAAAGTGTGGCAGAAAACGCTGCACAACGAGAAGAGGTGACCGGACCCTGAGGAAGATTGTGGAGAAGGACCGATTCCAGACCTTGGGGGACCTGCGGAAGCAGTGGACTGAGTCTGGAATAGAAACATCTAGAGCCACCGTGTACAGGCGTATGCAGGAAATGGGCTACAGGTGCCGCATTCCCCAGGTCAAGCCACTTTTGAACCAGAAACAGCGGCAGAAGCGCCTGACCTGGGCTACAGAGAAGCAGCACTGGACTGTTGCTCAGTGGTCCAAAGTACTTTTTTCGGATGAAAGCAAATTTTGCATGTCATTCGGAAATCAAGGTGCCAGAGTCTGGAGGAAGCCTGGGGAGAGGGAAATGCCAAAAATGCCTGAAGTCCAGTGTCAAGTACCCACAGTCAGTGATGGTCTGGGGTGCCATGTCAGCTGCTGGTGTTGGTCCACTGTGTTTTATCAAGGGCAGGGTCAATAATGCAGCTAGCTATCAGGAGATTTTGGAGCACTTCATGCTTCCATCTGCTGAAGAGCTTTATGGAGATGAAGATTTCATTTTTCAGCACAACCTGGCACCTGCTCACAGTGCCAAAATCACTGGTAAATGGTTTACTGACCATGGTATTACTGTGCTCAATTGGCTTGCCAACTCTCCTGACCTGAACCCCATAGAGAATCTGTGGGATGTTGTGAAAAGAAAGTTGAGAGACGCAAGACCCAACACTCTGGATGAGCTCAAGGCCGCTATCGAAGCATCCTGGGCCTCCATAACACCTCAGCAGTGCCACAAGCTGATTGCCTCCATGCCACGCCGCATTGAAGCAGTCATTTCTGCAAAATGATTCCCGACCAAGTATTGAGTGCATAACTGAACATAATTATTTGAAGGTTGACTTTTTTTTTATTAAAAACACTTTTTTTTTATTGGTCGGATGAAATATGCCAATTTTTGAGATAGGAATTTTGGTTTTTCATGAGCTGTACGCCAAAATCATCAATATTAAAACAATAAAAGGCTTGCACTACTTCAGTTGTGTGTAATGAATCTAAAATATATGAAAGTCTAATGTTTATCAGTACATTACAGAAAATAATGAACTTTATCACAATATGCTAATTTTTTGAAAGGGACCTGTAGTATGGGAGACACACAAAGCATATATTCAGGGTATTTTAATATCTAAAAGGTGCGCAAAGAAAAAAGGAAAGAACAAAAAACAAGGATAGATTAATAAAAGACATCTATGAATTTGAACAACACCACAAGATAAGAAAGAATGTAGAGGTCCATCATACACTCGTAATAAAAAGAGATGAATTAAAAGAGCTGTTGGAACAGGAGACCAGACAGGCGTTCAATAAAACCTAGTAAAGACTATAAAAATATAAATACATTGTAGCAGATTTTCCAGGCATTGAGCCTGATGTGGGTCTGCCATGGTCACCGATAACACCCTCAGCCCATTTAAGCTGAATACCCAAGTGTGAGATTTGAGTCAAAGACCAGTCCGGCATCTTTGGTTTGTTTTGTTTATTTTATATTGAGGGTGGGAGAATGGAATAAGTGGGATACTCCTCTGGCTCAACTAGGTCCAAAATGGGACACTTGGAAGAAAAAGGCCTTTCAACGCTGTCTTGACGCCGGCTGGGTGCCGACCAACGCTTCCTGGCGCTTGAAAAAAATTGACTTGCTGTACTGTACTTGAAACTTGACTTCTGACACTCTGATTAGCTCAAAAGTCCTGAACACTGCTCCCTCCAGTCTTTCCTGACTGAGGTAGCTTCTGTAAATTGCTTCTGCAACTCTCAACACTGCACGCTGTACACTGAAAGCTTCAGGGCCCAACTGCTGGCACCCCCTCTTCACTTCAGGGTCCACACACTGGCACCCCCTTTACTCTTCATGGTCCACACACTGGCACCCCCTTGTGCACTTCAGGGCCCAAACTCTGGCACCCCCCTTACACTTCAGGGTCAACACTGGCACCCCCTTATACACTTGCTTCCTGCATCGGCTAGCTAGCTCCCGGATCCCTCTGACCTTTTCCAGAGTGGTCCCCTCTCACTTGCAATCAACTAATTAGGGCCAATGGTATCCCGGGTATATAGGGAGGGGCGTCAGCAGGAAGCAAGGTGGGACCTGAGGAAGGAGGCTTTGCCTCTGAAACGCGTTGTCCGTAGCAACAGCAGAGGCAGTGCACCCGTGTCTTGAATCCCCCACCTCGCAGCTCCGTACAACTTGTGGCTCCGGCTTTGGCTGAGGCTCCCCTGAGGCGCCGTAGATCACGTCGGTATAGTGCGCAGGCGCACCAGAACCGGCATCCGGTGACCAGGCAACACAGGAAGTGAAGGAGAGCGGGGATACATCGGCGGTAGCCGCGGATGAGGAGACCATCTGGAGGGACGGGAGGAGCGAGTAGCTCCTGTTGGAATGCTGTAAAGCGATTGCCTTAAAGGAAAGGTGTGAGTGCAATTCCAATGTACTGTGTTATTGTCCTTTATTAAAGTGTTATTGCCCGAGGTTGCATTGTTACATATTTGAATTGTTTTGATCCGCCCGGCCCCCCCCCCCCCTCAGTGGAGTGAGAGAGGAGCAGCAGCGACCAGGACATTTCAGCTAAAAAACATACAAACAAAGGAGGTGAACACATGGACAGCGCCATGGGCTGGTGAAGTACTCCTCTTTGTACTTGATGTATATCAGCATGTGCAGCATCTGTGCTTTTTGATTGTCCCCTCTTGGCAGATCCCCGGGGGCAGTTTTCAGTACTCACGAACTAGGAATGCTTTCCTGAAACTCGACCCCTCTCAGCTCCGCTGGTCCTTGGCACACTGGATCCTCTCTGCAGCTCAGCCCTCTGTCCCCTCAGGCAAGCCGCCTGGGACACCCGATTCCTCTGACCGGAGGAGAGAGCCGTACTCTCCCTCTTGGGATTCTACTTCCCGCCAAAGATGCTGCGTCATGTGCTCTCCTCAAACTTATACCCCCTCCCAGAATGCTGTGCGGCAGAATCTGCCTTTCTGGGGTAGATACAAGCCTGAGCGTGCCATTGGCTGGGTTTCCTCCACTGCCCAATGAGAGCCCTCTCATTGAGCACAGTGGGGAGACTCCCCAGTCTCAAAAGCCACACCTGCTGTTAGGCAGACAAGGCCCACTATACTTTACCTAGCACCTACCTTGTAGGGTGCTACATAATTTTATAGAAAGGGTTAAAAGCGGCAACGGGGAGATGGTGCATTCTACGACCGAAATAGCCAGAGAGTTCCAAAAATACTGTGGGAGTCTATACTACATAAAAAGAGAGGGGAAACAAAATAGAGAGTTAAATATAATGGAGAAAATAAAGGAGTATCTGAAAGAAGCTTTAATGCCCATAGTACAGGAAGGTCAACTAGCGAAATTAGAAGCCCCCATAATGGAGGAGGAGATCGGATTGGCTTTAAAGAATACTGGAAAGAGCCCGGGACCAGATGGTTTTACAATTGTCTATTATAAAATGTTTAAAGAGCTTTTGATACCAAAATGAAGGGAATACATAAATGGACTAGGGACTCGTTATGAGATGAGGAAAGAAGCCCTATTAGCTTCTATTACAATTATACTAAAAGAAGAGAAAGATGCAACATTATGTTCAGGCTACGTTTACATGTGGGCGTAGCGGATCACGGGCAGAATCACCACGTGGCATCGCACAGGCGTCCCACGATTTGCAATGATTCCGGATCGCGGGCAGAATCGCGGTGATTCTGCCCGTGATCCGCTACGCCCACATGTGAACATAGCCTCAAGCTATAGACCGATCTTTCTTCTAAGTGCAGATAAAAAACTATTTACAAAAATCCTAGCCACAAGGATGAAGGGATTGAT
Organism: Pelophylax lessonae; assembly: GCF_965119305.1. NCBI lineage: Eukaryota > Metazoa > Chordata > Amphibia > Anura > Ranidae > Pelophylax > Pelophylax lessonae. Next base: position 166,285,548 of record NC_138779.1, read on the forward strand.
GATGGAATGGGTACATAGTGATCAAGTAGGATTTATCCCAGGGAGACAGGGAAGGGACAATGGGCTAAGAACGATACTTTTACTGCATCAGATGGCAAAGAGTAAGTCCCCAGGATTTTTGTAAAATTGTGAAAAACTGGGGTAATTTTGCCGTCAATTTAGGAGTGTTCTTAAATAGAAATGTGGTATAGTGAGGCGCTATTACCCTTACTGAGTGATGGTTGTTATATAAATCTTTTATTAAAAAACCCAGAGTTGAAAAACTATTTCCAGTATTAAAGTGCAGTCAATATTTTTGCTATATCTTGTAGTAGGATGCAGTGTACCACTACTATCCTGTGTAGACACAAGTTTGGTTTATGTTGGACTCTGAATATGAAAATTGTTTAAATTATTTGAAAGTGCAATTATGCAGTTTCAAGTGCAATCAAACAAATGTGCAACAATGCATAAATATACATCAAAACAATTTTCCATCATAAATGTTATAATAAATTCAAAAGTGCAACAGTGCAATCAAGAAAAATGTGCAATTATTACAATATATGCAAGTTTCAAAGTGCATATAAAAAGGTGCAGTTATATTAATTTTGCTATGGTCCACAACTGGTATTTTTAAAGTGATTTTGTGCAGACATAGATTTTAGATTATGGTGTGGAATTTGTGAAATAAAGGAGGACCATTTATGCTCAAGTGACAGAGTGCAGAATATTCATAATTAAAGTGCTTAGTGGGTATAAATATGCTCAATAAATTTATATATATATATATATATATATATATATATATATATATATATATATATATATATATATATATATATATATATATATATATATATATGTGTGTGTGTATATATATATATACACACACACACACACACACATACACACACAACAAGAAAGGTATGACTATTTTATAAGTAAAATATATTATAATTCAAAACGTCCATGGGAGTGGGGACCAATATTATATATATATATATATATATATATATATATATATATATATATATATTCTATAAATAAGTGAACAGTCCCAAAAAAATCTGTGAGGTTTCTGCTATCCTGTTATTTGGAGTGATCCGTGCCCCAAAAATAGGTTGTGCTCTTGGTGAGTGATCCGTGCTACCCAGCCCAGATATGTGCTAGCAACTCACCAAAATAATTTAGGCCTCCAGGACCTATAGAGCTGTGTATACCCTGTTTATGTCCGGATCCTCTGTATGGTCTGGTCCAACTCCTTGGGGTTGGGGTCACATACAAGTGATTCTGGGGTAACTCATGGATAAGAAGCACATAGAAACCTCATTGTGCAAATATATTTATTGAAAAGAATATTTACAGTAAGTATAAAAGCTGGTAAAAGCAGCAGTTCTTTAAACAATACAGGTGAGCTAGAGTCAGTGCTACTTCCAAAGCACCAACAAATGTGAGTTTACCAGCTTTTATACTTACTGTAAATATTATTTTCAATAAATATATCTGTGCAATGAGGTTTCTACGTGCTTCTTATCCATGAGTTACCACACATAGTAGTGGTACACTGCACCCTACTACAAGATATAGCAAAAATATTGATTGCACTTGGTAAAGGCACGATTGCACTTTTAAAACTGGAAATAGTTTTTTCAACTCTGGGTTTTTTACTAAAAGATTTTTATAATAACCATCACTCAGTAAGGGTAATAGCGCCTCACTATACCACAAGTCCCCAGGATTGATACGGTCAATCGATGCTGAAAAAGCATTCGATAGGGTCAACTGCGAATTTATGATAAGAACTTTAGAGGGGATAAGAATAGGCCCGAGGATGATGGCTTGTATAAGATCATTATATAATCACCCTACAGCAAGAGTAAAAATCAATGGGACCCTTTCAGAACCATTTGAAATGTATAATGGAACGATGCAGGGATGCCCCCTTTCACTGATGTTGTTTGTCCTGTCTTTGGAACCTTTGTTGGCGATTATGAGGAGGAAGAGCACGGATATAAGGGGTGTAATGACACCCCGGGTATGAAAGGGGTTACAGTCATTTAGGACATTTCATTCCCGAACACAAAGGCAGCTACCGGACACTCTACTCAGCCGAACAAGAAACCCATACGAATAATCCCCCCCCCCCCCCCCAGTACGAGACGAGGCTCTGAATTGAGGGTCAAGCAGGAATCAGACTCTTTATTGATAAGGAATACACGCTTTATATACACGTTAGAAGTAATGCAATCATTATATGAACAATTACCCAAATCCAGCCCCCAACATCACACAATGGTTACATAACGAGCCCCCAATACACATTACTCTTGAGTGTCAATACATCCCTTAGCAGACAACAGGTGAGTTCATTAGCACACTTAACAATAGGTGAATGGAAAGCCACAAAAAATATAAAGTGCAGTGCTATAAGAAGAAGAATGAACCCAAAACTGTTCATATATCAAGTGCATAACACTAAAAGGGTTATATATTGAAGTGAATAAATATGAAAACTCCCCTATTCAATATGGGTAAAAGTCCATATATTGAAATGTCCCATAAATTCAATCCATGGGTGAAAAAAATGGTCACTAGCCACAAAAAGTATAAATATCTAAAGTCCAAATAAAAGAGTAGAAATCTTGTTCTCCGTTGTAATAGTAAATATATGTGCTTACCAGAGCAAGTGGACTTACACTACCATAAAGGCAAGCAAGTCACTTAGGCTTCAAGGTTAATTTCAGGTGTCTTTGAAGAAGATGTCATCTGGTGCTGTTTCCTGAATGTATAATTCTCCACCAGGGGCAGAAAAGAGGAACTCCTCATCCAGACCAGATTGTAATGAGTGACATAAAAAGAAAATATATATATAGTGTGATACCGCCTATGATGAAGTATCACATAAAACGTGCACACATTATCACCCACAAATTGTGAATAGTGGAATATGGAACATTCACAAAGGTGCACTGACCAGGGAGAGATCAAGTGACCAAACAAGCCCACCACCAGGTATAGAGATTTAATATGCATTTACCGGAAAACAGAATAAAAAACAACCAAAATGAAAATTGTCCTGAAAAGATGCTAAAATCCACCAGTAACGTATGGGTCCCGTCACCAAAGGGAAAATCCTGGTATAGTATACGCTTACCAGATAGCGTGGGCCTATGATACTATACAGCATATAGGCTAAGCAGGCATTATATAAATATCCATATAGGCTGAGCAGGTATTATATGAATATCCTCCACATGTAAAAGGATAGGATCCATAAAGGGGTGATCAACTAGATAAAGTGGTGTGCCATCACCATATGAAGTATAGTCTTAAACACTTAACACTTGTCTGTTACACTGGGCCTTTCTATTATGTTGGGTCTTTCAGCTCTATCCATTTCGACTAGTTCTGCGATAATGTCCCTCTTCTTACGGTTGTTGGCCGGTCGGCCCCGGTTCTCCAGCAAGTCCTTGAGGGTATAGCGCTTTAGCCGTTCATACTGTGCTTCCATTGGCCTGTGTCCTGCTGTAGCTGTCCTTCTGGGCTGTGGGAATTATCCCACCACTTGCTACCAATTGTAACGACACCCCGGGTATGAAAGGGGTTACAGTCGTTTAGGACATGTCATTCCCGAACACAAAGACAGCTACCGGACACTCTACTCAGCTGAACAAGAAACCCATACGAATAATCCCCCCCCCCCCCCCCAAGTACGAGACAAGGCTCCGTATTGGGGGTCAAGCAGGAATCAGACTTTTTATTGAAAAGGAATGCACGCTTTATATACACGCTAGAAGTAATGCAGTCACTACATGAACAATGACCCAAATCCAGCCCCCAACATCACACAATGGTTACATAACGAGCCCCCAATACACATTACTCTGAGTGTCAATACATCCCTTAGCAGACAACAGGTGAGTTCATTAGCACACTTAACAATAGGTGAATGGAAAGCCACCTCAGACAAGAATATCACAATTTACTTATTCAGACAAAATCAACATCATTAGACAGTCGGTCTCCACATTAAACTTCCTGGAATGCCCATATTAGTAGTTGTACTTCCTGGTCAGAGACCTCACAATGTACAGGGAATAAAATCTTCATATTTCAAGAGAGACATCATTCCTGAATATCACTGTCCCATTTGGAGCAATCCAAACCATATCCCCAGTGCCCCCTAGTTTCCTGGTCACCCCACACCCAAAGTGACTCCTGTCACATAAGGCTCCCTCCTTGTGGGACACTCCGGCAGACTTGGCTTGATCCTTCTCGGGTCAACTTGGGGATGTCCAGAACTAGGCGGCCGGAGTGACGTCTGTTTGCCATTTTGCTTACCGGGTTGGTAGCTGATGGTGAAGTTGTAAGGTTGAAGGGCTAAGCTCCACCGCAGTAACCTGCCATTGGCTCCTGAGACACGGTTAAGCAAGACCAATGGGTTGTGGTCGGTGACTAATGAAAATTCCTGTCTGTACAAATAAGGGTTCAACTTTTTAAGTGCCTAAACCAGGGCCAAAACACTCCTTCTCCACTGCCGCATAGCTCACCTCCTGAGGTAATAGCTTTCTGCTCAGGTATGCGACAGGGTGTTCTCCATCCTGCCCGAATTGGCTCATCACAGCCCCCAGTCCAAATATGGAAGCGGCTGTGTGGACAAGGAAACATTTGTTAGGTACTGGGGCAGCCAAGACAGGGGCATTTACAAGTGCTTGCTTGAGGGCTAGAAACGCAGCTTCACAAGCCGGAGACCACTGGACCTGCCTAGGTAAATTCTTTTCCGTCAGGGGTTTGGCGATAGCACTATAATCAGGGACAAAATGTCGGTAGTACCCTGCTGTCCCTAAGAAGGCTAATACCTGGGTCTTAGTACGGGGTTTGGGCCAGTTAGCTACTGCCTCTACCTTGGCTGGCTCTGGCCTCTGGTTTTCACATCCTACTTGGTGTCCCAGGTACTGCACCTCAGCCATACCTAGATGGCACTTGTCTGGTTTCAAGGTCAGGCCTATGGCCTGAATCTTGTCCAGGGCCAGCCCTATGTGAACCAGGTGCTCCTCCCAAAACCCACTGTAGATCGCAATGTCATCCAGGTATGAAAATGCAAAATCCTGGAAGCCATCGAGGAGCCTATGCACCATACATTGGAAGGTAGCCGGGGCATTTTTCATCCCGAATGGCATGACCTTAAACTGGTACAGGCCAAACGGGATAACAAATGCCGACTTGAGAAGCATCCTCGGCCAGGGGAATCTGCCAATAGCCCTTACACAGGTCTATTGTAGTTAAATAACGTCCCCTGGCTAAATAATGATCTAGTAGTTCGTCTACCCTGGGCATCGGGTAGGCGGTAGTGGTGGTCTTCTCATTGAGTCACCTGTAGTCCACGCAGAACTGGTTAGTTCTGTTTTTCCTAGGCACCAGGACTACAGGCGAGGCCCAAGGGCTGTCAGAGGGCTTAATGACTCCTAACTGAGTCATCTCCTTCCGCATTCCTTCTCGGACTGCTTCAGGGATATGGTAGGGGGGCTGTCGAAGGCGTGCTTGTCCCGGGGTCTCTACCTTATGCACAGCCAGGGTCGTGTAGCCCGGTTCTTGGGAGAAAGTTGCCTGTTTCTCCCACAGAAGCCACTTAGCCTGTTCCTTCTTTGGGGGGCCTAACCGATCCCCTAGCTGTACAAGGCTAGTGAGGTCAGCCTGGGGCTCTCTCTCTAGTAAGTCAGGGAGGGGTACATTTTCTGAGTCGTCCGCAGCAGGGGCACATACTGCAGCAACCTCCTCCTGTCGTTCCTGATACTCCTTCAGCATGGTCACATTAAAGTTCGCAGGATTCTTTCATCTGCACAGCTGGCAATAACATGGGTAGTATCACATACCTGGGCTACTACTTTATACGGGCCCTGCCAAGATGCCTGCATCTTGTCGGTCTTCACCGGCTTGACCACTAAGACCTTCTGCCCAACCTGGAAGTTACACTGTCTGGCCCCCCAAACGTACCATCTCTTCTGTCTCCCCTGGGCCGCCTGGAGATTCTCCCTTACCATCAGAGACAGTTGCTCCATACGGTCCCTGAGTTCCAGAACATAGGGCACTATAGGGGTCCCCCCCTGCTCTGTCGCTCCCTCCCAGTGTCCTCTGAGATCGAGGGGTCAGCGGACCCTTCTCCCATAGAGTAACTGGAAGGGAGAGAACCCAGTAGATTCCTGGGGTACCTCTCTGTATGCAAATAACAGGTGAGGCAGGAATCTCTCCCAGTCTCTGCAAGTGTCCAAAAAGTTCCTCAGCATTTGCTTGAGGGTCCTGTTAAAGCGTTCGCAGAGACCGTTAGTCTGGGGGTGGTAAGGTGAGCTCAGCAAGGGCTTAAAATTGCATACCTTCCACCACTGCTGGGTGAGCACAGCGGTAAACTGGGTTCCCTGGTCAGAGAGAATCTCCTTAAGGAACCCCACTCTAGTAAATATCTTAACCAGGGCATCAGCTACTGTCTCTGCTTCAATGTTGGACATAGCTACTGCCTCTGGGTAACGGGTGGCGTAGCCCACCACGGTGAGAATATACTTCTTCCTGGATGGACTAGGCCTGGCCAAGGGACACACAATGTCAATGGCTATGCGGAAAAAGGGCTCCCCAATAATAGGCAGGGTCATAAGTCTGGCCTTAAGGTGGTCCCCCGCTTACCTACCCATTGACACGTGTCACACGTTTTGCAGTATTGTCGCGCATCCTGGTTAAAATTGGGCCAGAAGAAATTCTGTGTAATCCTATGGGCTGTGCGACGGGACCTTAGATGTCCTGCTAGTGGTACATCATGCCCGATTCGCAGAATCTCCAGCTGGTATTTCTTAGGCACCACCAGCTGTCTTTTCTGCAAAGGGGCTTTACTTCTCGGGGATGGCTTAGGGATCCTATACAGTCTATCCCCCACCCATTCATAAAGCTCCCCATCTATTCCTCTTTCCTGAGTATCTGCCTTAGCCCTATACTTGTGTAAGGTTGGGACCTCCCGGGTTTCCCTCCCGAATGCCTCTGGGGTATCCCAGCCTAGGGGAGCTTGATCTAAGGGGAAGATAGTCTTACCGGGGTCTCAGCAGCGGGCGGGCCAGTTCCAGCAGCATGGGTCTGGGCACGGGTAGTCACTGGGTTGGCTTCAGTGGGGCCCATCGAGGCGTAAGAAAAAACGAGGGGGGCCAAATCACCCCCACATTCACGTGTCCCAAACCAACCCCCCAATCCAGGTGAACACGGGCAACGGGTAGCCGGAAAATGGTGCCTCCACTACCCTTACGGGTACATCTGGGATGAGGTTCTTCTGTAGCAGGGTCATGGTGGCGCCAGTATCACGTAGGCCATTGGCTACCTTTACATTAACCCGGACAGTCTGCCTGTGTTGCTGCCTGTTGTCTCGGTTAGCTGCTTGTACTGGATCAGCCTCATGAAGGACGTCCCAATGTTCTACCTCCTCAGCGCAGTGGGCCGCAGGCATGGGTGTTCAGGGCTGTCCCCCTGCTGGCTTTCTCCAAGACTGGGACTGCCTGGCTGGATTCAATGGACAGTCTGGCTTTTTGTGCCCTAGCTGTTTACACCCAAAACACCTGATGGGTTGTGAGTAGTCCTGGGAGTTGAACCTGGGCTGCTGAGAAGAAGTGGCCGATTGAGGTAATGCTGTAGGGCGGTATGTCTGGGGTTGGTAGGCGGCAGCTGGAGGGGTTGCCGCTGATCGATAATCCTCCTGAGTTGTTGTCCTGACTACAGGGTTATCCAGTTTGCGAGGGTCTGTGTATTCGTCTGCCAGGCAAGCTGCTTCAGGCAAGGTTTTCGGTCCCGGACCCACTCTGACTTCCGGGGACAGCTTGTCAAAGAAGTGCTCCAGCAGGAACAGCTGCAGCACCTCTTCCCCGGATACTGCTCAGCATCCAGCGACCCAGTGAGATGCCATGCGGTGTAGACAGCATGCCCACTCTGTATATGAGTCTCCAGTCTGCTTGCTAGTCTCTCGGAACCGCCTCCGGTGTGACAGCATACCTGGCCAAAAGTGATTCTTTTACCAACCCATAGTTCATAATATCCTTATCTGGGATGGCCCTGAACGCTTCACTGGCCCGGCTGGACAATTTACCAGACAAAATGGTAACCCATTCTTCTGTGGGCACCCGGTGTAGAGCACATTGCCGTTCAAAATCGGCAAGGTACCCATCAATCTCCCCTTCCGTTTCGATGAAATTTTTAATAGCAGCAAAATGTACATTTCTCCTTTCAGTTGGTGCTGCTGTGACTTCTGCTGCTGCAGCACTTCTTTGTTGCAGCCAATTTGCCTCCACAGCACCTATAACTCGGTCTATGATCTCTGCTGTAGGGTTAGGACCATAATGTGCCAGTCTTATGTTAACAGCCCGATCAAAACTTGCCTCTTTGGGTGTCCTGTCTGTTACGCTGGGCCTTTCTATTATGTTGGGTCTTTCAGCTCTATCCATTTCGACTAGTTCTGCGATAATGTCTTCTTACGGTTTTTGGCCGGTCGGTCCCGGTTCTCCAGTGAGTCCTTGAGGGTATAGCGCTTTAGTCGTTCATACTGTGCTTCCATTGGCCTGTGTCCTGTTGTAGCTGTCCTTATGGGCTGTGGGAATTATGCCACCGCTTGCCACCAATTGTAACGACACCATGGGTATGAAAGGGGTTACAGTCGTTTAGGACATGTCATTCCCGAACACAAAGACAGCTACCGGACACTCAGCCGCACAAGTAACCCATACGAAACCCCAACATCACACAATGATTACATAACGAGCCCCAGATACACATGACTCTGAGTGTCAATACATCTCTTAGCAGACAACAGCTGAGTTCACTAGCACACTTAATAGGTGAATGGAAAGCCACCTCAGACAAGAATATCACAATTTACTTATTCAGACAAAAGCAACATCGTTAGACAGTCGGTCTCCACATTAAACTTCCTGGAATGCCCATATTAGGAGTTTTACTTCCTGGTCAGAGACCTCACAATGTACAGGGAATAAAATCTTCATATTTCAAGAGAGACATCATTCCTGAATATCACTGTCCCATTTGGAGCAATTCAAACCATATCCACAGTGCCCCCCAGTTTGTCACAAGGGGTATTGAGGCTGAAAATGTGAAGTATAAGGTAGAGGCTTACGCGTATGACGTTCTGCTCTACATCTCCAATCTTAGGATAACTTTACCAAATTTAATGAAAACACTGAAATATTATGGTGAACTATCTAATTTAAAAATTAATCCTACAAAATCGGAGATCCTGAATATAAATGTGAGTAAACAGGAAGAATGGGCCCTACAACAGGAATTCCCTTTCGTATGGAAAAAAACTGAATTAAAATACTTAGGAATAAAAATAACATCATCTCCTGAGAAATTATATAAAGCAAATTATATCCCATTATTAAATGAAATAAGAACAGAAATTAAAAAACTGTCAACACGTCCCCTGTCATGGATAGGATGAAAAAATATTATAAAGATGGCAATTCTACCAAAGATAACCTATAAGTTTCAAATGCTACCAACCCCAATACCTCAGACATATGTTAAGATCTTAAAATCTCTAGTAACAAGGTTTATATGGGAGAAAAAAAAAACCTAGAATACAATATGCCGTATTAATTAAAGATAAAATGCAAGGGGGTCTAGCAGTACCAGACTTTAAAAAATATTATTATGCCTACAGTACTTTCACGGGTCTTGGAATGGGGTAAGATGAAAAGTGATAAAAGTTGGGTGAAATTAGAAGGCACTCTGAGTAATGCACAGTTAGGAAAAAAATATTGGATACAGGCACAATATAGAATAATAGATACAAGGGCACACACAACACTTCAGGCACTTCAAATATGGGACTTAATTCACAAGAAAGAAAATTGGAAACACAAATTCACCGTTGATCCCACTAAGGGAAACACATTTTTTTCCTCCAGCAAAGGGAAAGTTATATATGAAATGAATAGGGGATGATGATGCACAGTTAAAGGATATAATGTAAAAAGGGAAAGTGTGTACACCATTAGAATTACAGCAAAAATAAATGAATTAGAAGTTAGATGAATGGCGATTCTGCCAGCTGACGCATTTCATTGCATTGCTGCCACAACCACTAAGATCAGAGAAAGAATTGCTTCCTTTTGAACATATTTGTGTGTCAGAGGGCAAAAAGAATAGTATTTCTAACATATATAAAATGTTGGTGGCAACGATGGAACCGGCAGTATCGCCATATATAGAAAAGTGGGAAAAGAAACTGGGAACACGGTGAAGATTATTAATTAGAGAAAAGCATGATGATGGTACATGGCTCAGCAGTAGATAGTAATACAGCTGAAATGAATTATAAATGTATATCTAGGTGGTATAATACACCAGATAAAGTACATAATTACCAGACCGGGAAGTCGCCAAACTGTTGGCCGAAAATAAAGTATTAGAAGGGAGTGTTAGCCTAAATTAACCCTCCTCTTATGTTAGAATTCCGTTACTATCCGTGATGTTTAGGGTCGGTTTTGACCCTTGTTTTAAATCAGCCATAAAATACCCTCTGAATAATTATTTATCATCAAATTTGTTTCTTACCTCTTGGTTACCTTGTTAGGCTTCTTTATCCTTGAAAAGATTGATTTTAATATTTTTAGTGTGACCCCTTAGACCTTTCTTTTGATAGCATACCTCTCATTTTCAAATTTAAAAAATGGTAAAATAAAGTCAGCAACTCTGAAATGTATTTGTCCTATGTTTCTTCACTTTATTTAGAGAAGCAGACAAGCAGGAAAAGAGATAGTCCCCTCCCTAATAACTACAGCTCACAGGGTTGAGAGGGGATTGGCTGTCAGTGTTACTAAGCAGAGAGAGTGTTTATGATTTCAGTTTTGGCACTTATTAGTGTCCTAAAATCCTATATTATAACTGGGTCAGAATTGACCCTAGCACCATGAACGTCTTAATTTTCACCACAGTATTTTATAATTTAGTGAAAAGGATTATTTTTCTATTACATTGTTTAAATAGAGGTTCCTGACAAAGTAAAAAAATCTTGATGCAATAAACAAATTTATGTGATACTTATAGACATTCAAAACCTGAAAACGGGTCGGTTCTAACCCTAACATAAGAGGAGGGTTAAGAAGATTACAAATATAGAGGTTCCAGAAGAACCGTGGTATTGTTTATGCCATGGTATAAAAGGTTCAGCAAAACAGTATAAAAACACATTAATCCCACATCTGATGAATGCAGCGAAAAGTTTAATAGGCATTTAGGGAAAAACAGAATTGCTGGAAAGCCAAGCTAATGTTCACAATAATATTGATTGATAATACCTGCTCACTCTTGTAAAATCTAAATTAAGTCAGAGTGATACTCATATGGAAAAGAAGCATATGTAGAAAGAAAGAGGACATGCAAAAGAAAATGCCCAAAAGCGCCATATACTGTAGAGTAATAGAATGGAGCCCTCACAACACTGATCACACAGCTGTGGTTGATAGGATTGCATGGAAAGAAATACTGATCAATGGAGCAAAACGTCTCAAAATCTTATTAAGTATCTCTTTCCATGCAATCCTATCAACCACAGCTGTGTGATCAGTGTTGAGGGCTCCATTCTATCACTCAAGTCATTTGGTTTATTCACATGGGATCACTGACCTTCCTTTACAGGTTTATTTGTGGGATTTTTCCAATTCTGTGAAGTGCCATATTGCCTATTGCCCTCTTGACTGTTTTTTGTACTTCACATGTTTTTTTCGTGTTAGCTTTCCAATTTCATACCGGTGAGTTCAGTATGTTTCATGGATACCCATTATTTGGGGCTATCAGTTTGATATGATTGTCCAAGATGATCAGCACTGATTTTTACCAAGCTGGTCTGAGCCCTTGTTTTGATTGATTTGTTAGACTTTTGTGGGCATTATTCCATGACACTACTGTTCTCCACCGGTTTTGCCCTTCTTCCAGTCTGAGCACAGAGCACAGGAGGGTGGCAAACAGTTCATCTGTTGTTGCTGTCCCATGGTGTTACTCTGCTCATTAACTGGATTTCAATTTGCTCCTTGTATGCCATAAATCTTCATTGGTTCACATTGTAAGAATATTTAATAATAAATATCTTGCGCTCGTACTTAATTATGTCAGAATATTTATACTGCTCTGAATATAGCAGTGTATTTATTTATGGTTAATAAGCAAAGATCTGTGGAAAAGGAGAGTCTTCACCTATTGCCATAAATCAATGTCGTGAATTCTTTTTAATTGATTAATTTCTTTTTAAAAGCATATACCAATCTTAGTGAGTACAGTCTACAGCGTGGAATATATATAAAAATATTTATTCTCAAGACATGCAAACACAATATATGATCAAACAAGAAGTGACACAAAAATAACTCTACATAAAAATACTAACTTCAAATAATCAATGCAATGTGATGTTTAGCTCAATAATGAAAGTGAAAGTAAAACAAAGTGAAACTAAAACAAAGTGGAAGTGAAAGCAAAACGAAAGCAAGATTACCATTTCTTCCCAGGTATAGTATAAGCCATAAATTAATGTTCTATATAAACAGACTACAGTGGTCTGCGAATCACAGGGCCCAAAGTCATTCCACTGCAGAAGGAATGAGAATAAGCCATGCAAAACGGAAGACTTAAAATTGCAAATAATGCACTTAATCTGATATTAATAAAAATGTATAAAAACAAAAATCAGCTTTTTAGAGAAAAATATACTATGGCTTATACGGCTGGGATTGTAATCTTATTACCCTTAAATATGCAATATAAAACATATAAGGAAAGAATAACATAGCAAGGCATATTTACCACACTTAAGATAGCCGCTAGCTTCAAATCGTTACCAGAGTCCTAAGATGGATGCCTTTCTTAAGATGGTGGATTCCCTTCAAGTTTCAGATGAATGATGGACCAGGGAGTATGTCTGGATGAGTCTTTTGAAAAATGTAATAGCGTGTGTGGTGTAAGTGTGAGGTGTGTTGTCAGTAGTGAAAAGTGTCTGTCATCTCTCATCTCTGGGTTGGTCTTTTATATGGTAAGAACAAAGAGCTATAAAAATTACCATAAGTAAAACCCAGAGGGATGAAACATTATCCCAATTGGTTGGGATATTCTATACCTAAACTGGTGAGATCATAGACACCTCTTTTGATAATTAACCCCATACTTGGATAATAAAGTTAAATGATTTCTCTATATGTGAGATTAATCATATAACACAACATAAAACTTTGTCCAGACTTCCAGTACATACATAAATGTCCACCTGTATCTCCATAATTCACCTGGGCAAGTAATGCCATTCAATAATTATATTTTTAAGACAATATAATATTTTTATATGGAAATATCTAAAATTATCTCAAGACTGCACCTGGTATTTCGCCTCCAGAGGGCAGTATCGTACCGTTCATTAGATTTTGTATTTAACACTTTTACCACCATGTCCTTATCTGATGACCTCTCTGACCTCTGGCTAGTGAATAGCCATTACTTCTTTGACCATGTCTTACACTGTCAATTAAGATGTCTGGCCTGTAGGATTTACAACACCTTGAGCACTTAGACTAGACTTCTCTGAAATGAGGTAACTAGTGACGAGATACATATGTCCTTACACTTATTAGAAAAAGAATTCTAAGTAAGATTTTTACTGAGAATATAAACCCAAAATGTGATATAACATTCCTAAATATATATGTATATGCCTTACATAATATAATGACATAATTATAGCTAATATCTTCTCACATATAATAATGTATCTATGAAAACTTATATGGTTCATCTTTAAATGTTTGATGAGAAACACTGAGCCATTGTCTATTGTTAAATACTTATAGACAGACTGACACTACCATCCCCTTAACATCTGTTATCTGATCGGGATGTCAAAAATGATCTTATTTACGATTACATAGAAATACAAATGTCTGCTGAAATTATAAGACCCTATTGTTGAAATTCCATGCTCTCTTGTAAGCTTGTGAGAGACATTTTGCAAGAATACATATATGAACTTTGTTTCACCCTGAAAACAAGATGGACGCCAGGCAGCACCATTCAGAATCTCTTATGCATAATATGAAATACACATGGCTTTTAAAATCATTTTTCTTTTTACCTATTATTATTTTAATCAACCCCCAATAACCCCGACAACATAATTTATGATGGTGAATTTTTGCAGCGGATGCATGTGGTGTGCATGTTTTTTGCGACTACGTAGTCAATTTTCTATGGTGGTGTGGTGGAAGGTTTTTTGTTTTTTATTTTAGCTCCCTTGTTTCTGGATTCAATAAACATATATATATATTTTTTACTTGGAACTCCTGTGGGTGCGTTTTTTGGAAAAATTACTCAATCTTTACCTCTATACAGTATATGCCGCTTTTGGGCATTTTCTTTTGTATGTCCTCTTTTTTTCTAGAAAAGTTTAATACCTCTACATTGGCAAAAAGAAGATGCTCCGACCATAGGTGAATGGAATAAAAAAGTAGAAAAAAAGAGAATTTTAGAATATTTAAGGAGTAATGGGGAGGATGAGATGAGGAAGGGTTTAGGTATTTGGGATAGTTGGAAAGAGTTTAAAAAAAAAGGGGATATACTGATTTGAGGAGAGGGGATGTGTGAATTTAGGGGAGTTTAAGGGAGTGGAAAGTATTGGATAGAAAATAAGGAAGGGGGGGGGGTTGTGTGGGAAGGGGCTGGGGAGGGGGAGGGTTAAATAGGGTATGGTTAAGGGAGTCATTAATGTATACTTGTTCTGTAGGTTTTCTTTTTTATTTAAGTGGATCTATTTTGTATACAGTATTTTTGGAAAATAATAAAGAAATAAAAAAAAAAAAAAAAAAGAAGAAGAAATGACCATTGAGAATAGATAGTGTCACTCTCTCCATCAAGTTTGACAATTTGGTTCTTATATTCTTCAATTAAGAGGTTCCTCATACTCTTGGGAGAATTTTTGTAGCATCTTTTCCCATTGTTGTTTGAAAGTAGGGTCGAGATTGCCTAGAGTAGGGAAAATTTGTAGTTATTGACCAAAATTGATTATTTTTTTCTTTAAGATAATTGTCAAGCGATTTAATGTGCCAAAAGAATGACAACTTCCTCTCAAGCATTTTCTTTAACCACCTCCCACCCGGGCCATTGTAAATATACAGGCCGGGTGGGAGTCTCGTCCTTCTGATCGGACGTTCCAGAACGTCCTTCAGAAGGAGAGAGATCGCGCCGCTGCGGGCACGCGCAGCGGCGCAATCTCAATGTGCCTGTGTCCCTAGGACACAGAGCAACAAGACTCGGCAGGAGGGCCCTGTGATTGGCCCTCCTGATTATTATTATTATTATTATTATTATACAGGATTTATATAGCGCCAACAGTTTGCACAGCGCTTTACAATGTGAAGGAAGACAATACAGTTACAATACAGTTCAAAACAGGAGGAACTAGAGGGCCCTGCTCGTTAGAGCTTACAATCTAGAAGGGAGGGTCAAGTGAAACAAAAGGCAATAACCGTGGGGGATGGGTTGATGGAGAAAAAAGAGGTACATTTGTTAGGGGTTGGTAGGATAGGCGTCTGTGAAAAGGAGGGTTTTCAGAGATCGCCTAAAAGCTAATAGAGTGGGGGATAATCGGACAGATAAGGGTAAGGAGTTCCATAGGATTGGAGAGGCTCTGGAAAAGTCCTGGAGACGAGCATGGGAGGAGGTGATGAGTGAGCTAGAGAGCAGGAGGTTTTGAGAGGAACGAAGAGAGCGATTAGGTTGGTATTTTGAGATGAGGCTGGTGATGTAGCTGGGGCTTAGGCTGTGGATTGCTTTGTAAGATGTTGTAAGTATTTTGAATTTAATTTGTTGGGTGAGCGGAAGCCAGTGGAGGGCTTGACAGAGAGGAGCAGCGGACACTGAGCGATTGGTGAGGTGGATGAGTCTGGCGGCAGCATTCATGATGGATTGAAGGGGGGATAGCCTGTGTAGAGGTAAGCCAATGAGAAGGGAATTGCAGTAGTCGAGGCACGAGATGACCAGGGAGTGATCTAGGAGTTTTGTTGTGTCTTTGGTTAGAAAGGGGCGTATTTTGGAGATGTTGCGGAGGCTGAGGCGGCAAGATTTGGACAGCGATTGGATGTGGGGTTTGAAGGAGAGTTCAGAGTCCAGGACAACACCTAAGACCTTGGCATGTGGGGATGGGCTGATGGTAATGCCATTGATATTAACGGAGAAATCAGGGGAAGGGGCACGAGGTGGAGGAAAAATTATAAGCTCGGTTTTGGATGGATTGAGTTTGAGGAAGTGGTGAGACATCCAGGCCAATATATCTGATAGTAAATTAGTGATACGTGAGGAGACTGAGGGAGAGAGCTGAGGAGTGAATAGGTAGATTTGGGTATCGTCAGCGTAGAGGTGGTATTGGAAGCCGTGGGAGGCTATCAACTGACCTAGAGAGGAGGTGTAGATTGAAAATAGGAGGGGTCCAAGAACAAAGCCTTGGGGAACTCCAACAGAGAAGGGAAGAGGAGAGGAGGAAGTAGAATTGTAGGTAACGCTAAAGGTGCGGTTAGATAAGTAGGAAGATAACCAGTGAAGAGTACAGTCACGGAGACCAAAGGCATGGAGTTTTTTTGAGGAGGAGGGGATGGTCAACCTTATCAAAGGCAGCAGAAAGGTCCAGAAGTAGGAGTACAGAATACTGTCCATTGGTTTTGGCCATTAGCAGATCGTTTGTCAGCTTTAGGAGTGCAGTTTCAGAGTGCAAAATCCAGACTGAAGGGGATCAAGGAGGCTATTCTCGGCAAGGTGGTCACACAGTTGGTTGTAGACTAGACGTTCGAGGAGTTTGGATGAAAAGGGGAGCAAGGAAATAGGGCGTAGGTTGTTCAGATCGGTTGGGTCCAGTGAGGGCTTTTTAAGTATGGGGCTGACTAGTGTATGTTTTAGAGAGTTGGGGAAGATGCCAGAAGAGAGGGAGAGATTGAAGATGTGGGTTAGAGAGTGTAGAATAGGGCCAGAAGGTGAACCTAGCATTTGCGAGGGAACAGGATCCAGAGGGCAGGTTGTTAAGTGGACGTTAGCAAGTAGTTTAGCAACCTCGTCTGTAGTGGCGGGGTTGAATGAGGGAAGTAATGATCGCACTTGTGGGCGTGAAGCATAAGGCATGGAGGAAGGTATCTGAACAGCAACGATCTCCTTACGAATTGTGTCAATCTTCTGTTTGAAATGGTTGGCAATCTCCTGGGCAGTGAGTGAGTCGGTGGGAGGGGGTAGTGGAGGACGGAGTAGAGAGTTAAAGGTAGCGAAGAGTTGCCGGGGGCGTGATGACAGGCTGTTAAGGACAGTGATAAAATAGGTCTGTTTGGCAGTGTGGAGACTGGAATTGTATTTTTGGAGGGCGGATTTATATTGGTTGAAATCATTCTGAGACCGAGTCTTACGCCATAGGCGCTCAAGAGCACGGCTATGCTTTTTCAGACTTCTAGTGTTATCGGTTTGCCAAGGTTGAAGGGGTCTGACGGCTGTGTCCAATCACAGCCTTCATGTAATGTCAATACAGCCGTTGTAACGGCTTCGATCTCTTCTCCTCCTGACAGATCCTGTCAGTGAGGAGAAGAGAAGAGGATCGATTCTGCAGCTGGGGTGATCAGTGAGTATTTCTAAGTACTCACTGATCACAGGGGGGTCTGTGCTGGTAATCAGATGATTGATTACCAGTGCAGCCCTGGGGGGAGGGGGTGCCACTAGAGCCACCAGGGATGCCCACCCATGACCACCAGGGATGCCCACCATGGCCACCAGGGATGGCAAACAGGGCTCAGAGAGCCTGCCAGTGGTGCCCCCTATCAGTGCTGCCCACCAATGCCATCTATCAGTGTTGCCCACCAGTGCGGTGATCAAATACCACCAAAAGAAAGCTCTATTTGTGGGGAAAAAATTACACAAATTTGGTTTAGGTACAGTGTTGTATGACCGCGCAATTGTCATTCAAAATGCAACAGCGCTAAAAGCTGAAAATTGGTCTGGGAAGGAAGGGGGTTTAAGTGCCCAGTATTGAGGTGGTTAATTGTGCAAACAGGGATATCAGTTCAGTGTCCTTTTGTTCTTTCTGTCCAAAGTTTATATAGAACTGGGACTTAAGTCTATCCCATTCTTTCCCAAGATAGTCAGCCCTGTTGAGGGGAAAAAAAGAGAAGAGAGGAGAAAAAGGAACAGTTGTTATAGTATTAATAGCCGGTCTCTAAATGTGTGGTAATATGGTTCAACAAAGTAATATTACTATGAAAGACAGAACACTCAATAATGGACCCTCTAAGACATATACCTCGAAAGGAAAAATCCTTGTTAATCAAAAGATTATTATTAGGCACCTCAAGTGCCAAAAACACAAAAGAAAGGGGGGGGTGGTAATAGAGTAGAAAAACTGAATAAAAGAAATTTACTACATCCACCCAATCCAAACCAATAAAAAAGGTAAAAAGAAATTCACTGGAATAAAGGAATGCATTTTATTTTATTGTAAAAATTGTAACAAATACCAATAAACATATATTAATAAACCCGTACAGGTTCTAGCATGATGAAAAAATGCCCCAAAAGACAAACCACAAGCCACACATGGTTCAATAAAATCAATCAAACATACCCCTTCCCCCCCTTTTCATATATTAAATGATATACATGGATATGAATACATAACCATAAGTGGAGGAGAAAAGGGAGAAAAAGGCTGGTTAGTGGATGTATAAATCTTTGAATTGTTCACATAGGCTGGTAGCAAGTAGACGATGAGACCCTCAACGACGAGACCGCTGATCTGAGTCTCCCTGATCTCTCCCTAACTATTACCTTATATGCTTAATATCAGGATGAGTACAATACCTATGCTTGTTCCTTTTTTGTATTCACTTGCAGGATTCGGACTGGGGACTTGGTGCCTCTGGATGTCTCTCTTTCTGAAAGTATAATGCTATTTTGACCTCATTATATATACCTGGTCTATTAAAGCTAGTCCTAGATAAGGTAAAAAGGGGGTGTTTTCCATTTAATTGCCCTATATCCCATTTGGGAGTTTTGCACTACTATTTACCCATTAAATGGCTCTTTGTTTGCTTTTATTTCAATACAGCAGAACCTCATTAAGCTGATTTGCAGTCCCATTGAGATGCTGCTCAGGAGTCAAATAACCCTGTTTTGATCATACTATATCTGTTTGGCTTATTAAAGCTAGCCATAGACAAGGTAAGAAGGAAGCTTCCTTCCAATCCTTCTATACATCTTTTCAGCAACAAAATATTACAACTTACTTACTAAAGGGCTTATTTTATGCTTCTATTTTAATATAGTTTAACCTCATTGGCCGATTTCCGGTTTAATTGAGATGGCTCTCAGGAGTTAATACATCAGGTGTACATCTTTTGGCATCAATCTTTATCCCCTTCAATTCCCTTATCCGGACCTGAAGGGTAATTATAAAGAGCTGCATTGAATTGTCTTTCATATGATATTTTTAAATATCTTAAAACATCACCACTATATATGGATTGAAAGAAATTTTCTGTTTATTAGTACCATCTGTTTCTTGTGGCTTGGCTCGTTCCTCCTCTATGGTGTCGCGCATGCTTGGCGGGCAACTCTGTCTCCCCTCTCGTCCAAGGGCATTATCCATCTACAGCCTCCTCCATACATGAGCCAAAGTTTAGTCCTATGAGGTACGCCTCTTTTTTGGTTCCTTGAACATCATTGTATACTATATTCATTGATTGTTATCATTTATATATGTGCTATGTAAGATTTTTGATATTCTTATAAGGTATCGTTATACATAGAGTGTTCACTTGTGAAAAGATGTTAGTCTCCTGAAGAAGCCATGTCAAGATGGTGAAACATGTTGAGCAAACAATCAAGTGCCTCTTCATTTCTTTTATACATTTTAAAAGAATTTGTCTGTATTTATGTCTTTAATAAAATATGTTTGTATATTTTTTTATAAAAAAAAAAAACGATTTCTTCTCCATCATTTAACAATTATTCAGCACCTTTAAAGTCCCAATGTCCTAGCTGCTCGTTTTTCAATACAGGGATGTGGTGCCTTTGATAAATGGATTCTCCAGCAATATAACTATTATAAATCTACTATAGGGATTTCATTTCCCGCCTTTTCCTAAATTTTGCTGGAGAATAAATTGTATTTTTTGAAAATTTTATTTTTCTATTGTGGGAATTCTGCTATAATTCATATTTCCCTCTTTGTATGTTATTTTGTTTTGCCATCTTATTTGGTGGCTTTTTGGTAATTATTTCATTGCTAACGGGGTGTCAAAACTATGGCGAATTACTGTGGACAAGATTTTGATGGGATGATGGATCAATTCCATCAAGCCCAAAGCTCCTCTATGGGGGGGATAACTCTGGATCACTTTTTCATGAGATTGCGAAGGCTTTTAGAGAGGAAATCAAAAATATTTTGGAACAAAAAATATTTCTCCAAATATACTGAAGGAAAATTAGTACCCTGGGGGTTACGAATTCAAATTTTCCCATTAGTAAACATATTAGATGCAGAGTTGAAAACCGAATGGGAGAACAACCTTCAATTATGTTCTTTGAAAATGATGAATCTGCTTTGTCTACAATATTCAAAAGATCTTGAAGCTGTCGACAAAAGACATTAAAAAATTATATTCGGGGCGCATGCGCGGCTGCTCCGAGATGGCGCCTTAGCCCGGAGCTCCGCGCCTCCCCGGTCTCTCGAGAGCCCCGACGCCGGCTTCCCATCGCGCTACGCCACCCGACCGGCACGACCGGCTGCCCCTTCCTCTTGCAGACCTTCGGTGGATGTCGGCGGGTCCCCGTCGCGAGGTATCCCGCCGTCTTCTCTTCCTCTCCCCGGAGCGGGACACAGGCAAGATGGCGACCGCGCCTTACCTCTCCTCAGGAGACCGAGGCCCACTGGAGGTAGGCGATACAGCTGCATGCCCCATGGACTCCCTTTCACCCCCTCCAGACCCCTGGCCATCTCCCTCAACTCCCGCGCATCTAATTCAGCCCCCACTAGCCTCTCCAGCATCCACGGACTCCCTGATTAGGAGAACCGTAGAGCAGACCCCAGGGATCCCGAGGCTGCTATCACCTGAGGCCCCGGCTTCGCCACATCCGCTAGGCCTCAACTCGCCCGGCTGCTTCCCGGACCTGACAATGCTGATGGCTAGATTCTCAGAAATGCTAGCCTCTGGTCTGGCCCAAACTGCCTCACAAATTACGGGCTCCATTAAGGCAGAACTTCAGAACCTTGGTACCCGCATAGAAGCAATTGAGAGCACTATGGACCAAACGGTCGCACGGGCCAATCAGAATACTGCTTGCATCCAGACTCCGCAAGATCAGTTGGACACTGCACTCAGTAAATTAGACGATTTGGAAAACAGGAGCAGACATCTGAATTTCAGGGTCAGGGGGATCCCCAAAACTATCACTGATATCCCCGTCACGATTAAAGCTTTTAGTAAGGACCTTATACCGGACATTTCTGACCATCCCCTGGAACTTGACTGAGCTCACAGGGCCCTGCAATTGCCCCGCAAGGATGGCCTGCCCAGGGACGTCATCGTCAAGACACACTTTTACGGGGTCAAGGAGGAGCTCATGAAAAGGAGCAGGGGTAGAGAGGACTTGAACATCCAAGGCCACAAGATCCAACTGTTTGCCGATCTCTCCCCCTTCACCATTCAGTGCCGCAGAGCATTGAAGCCGCTTACATTAGCATTATCCGCTAGGGCGCTGAAATATTGGTGGTCCTTCCCCTTGCCCCTGAATTTCCAATTGCAAAACAAGACTTCTAGCTTTACCAACTTCCAGGATGGCGAACATCTGCTTCTACAATTGGGAATTCTCAGCAGGGACCCTGTTCCCGCCTCACCTACCACCAGGAGAGAATCTTCCAAGCGGCCTCCACCGATCAGCCCTGTTCCCTCGGTATGGAACAAACAGCAAACAAAGCGCCACCGTGACGTCCAGCCACCCTGATGCCTGCGGGACTCCTCCAACTGCACTTCCTCTTGGCGGTTAGAGTTTACTCTACTTCGCCTGATTTGGGGTCCTCGTTGATCCTGGCCTTCGCTTTTTGACCCCCACTTTTTGGATCCATGTTTGGACTATGTTTTGAGTTTTTCTTTTCCAGCGAACTAACTCTTATATTTTAGGTCACTGCTGGTAACGACTTTCTGCTACTAAGCTGGTTGCAATTTTTTTTTTTTTGTGTGTATGTATGTATGTATGTATGTATGTATGTATGTATGTATGTATGCATGCATATAATATTATATATATATATACAGTGGGTACTGAAAGTATTCAGACCCCCTTAAATATTTCACTCTTTGTTATATTGCAGCCATTTGCTAAAATCATTTAGGTTCATTCTTCTTCCTCATGAATGTACACATAGCACCCCATACTGACAGAAAAACACAGAATTGTTGACATTGTTACAGATTTATTAAAAAAGAAAAACTGAAATATCACATGGTCCTAAGTATTCAGACCCTTTGCTCAGTATTTAGTAGAAGCCCCCTTTTGATCTAATACAGCCAGGAGTCTTTTTGGGAAAGATGCAACAAGTCTTTCACACCTGGATTTGGGGATCCTCTGCCATTCCTCCTTGCAGATCCTCTCCAGTTCTGTCAGGTTGGATGGTAAACGTTGGTGGACAGCCATTTTTAGGTCTCTCCAGAGATGCTCAATTGGGTTTTAGTCAGGGCTCTGGCTGGGCCATTCAAGAACAGTCACGGAGTTGTTGTGAAGCCACTCCTTCGTTATTTTAGCTGTGTGCTTAGGGTCATTGTCTTGTTAGAAGGTAAACCTTCGGCCCAGTCTGAGGTCCAGAACACTCTGGAGAAGGTTTTTGTCCAGGATATCCCTGTACTTGGCCGCATTCATCTTTCCCTCGATTGCAACCAGTCGTCCTGTCCCTGCAGCTGAAAAACACCCCCACAGCATGATGCTGCCACCACCATGCTTCACTGTTGGGACTGTATTGGACAGGTGATGAGCAGTGCCTGGTTTTCTCCACACATACCGCTTAGAATTAAGGCCAAAAAGTTCTATTTTGGTCTCATCAGACCAGAGAATCTTATTTCTCACCATCTTGGAGTCCTTCAGGTGTTTTTTAGCAAACTCCATGCGGGCTTTCATGTGTCTTACACTGAGGAGAGGCTTCCGTCGGGCCACTCTGCCATAAAGCCCCGACTGGTGGAGGGCTGCAGTGATGGTTGACTTTCTACAACTTTCTCCCATCTCCTGACTGCATCTCTGGAGCTCAGCCACAGTGATCTTTGGGTTCTTCTTTACCTCTCTCACCAAGGCTCTTCTCCCCCGATAGCTCAGTTTGGCCGGACGGTAAGCTCTAGGAAGGGTTCTGGTCGTCCCAAATGTCTTCCATTTGAGGATTATGGAGGCCACTGTGCTCTTAGGAACCTTAAGTGCAGCAGAAATCTTTTTGTAACCTTGGCCAGATCTGTGCCTTGCCACAATTCTGTCTCTGAGCTCTTCAGGCAGTTCCTTTGACCTCATGATTCTCATTTGCTCTGACATGCATTGTGATCTGGAAGGTCTTATATAGACAGGTGTGTGGCTTTCCTAATCAAGTCCAATCAGTATAATCAAACACAGCTGGGCTCAAATGAAGGTGTAGAACCATCTCAAGGATGATCAGAAGAAATGGAAAGCACCTGAGTTAAATATATGAGTGTCACAGCAAAGGGTCTGAATACTTAGGACCATGTGATATTTCAGTTTTTCTTTTTTAATAAATCTGCAACAATGTCAACAATTCTGTGTTTTTCTGTCAGTATGGGGTGCTATGTGTACATTCATGAGGAAGAAGAATGAACTTAAATGATTTTAGCAAATGGCTGCAATATAACAAAGAGTGAAAAATTTAAGGGGGTCTGAATACTTTCCGTACCCACTGTATATATATATTTTTTTTTTTGGGCTATTTTGCTTATAGTCCCCTTTTCCCCCCTCATACTCCCTCCTAACCCTGGCCCTCTCCACCCTCCCTCCCTTCCCACCTTTTCCCTGCCCTTTCCCCCCTCCTGCTTCCCTTTTCCTCCTTCCCTCCCTGTCCCCTGACTTTATCCCCAATCATTTCTCTTCTCCCATACTCCTCACGGTGTCAGCTGGGTAATTGATCCCGCTCTATATCTAGAGGGATCATAGTGCTTTGACTTTGTTTTGTATTTGCATTTTATGGGAGTGCTGAGTTGGGGCTCTTTGACCGGGGAGGTCTCATTGCGCCTCCTCCTGTTAGACGTGCGATGGTAACCTCTTACCTCCCACAGGAATGTGCCCTGACTGGCGCAGGGCGCATCCGTACGTCTGATTGGGGACTGTGGGCTTTACCTGCGGTCACCTCATCCCAGCGCAAGAGCTTCCTCTTGCGTCTCTCTTCTCCTTTCTCTGTCTTCCTCGCTTTCTTTTTCTCCTTTCACTGGTATCTTTTTCTTTTCAGAGGGTTCCAGCGGTCCGATTGGTTTGCTCATGTCTCTTCTACTCCTGCCGCTGCTGTGCCTGACTTCTCCCAGGGGATCCATTGGGAATCCACTACTACACTCACCCCAGCGCACTTCATGACAGAACACCATGACGTCTAACGTGAGTACGGTATCTTCTTTGCAGGTGGCATCACACAACACCCTGGGCTTAAATTCACCGGTTAAACGTAGGAAGGCATTCCAACATTATCACTCCCATGGATTGGGGGTTCTCCTGCTTCAGGAGACTCACTTTCCGGAGGCTTATCAACCTACATATGTCCACCACAAATACCCCTTGTTTTATCTTGCCAATGCCCCCACCAAGCAGAGAGGGGTTGCCATATTCTTTGCTAAATCCCTCTCCTTCTCCCATCTGCACACAGTTCGGGACCCCCACGGTCGTTTCATTTTAGTCAAAGGTCACATTCAAGGGGAGTTATACACATTTGTCTCCTATTATGCACCCAACAGGGGTCAGGCGAAATTCTTCTCCGACATGTTCCTCATACTCTCTCCTCACCTTGAGGGTCGTGTCCTCATTGGGGGGGGATTCCAATTTAGCTCTTGATTGCACCCTTGATAAATCTAACTCCTCTGGTGGTAGGCTCCGCCGTCCCTCCAAGCAGAGTCTTCGAGTAGCTCTAACTCTTCACTCGCTAGGTATGATTGACATCTGGCGGGAACTTAACCCTTCTTCCCGTGATTATACGCATTTCTCGGCACCCCATCATACGTTTGCGTGTATAGATCACATTTTCATCCCCACTACTGACGTACCTTCTGCGCAGAAGTCTAAAATTAAGGATGTCCCTTGATCGGACCACTCCATGGTTTCGCTTCGGCTTTCCTGCTCTGTGCCTCCCCGTGGCCCCTCGCCTTGGAGAATCAATGAGTCCATCCTGAGCGACCCCGCTAGATGTTCCCAGGTAGAGGCTGCACTCCGGGACTACTTCACGCTCAATGATCTCCCTGATACGTCCCCCTCTACCCTCTGGGGGGCTCATAAGGGGGTTATCAGGGGCTATCTCATTCACCTGGGGACGAAAATTAAAAAAGAAAGACTGGTCGACATTGCCCGTTTGGAGAATGAATATGATCGTCTCCGTAGAGCCCATAAGAGATCCCCTAACCCTGCCTCGTGGCAGAACTTGATGCGGTTAAGCTATCATTGCTCTGACTTCTAGGGCAGAGAAGGCCCTGAGGTGGCAAAATGCTCGCGCTTATGCTTCCCAGGACAAATTGGGCTCGAAATTAGCCCTGAAACTTTCCCCCAAATATCGAGCGATCTCCATGCCTAAGATTAAGTCCCCCTCCGGCGTTCTCTCGAGTAACCCTGACTCCATCATGGACTCCTTCCACTCCTTCTATTCACATCTCTATGCGACCCCTGCCCCCCACAAGGGGGATGATCCTGAATCGTTCTTGAAAGAAGTACCTCTTCCCCGCCTATCAGCTACACATAGAGCCCTTATGGAAGCCCCTATTGATGAACAGGAGGTGCTGGATGTTATCAAGAATCTTTGGCCCAATTCCGCCCCAGGCCCTGACGGTTTTTCAAATTCTTATTATAAGACTTTTGTGTCGGTCCTATCTCCTTATCTGGTCAGGTTTGTTAATGCCCTCAGGGGCGGGGCTAGCCTTGAAGAAGTTTCTAATAAAGCTTACATTTCGGTTATCCCCAAGCCTGGGAAGGACCCCTCAGAGGTGGGCAATTACAGACCAATTTCGCTTACTAACAATGATCTCAAGATCCTGACAAAAATTTTCGCTAATCGTTTATCCAGCTTTATTGCCAAATACATTCATAAGGATCAGGAGGGGTTCATTCCAGGTAGGCAGGGACCTGACCAGGTAAGGAGGGTGATTGATGTCATCTCTCTGTTGAACTCTGGGTGGGATGGTGGCCCTCCCCAACATGGTTTTCTCCTGTCCCTGGATCTACATAAGGCCTTTGATTCTCTCTCTTGGCCGTTCCTCTTCCGCACTCTTGAAGGTTGGGGCTTAGGCCCCTCTTTCCTCACCACTCTTCGAGCCCTGTACTCTCACCCATTGGCTCAGGTCCGGATGCAGGGTTACTACTCGGAGAACATACCCATCCGGAGAGGCACGAGACAGGGATGCCCCCTTTCTCCGCTCCTTTTTGCGGTGGCTCTTGAATCCTTATCAACAGCCATCCGCCTCCATCCTGATATTCATGGTATACAATGCGGACCCGCGACCCACAAATGTGCGCTATTTGCAGACGACATTATGCTTTTTGTCACCTCCCCGTTGATCTCTCTCCCCAATATCGTTTCCCTCCTAGACGCCTTCGGGGCAGCCTCAGGTTTACGAGTGAATATGTCCAAATCTCTGGCCCTTAACGTCAACCTCTCCTCTTCCCTTGTGGATCAGCTGAAGGACCTTTCTCCTGGCACTCGGATTCCATCCCCTACCTAGGGGTGTCGTTAACCCCCACTATAGACAAACTCTACCCATCCAATTACCCGCCCATGTTCCGACGACTGAAGCGGGATCTCTCTGAATGGTCTCGCTATCGCATCTCCTGGATAGGGAAAGTCAAAGCTGTCAAAATGACTCTCTTACCGCGTATTCTCTATTTATTCCGGTCTCTCCCGATCCCTGTGCGCAAATCCCATGTTCAGAGTTTACAAGGCCACGTCTTTAAATTTATTTGGGGACAGAAGGGACATAGAATTAATAAAACATACACTTTTACGCTCCAGGAAACAGGGGGGATTGGGTGTCCCGGACCTCTGGAATTACTATCTAGCAGCACAACTAACACAGTTCTCCATTATCTACTCCAGTGGTGGGAAGCCCGACTGGTGCCATATAGGAACGTCAGGCTGTCCCCCAACACACTATTGATTATTTACTGTGGTGTCCAGCCTCTTCCCGCCCCCCAGTATTATCTCCTACCCTTTCACATTCTTTCTAAATTTGTGATCGCATACATAAATCGCATAAAGTGACTTCACATTGGGCCCCGCTCACTCACTTATTCCATAATCCGGCCTCCCCTCCAGGAGAAAACATAGGGGCATTTAAATGGTGGACTGACAAAGGCATGTATAGAATCGGACACTTTGTAGATAGCTCTGGTCCTCTAACCTTATCACATTGTACTTCCAAGTTGAAGATGCCGCCTGTGGAGAAGTTCCGTCTGACTCAAATTTCACACTTTATTAATTCCCTCAAGTCCAAATCTCCTGCTCCCCTTCGGGCATCACTTTATGAACAATGGTGTGCACAAATTACTGATGTTAAGGGGGGTATCTCCCTCATTTATGCTCTTCTAAACGACACTCAAAATAAACCAGCCTACATGCTCAAATGGGAACAGGACCTCGATATAGACTGGAACCACCTGACTGGCACGCATGTGTTGGGCGTTCTTTCCGGGGTATTCACAATGTTGGTCTCATGGAAGCTAACTTAAAAGTGCTTATGAGGTGATATATGGTTCCCGCTAGGCTGGCCACCATCTATCCCTCCACGCAACCTACCTTCTTTCGTGGCTGCAACCTGATGGGTACTATTCTACACATTTTTTGTGAATGCCCCAAACTGAGGACGTTCTGGGGGCGCATTTATAGTATGGTAAGGCGAATTACTGGTCTTGTGGTACATCTGTCCCCTACGCATGCTCTCTTAGGTCAGCGCATTCCTAAAGTTCCCAAACATACCCAGGCCCTCGTTTTCTACATTTTCCTCTGTGCCAAAATGGCGATAGCCAGTTAATGGAAAACTTACCGTTAGTGTACTGGTAACGGCCTTTCTCTTAATCCTTCCAGGGGCCTACATATGAGAGATTGTGGCTCCGCCTCACAGGAAACACAACTAATTTGCAGCTGTTAAAAAGGTCCCACCCATCCTTGAGCTTCAGTAATAGAAAAGTACCTTTCCAACCGAACTTTCAAGGTATACAGTTATTCAATAATATACAGCTACACATATATACATATATATATACATTTTTAACTCACCACCATCTTGGGCGGGAAGTAGGCCGGCCATCCTGGAAGGATTAAGAGAAAGGCCGTTACCAGTACACTAACGGTAAGTTTTCTCCTTTCACCCTTCCAGGACGGCCTACATATGAGAGGATAATAAAGGAATCCATACTGGCCTACCTTAGGGCGGGACCACTGCCTGTAAAACCTTTATGCCAAAGGCAAGGTCTTGTTGCGACAGTACTTCCACACGATAGTGCTTTAGAAAGGTATCTTGGCTGGACCAGGTGGCTGCATGGCGGATCTGCTCCCAGGATGCCCACGGCTTTTTCGGCCCAGGAAGTTGCCATGCCCCTTGTGGAATGTGCCTTTAGATTTGTTGGTGTGGGGGTACCTGACACCTTATATGACATACTAATGGCTTGTTTAATCCACCTAGAGATCAAGGGTTTTGATGCTTGTAATCCCCTCCTTGGTCCAGAATGTAGAACCAACAGGTGGCTAGATCTCCTAAACCCTTTGGTTCTTTCTAAATATGCTAGAAGACACCTTCTTACATCTAAGCAATGGAATTTTCATTCTTTTGCACATTTAGGTTTTTCACAGAAAGATGGGAGAACCATCTCTTGATTCCTGTGAAAGGAAGACACTACCTTGGGTAGGTACAGTGGGTCTGGTTTAAGAATCACTCGGTCTTGGAGAATTCGCATAAAGGGTTCCTTTATGGATAAACTTTGTAAATCTCCCACTCTTCTGGCTGTGGTGATTGCCAACAGAAAAGTTAACTTGATTGACAAAATGTTTAAACTAATTTTGTTCAAAGGTTCAAATGCTTCACTAGATAATGTCTCTAGTACTAGCGTTAAGTTCCAAACTGGAACATTAGTTCTGTTAATTGGAGATACTCTTCCCCGAGCTAACAGAAACCTTTTAATTAAAGGCTCTTTGGCCAGATTTTTGTCTAAAAAAACAGAAAGTGCTGCTACCTGTACTCTAAGGGTGTTCACCGCCACTCCCTTATCTACCCCATCCTGTAAAAAATTCAGGATCATCGGGATTGAGGCAGAGGAATCTTTCTTCTGACTCTGCCAAGTACAGAATGTTTTCCAGATTTTGGAATAAATTTTTCTAGTCACTGGCTTTCTACTTGAAAGGAGGGTCTCAATGACTGTCTGAACATCCTTTCTCTTTCAAGATTTGGCTTTCACTACCCAGGCTGTTAACTGAAAGAACTGTGGTCTGGGGTGAATCAGAGGTCCTTGTAGTAACAGGTCTGGAACTTCTGGTAGTTTCCACGGAGCTGTCACTGATAGGGATACCAAGGTTGCAAACCATGTTCTCTTTGGCCACCCAGGTGTGACCAGGATAAGGCGTAGTTGCGGCCATCCGCTGAGTTTCTGCAGAACTCTCGCAATTAGATTCTGTGGGGGAAAGGCATAGGCTAGCCTGAAGGGCCAAGGCTGTGCTAGAGCATCCAGGCCCAGCATACCCCTCTGCTTTGTCAGAGCAAGAACTGTCCTACTTTTCAGTTCTGCCAAGTGGCAAACATGTCCACTTCTGGCTGACCAAATTTTTGGACTAGACGTTGAAAAATTCTGGGGTTCAGTTCCCATTCTGTCTGTTTGATGTAATGACGACTGAGGAAGTCCGCTTCCCAGTTGTCCTTCCCTTTTATGTACATGGCTGAAAGGGAAATTACTCTCTTTTCTGCCCAGCTCAGTGTCTCCTGAGCTAATCTTAGCAGAGAGCTTGATCTGGTCCCCCCTTGATGATTCAAGTAGGCTACTGCTGTAGCATGGTCTGAATGGACTTGGACTTCTTTCCCTAGAATGTCCTTCTCGAAGGCTTTTAAGGCCTTTCCCACAGCCTTCAGTTCTCTGTAGTTGGAAGAGGCTTGACTCCGCTTCGAATCCCAGGTGCCCTGGGTCCGTGCTTCTTTTAGGTGAGCTCCCCACCCCTCGAAACTTGCGTCCGTGGTAATCCTTACGGGCAGCTCTTGACCCCAGAGTCGCCCCTCCTCTAGGTTTTGGGGGACTGTCCACCATTTCAGTGAAAATATTACTTGAGGGGACAGTGTAATTTTTTCGTCTATGGAGTCCTGTCTCTTGTTCCAAGAGGCCAGGTGAAAAAGTTGGAGGTCTCGTGAATGTATTTGGGCCCACACTACAGCTGGAATACATGCTGTCATTAGCCCTAGAACTCGCATGATCTGTCTCCTGGAACACCAAGGATGAGAGCAGATATCTCTTACCGCTGAGACCACCTTTTCCACCTTTTCTCTTGGGAGAAAAAGTTTTTTGAGTCTGGTATCTATTTTGTACCCTAGATACACTTGGACCTGTGCTGGCTGTATTGAGGATTTCTCCAAATTTAATAGCCATCCTACTGTTTGAAGAACTGACATCACCTTTTGGGTGTCTGCCATAGCCTGTTTTTCTGATCTTGCAAAGATCAACATATCGTCCAGATACGGGATCAAACTTAGGCCCTGTAGGTGAAGATGGCCTACTACTTCTGCCAAGATTTTTGTAAAGATCCTTGGACTTGCTGCCAAGCCAAAAGGAAGAGCTCTGAACTGCCAATGTGCAGTGCCTTCTTCCGTCACAATGGCGAATCTGAGAAATGCTTGATGTTCCGGATAAATTGGGACATGTAGGTAAGCATCTCTTAAATCCAATGTTGTCATAAAGACATTCTGGCACAGATTTTTTCTGACCGCATAAATGTTCTCCATGGAGAACTTCTTGTATATCAGAAATTTGTTTAGTTTCTTGAGGTTTATGACTAGCCGGAATTTTCCTGAGGGTTTTGGCACCACAAATGTTGGAGTAAAAGCCTTGGAATGCCTAACCAATTGGTACAGGTGAAATTACCCTCTGCTCTGCTAGTTCCTGAATACCCTTTAACAGTGCCTTCCTCTTTTGTTCTACTTTTGAGGGATAGGTCACTGTTATTTCTGACACCGACTGTGAGGCAAACTCCAGTCAGTAACCTTCCGGAATTATCTGGAGAATATAGGGGCTGGCAGAGATGTTTTCCCATTGGGAAGCAAAATGGGTCAACCTGCCCCCTACCCTGATGCTGGCGTCAGTTGGTTTCTTTGGACTTGGGTCCAGGTTTAAGGAACAATAAATTGGTTCCTTGTTTTCCCTTTTCAGGACCACCTCTCCTGGCCTGTCTCCTGAAAGGCCTTTTTTGATTTTTGTCCTGGAAGTTCCGAAAGGAATATCTTCCCAGCTTGTCCTTTCTCTTACTGGGAATTTTTTTTCCCTTCTCTGCAGATCTGGACAAGGCATCATCCAGTCCTGAACCGAACAGCAATGAACCCTCAAAGGGTAATGCGCAGAGTCTTACTTTGGAGGCTATATCACCTTCCCATGCTTTGACCCAAAGCGCCCTTCTAGCTGAATTCACTAGTGCTGCTGTTTTTGCAGATGCTACTATTGACTCCACTGCTGAGTCTGCTAAGTAGGATACTGCTTCTCCGATCACAGCCAAGGAATCTATCAGGTCTTGTGATCCCACCATTGTGGGGACATGTTTAGACAATTCCTTGATCCAAAAGTCTGCATTTCTGGCCATACAGGTATCAGCTAAGGCTGTAGTCATATTATAAGCATTAGAATCCCAAGCCTTTTATAATAAGGATTCAATCCTGCGATCCATGGGATCCTTAATATGACCAGCGTTTTCAAAGGACAAATCTGTTCCTTATGATAGCTGTGCCAGAGGAGCGTCCAGTTTTGGATTTTTTGTAAATACCTCCAATTCCTGTAGCTCAAAGGGATACCTTCTTTTCCAGCTATTTGGCCTGGATAAGGCATGCGTAGGGAATTTCCATTCTTGGTGTATCATGTCTTTTAACAACTGGTGAATGGGAATTGTTCTGTACTGGGCTCTTTCCAAGCCTTTTTACACTTTGTCTTTACTAGAAGACTCCCTTACTGGGGTAGGGATTCCTTCAGTGGCATGTACCACTTTAAGGAGACCCTCCATGCATTCCAACGAAAAAAGGCTTTTGTTTCTTTTAAACTTATCTTTTTCCTCCTCACTGTTACTTTCCGAGTCCTTATCCGAACTGGAAGGACCTCCCATGTAACTAGTGCCTTCCCCTGGATCTTCCTTTTCCCTGACTTGTGATGAGGGAATGGTTTGTGATCCTGACCAGAGAGATGAGGGTCCTCTTGACCACCCACTGTCCTGGGAGGAGAAGCTATCCTTGGATACTTCCTCTGCTGGGGTTTGAGGGATAGCTGCTGTAGTCCTAAACGACTGAATAGTAGCTAACATTTCCTCTTGCATTGATTTAAGAAAATCTTTCATTAGGATTGATGCTTCTTGCCCTGCTAACTTATTAATACAAGTATGGCATAAGGGTTTTAAGTAAGACTTAGACAATCTAACCCCACAGTTCCCACATTTTTTAGACATGCTAGTGCTGGCTGTGGAAGGGGGTCTGGCAGGGGCTTCCTGTGCCGGTGGCAGACCTGTGTTTAACACAAGAAGACAAAAAGAGACACAATAGACATCTCTAGTCTACCACTGCGGCTAACATTAGGTCAGGAAAATGGCAAGGCATGCCTGTCTTGCAATAGACAGCAGTCGGCCCGCCACCGGTGTAGTCACTTACCTGGTCCTGTCGCCACCTGCGCTGCCGCTTTTTCCTCTGTGGGAAGTGCGGACATCCGTGTCTCTTTTTGGGGCAATTTCAGCCCTCTCGTAGCCGGAGAATCAGCCATGAACTCACATGTACCCGGCGTCTCCTCCACGCTGTGCCTCTTCCAGGTATCACTCGCTCCGCCTCTTCCGCCGGAACTTCCGGTCTCCATAGCGAGGCCCGAGGCGCACTCACTGGCGGGAAATTTGAAATTCTTTACCGCCCAAGGGAGCTAATGGAGGAGACTTTCCTGCAGAGAGTGAAAGGCAAGGGTGACCAGCGCTATGGAGTCTGAGGTAGAACAGTGTGTGACGAGTGTGAAGGTGTAAGCAGCCAACAACCAAACCCCAAAGGGTTAAGGATAAAGTGAAATGTGCAACAAGGGTTGAAAACGGCGCTACCTGAAAAGTGATTAATAATATAGTGCAATAATGTGCAAATGCCTTATTAAAGGGAAGTGACACCGGCAAATAATAAATAACGTGAAAAATAATAGTATTTCAAAAAAGTAGAAAACCACACATATCCTTATCAATAACCACAACCGATATGGTCTGTTCGTGTGTGGTGAATTTTATCTGTAAAGTAATAATAATAGTGCCAACAAGTGAGCAATTCTTATAGTGGGTTTATTCAAATAGTGATACAGTGTAAATCAAACAATATATAATACATAAATCCCTGGTGGTGAAGTGATGGATAAAGGTGACCAAAGTGAATACTGAAGTGCTGTATTCCTTAGAAGTGTAGGTGTTGTAGTACCCCAGGTGACCACTAAGTGAGGTATATACGACCTGTTCACATGAAGTGGTCCCAAGAGGGGCGGCTAGTGGGGTCCTCTCCTTGTCCCGCAAGGCACCGGCTGGTAATCTCACGGAAAGAAAAGAAAGGGGAGCCCCATCAAGTAGTATGCAAGGTTAAACCGATGCAAAAAGCAGTAAAAACTCACGGTGAAGCTGCCTCGGATCAGTGTAGAGAGACGCCGGGAAGCTTCCGCGTTCCACGGCTCCCAAGTCCGAGACCGGAAGTGACGTAATGACGCAATGGACCCGCCCTACGCGTTTCGTCAGAGGACGTCTGCTGGAGCGGCCTCCGAGGCAGCTTCACCGTGAGTTTTTACTGCTTTTTGCATCGGTTTAACCTTGCATACTACTTGATGGGGCTCCCCTTTCTTTTCTTTCCGTGAGATTACCAGCCGGTGCCTTGCGGGACAAGGAGAGGACCCCACTAGCCACCCCTCTTGGGACCACTTCATGTGAACAGGTCGTATATACCTCACTTAGTGGTCACCTGGGGTACTACAACACCTACACTTCTAAGGAATACAGCACTTCAGTATTCACTTTGGTCACCTTTATCCATCACTTCACCACCAGGGATTTATGTATTATATATTGTTTGATTTACACTGTATCACTATTTGAATAAACCCACTATAAGAATTGCTCACTTGTTGGCACTATTATTATTACTTTACAGATAAAATTCACCACACACGAACAGACCATATCGGTTGTGGTTATTGATAAGGATATGTGTGGTTTTCTACTTTTTTGAAATACTATTATTTTTCACGTTATTTATTATTTGCCGGTGTCACTTCCCTTTAATAAGGCATTTGCACATTATTGCACTATATTATTAATCACTTTTCAGGTAGCGCCGTTTTCAACCCTTGTTGCACATTTCACTTTTTCCTGCAGAGACAACAGGACTTCAGGTATAGAGGGACCTTCACTGTAAGGTAAACCGCATTACCTGGCATGTTGGCGACCTGAAAGTTCCTGTTTCCAGGATGCCGATAGGGAGGAACCTGCCATTAGGCCGACCGTAGCTGCCTTCCAGGGGTACCTCTCAGACAGTCCTTTGCCTTCAGGTCAGTAAAAAAAAAAAAAAAAACAAACGTTCCGATGTGAGGTTGGAAACACAATTGAACTGAAGCTCAAGGATGGGTGGGACCTTTTTAACAGCTGCAAATTAGTTGTGTTTCCTGTGAGGCAGAGTCACAATCTTTCATATGTAGGCCGTCCTGGAAGGGTGAAAGGAGAAAAAGCCTTCTGTTCCGCTCTATTTGGCTAAGCGCAAGATCTCATGGATAATGGCGCAGGAGAAGATGTATAGTATTCTTGATGACTCCAGAATGAAATTTGAACGGATCTGGGAACCCTGGGCGGCCTACGTTCATGTTACCATCTAGCCAAGGTGGGACCGCTGGAGCCCTCTACCCCTCTTGCTCTTCTTCCTGTTATCTTATCTCTGCCCTTGCTGCTTGTCAGCCTCCTTTTCTGTCCCCTCTACCCTCTTCTTTCTCTTTCTTTTCCCTTTTCTTGTTCTACTATTGATACTGCTGTACTTATAGTGTTTTGTCAATGACTATACCTGGTGGGGTCTCTAGGTTCGGGCCCGGAGCCCCTGTCAATTACTTGGGATGGGTTTTTGAATTGTTAGAATTTTCTCTTTTACTATTCTTATTTACAATTTGGAATACGGGTCCCTTGCTAGGTTAGCTTGAGACTGGGAAATACGTACCTCTATTCAGTTCTCCTTTGGAGTTCTCGAGTTTGGGATACCACATGGTTCACTAACAGAGGTTGGGTGCGCTTCCTCTGGGACACAGTTTGCTCCCTTTTGGGGTGTCTCGAGGGTGGCGCCCTACCGTTGTGGGGGTTGCTCCCATCGCCAAATTGTGTAATGGATTCGGACCCATATTACAGATGTGTGAATGCACCCTCTATGTATTAGACATGTATTTACTGGCTGCTGTCAGTTCTGGCTGATATATGGAAAAAAAAAAATAAATAAATAAATTTAGGGGAACTTTTCCAATTGCAATACTTCTGTTATGACATTGTCCATGTGCTGGGACTATTTGTGCACAGCTGGTACGTCTTTTGTGGCTGCAAATATGACCTAAAAGGTTTTTAAAGTTTGCCTCCCATTAAAGTCAATGGGGCCCGCCACGAACTTGCGGTTCGCGGACTTTTGAGAAAATTTGCGGCGGACGTTCGCGAACCGCCCTGGCCGATGTTCGTTCATCTCTAAGTGTTGACGCTCAAGGTCAGCCAAACACGCCTCCGCCTCTGCATAAGCTAACTTGGAGGCCCGCTTGAACCTAGAAATCCGTTAAGTGAGAAGCAATCTGGCATGACCCTTAAATTTTTTCCCACACAAAAAGTGGACAGGCTGAGGGTGCATTAATATCGAAAAAATACTTCCATTCGTTCCCCAAGCACAACAAATCAGGCCGATGTTCGTCCATCACTAGTTTCCACATCCTGCATAGATGATATTGGCATGCTTAGTTTAGTATCATCCCCAAATACTGAGATTGTACTCGATATCCCCTCCTGTAGATCATTTATGAATAAATTAAACAGGATTGGCCCCAGGACAGGACCTTGGGGGACCCCACTTTCCACACCCGCCCAATCCGAGTACTCCCCATTAATCACCACCCTCTGTACTCTCCCCTGGAGCCAGTTCTTTATCCAGGTACTCACCCTATGTGAAGACTGAAGAGAAGACATTATTTAACACTTCCGCCTTTTCTCTGTCCTCCGTGGCCATATTTCCTTTGTCATCTTTTATGGGGCCAATGTGTTCTGGCCTCGCTTTACTGTTTATATACTTAAAGAATTTCTTGGGGTTCTTTTTACTCTCTTCCGCTTTATGTCTCTCGTGTTCTATTTTAGCCGCCTTGATTTCGTCTTTACATTTCTTATTTCACTCTTTTCACCCTAACTAAGGGGAGGAGGTAGAGCTGGAATTTTTAGCACTAATGGGTAAAGTGGCAAAATTGGGATCAGTCATCATATTGGGGGACTTCAATTATCCCGACATTGACTGGGATGAGGGGACTGCACACTCACAGAAGGCCCGTCTATTCACGGAAACCTTACTGGATAATTATATGTCACAGTTGGTGGATTCCCCTACCAGAGAAAACGCAGTTCTGGATCTATTGATCACTAATGACCCAGACATAATCTCGGAGGTGGGAGTCCAGGACTACCTGGGCTCTAGCGATCACAGGATGATCACATTTAGTATAAATAACAATATAACAAGGCAAGTAGGGAACATAAGAACCCTAAACTTCTGAAGGGCAAACTTTCCAAAATTATACTCCTTGATGGAAAGGGTAAACTGGGACCAAACCTTGGGATCACTGACCACAGAGGAAAAATGGGAATGCTTTAGGAACATATTAAGCAAATGCATCTTGCAGTGCATTCCTATGGGAAATAAATTTAGAAGAGACCAAGCCAAACCTGGCTGGTTAAACCGTAGTGTTAGAAAAAACTTATCAGGGGAAAAAAATTGGCCTTCAAGAAATATAAATCAGAGGGCACAGTATCGACTTTCGAGGAATACAAGGAGGCAAATGAGAAAAGTAAACAAGAAATCAGGATGGCTAAAATCAACTTTGAGAGACAAATAGCGGAGGATAGAAAAAAAAAACCAAAGAAATTCTTTAAATATATCAACAGCTAAAAAACTAGGGCAGAGCATATTGCACACATAATTAACAATGATGGGAGGATGGTTACAGAGGACACTGAAAAAGCAACTGTGCTGAATGCTTTTTTCTCGTCAGTCTTTACACAGGAAAAGAAGGGGTACACTGACCATGACTGTATGGTTAGTAGTAATACACAGGACTTGCCACTATGGCTAACAGAGGGTGAAATCAGGGAAAGGCTGGATAAACTTAACACAAACAAATCACCAGGCCCGGATGGCGTACATCCGAGAGTACTCAAGGAACTCAGTAAGGTTATATCTAGACCATGGTTTCTGATCTTTGCTGATAGTATTAGGACAGGAGATGTACCAGGGGATTGGAGGAAGGCGAACGTGATTCCGATATTCAAAAAGGGCCAGAGGTATATCCTGGGAAATTATAGGCCTGTCAGTTTGACATCAATAGTATGTAAACTTATGGAGGGGATGATAAGGGACTATATCATAGAGTATGCTAAAGACAACAACATTATCAGCAAAAATCAGCACGGGTTTACAAATGGGCGTTCTTGTCAAACCAATCTCTTAACATTCTACGAGGAGGTGAGCTGTGAGCTAGATAGGGGCAGACCAGTGGATGTGGTGTACTTGGATTTCGCTAAGGCGTTTGATACAGTTCCCCACAAGCGCTTAATTTATAAAATAAGGTATGCAGGTATCGACAGCAGGGTTTGCTCTTGGATACGGAACTGGCTAAAAGGGCGCGTCCAAAGGGTGGTAATAAACAGCGCAGACTGGTCTGAGGTAGTAAGCGGGGTGCCCCAGGGCTCAGTCCTGGGACCAACCTTGTTCAATTTATTCATAAACAGCATTGAGGACGGGATCAGTAGTTCGTTATCAGTTTTTGCAGATGACACAAAATTGGCCAGGGCAATAACTGCACAGCATGAAGCAGATATCCTACAGAATGACCTGGACAAAATAACGGAGTGGGCAACGACATGGCAAATGAGGTTTAATGTGGAGAAGTGTAAGGTTTTGCACTTGGGGACTAAAAACATAAAAGCACAATACACGTTAGGAGGGGAACCCTTGGGGGAATCAAAAATGGAGAAGGATCTGGGAGTCTTGGTTGATGATAGATTAGGCAACAGCATGCAATGTCAAGCGGCAGCTGCCAAAGCCAGCAGAATATTAGCATGCATAAATAAAGGGATGTATTCCAGAGATAAAACTATAATCCTTCCACTTTATAAAACTCTGGTCAGAATACTCTGGCATCTGGAGTATTCTGTCCAGTTCTGGTCGCCAGTCCTCAGGAGGGATGTGTTGGAGCTGGAGAGAATCAAAAGAAGGGCAACTAAACTGATTAGGGGATTGGAGGACCTTAACTATGAAAAACGGCTGCTAGCCAGAGGGGGGGACATGATAGCAATTTATACATTTCTCAATGGGGATCTCAGCTTAGAAAAAAAAGCTGTTCATTCGAAGGGATTGCATGAGGACAAGAGGGCATACCATGCGATTAGAGGAGAAGCGTTTTAACCTCAGGCAACGAGGGGGGTTCTTTACTGTTAGGGCTACAAGATTGTGGAATTCTCTACCACAAGAGGTGGTTTCTGCGGGTAGTATGGTGGCTTTCAAAAGACTCTTAGACTTACATCTCAAGGATCAGGACATTAAGGGCTATGTGAGATGATTACAGCCACACACACCCACACAGGTTGAACTGGATGGACTATTGTCTTTATTCAACCTCACCTACTATGTATGTAACTATGTAATGCTTGAATGCTGCCAATGACCCCTCAGTCTTGTATTTTTTATATTCAATAATTTTTATTGAAATTTTCAAAAAGATAACAGAAGATCAATAACAAACGAGGCATAGTAATAACTTGCTTACATATGAACTGTTGTGCAGAACAGTACAAGAACTAATAGACATGGCAAGACAGTCTTGTATTTTTTGAAGGCCTTTTCTTTATTATGATTATTATTATACATTTTTTATGTTGGAGTTTAGCCACCCAGGGTTTAGTTTTGCCCTTTTAAATTTATTTTCCTTTGAAATGCACTGGCCAATCCCTTTGTTTAGTATGCTCTTGAAGCACTCCCATTTTTCCTCCGTGTGTTTTGTTCCCAGGGTTCTGTCCCATTTGATATTTTCTAGCAGAGAGCGCAGTTTTGGGAAATTGGCCCTTTTGAAATTCAGTGTCCTTATATAATTTCTATAATTATTACTGAAACTAATTGACCCGAGAGACACCAGGTCCCAAGCCAGCAGAGACAGAATTGCTTCCCTTACCTTCTGTAACTTCACAGGAGGTAGAAATACCTTTGCTGAAGCAGAATCTAGGATCATCCCTAGATACTCCAGTCTGGTTGTTGGAACCAGCGTAGATTTCTGAAGGTTGAGATTCCAACCGAACTGCTTCAGAGAGTGAATTGTCACCTCCAAATGCCGTTCAAATGTCACAGACGAGTCCGCTCAGAGAAGAAGATCGTCAAGGTACCCCAGAATCGCTATTCCTCTCCATCGTAGCAGAGCCAGGATAGGGGCTAACACCTTGGTGAAGACCCTGGCAAATAGGGACATAA
The DNA here is from genome assembly GCF_965119305.1 of Pelophylax lessonae. NCBI lineage: Eukaryota > Metazoa > Chordata > Amphibia > Anura > Ranidae > Pelophylax > Pelophylax lessonae. Next base: position 166,325,771 of record NC_138779.1, read on the forward strand.
AGATAGGCATCCTTGATATTGATCGAGGCCAGCAGGTCCCCCTGATGCAATAACGATACCACTGACCGCAGGGACTCCATGCAAAATTTCTGGACGCGCACAAAGCGGTTCAGAGTTTTGAGGTCCAAGATTGGACGCAATTTGCCCTCCTTCCGTGGAACAGTAAACATGTTCGAATAGAACCCTCAAAAGCATTCCTGATGAGGATCTGGTACAATCACGCCTTGTGACAGCATATCCCGAATCGCTTCCTGCAGCCCCACAAGGTGGTCTGGGAACAGCTGAATATTGGAGGGAAAAAAATCTGTCTGGCGGATGGTAACAAAACTCTATCTTGTACCTGGACTGAATTACATCATGGACCCACCTGTTGTGCAATAGTGATCGACTAACATCGGCCGGGGCGGTTCGCGAACGCCAGGTACAAATTTTCTCAAAAGTCAGCGAACCGCGAGTTCGCGACAGGCCCCATTGACTTTAATGGGAGGCGAACTTTAAAAACCTTTAGGTCATATTTGCAGCCACAAAAGACGTACTAACTGTGCACAAATAGTCCCAGCACATGGACAATGTCATAACAGAAGTATTGAAATTGAAAAAGTTGCCAAAAAATTTTTCTTTTTTTTTTTTTTTTAACAGCAAAAAAAAAAAACTTACCGTTCGTTTACCGGTAACGGCTTTTCGGACGAGCCTTCCAGGATGGCCCAACATGAGAGATGATAGGCTCCTCCCCACAGGAAACACAATCAATCAACAGTTTTTAAACGGCCACACCCTTCCTTCTGCCCCTCAGTTGTAAAAAAGTATTTTCCACAACCATTTCCAAGGGAAGTGTTCCAAAAATTCTATAGGTACTTACCACCTAAGTTTACTCTATTTTTACTTACACCCTTTTAACAGGGCGGGTAGGCCGGCCGTCCTCGAAGGCTCGTTAGAAAAGACGTTACCGGTAAACGAACGGTAAGTTTTCTCTCCTCATCTTCCAGGACGGCCCAACATGAGAGGATAATAGATTACCCATAGGCCTACTTTAGGGTGGGACCACTGCCTGTAAGACCTTCTGGCCAAAGGCTAGGTCTTGTTGAGACAGTACTTCTACACGGTAATGCTTCAGAGCTGTGCTATGTCTGGGCCAAGTGGCCGTATTGTGGATCTGTTCTCCAGATGCTCCAGCTTTTTCGGCCCAGGATGTTTCCAGGGCTTCTTGTCGAGTGTGCTTTTAGCTTGCTGATGCCGGAGCACCTGAAACTTCATAAGACATGTTAATGGCTTATCCAAACCACCTAGGGACTGAAGGCTTTTAGGCCCGCAGTCCTATTGGTCCAGGGTAGAGGATCAGCGGATGATTAGATCTCCCAAATTCCCTGGTCCTCCATAATTAATTGAGGAGGCGGCTCCTCACATCTAATCAGTGAAATTTCATTTATCTTGCATTCTTAAGGTTACCACCCAAGGATGGTAAAATTATTTCTTGCTTCCTGTTAAAGGAAGAGGTTACCTTGGGCAGGTCTAAGGGATCTGGCCTCCGAATAATCCTATCTGGGAAGATAAACATAAAAGATCTTTTTCCAGAAAGATCTTGTGAATCCCCTACACTTCTGGCTGAAGTGACAATTACAGGGAGCTAGTTTTGAGGACCAAAACGTAAAAAAGGAACCTCTTCTATAGGTTCAACCTTATAGATCTGTCCACAATAAGCAGACAGGAGCTAGGTAAAACTGAATTTTTGTAAAATCTTACTGTAAAATTCCTTTCTCCGAGTCCTCCGACAGTCGCCGCCCCTCACATAGTCTTCACCAATGGTATTGACTTCCGCTCCGCAGGAGTAGCTAGGCATAAGACTTGTTAGAATCAAAAGCTTTTTAGCATAGACACACCCATGGAGGCTGTCCCACTGGTCAATACCCCCCCTGCAGTAAGCCATCCCAACTCAGTTTGGTAGCATAGCAGTAAGTGTACAAGAAAAACCCCAAAAGAGGGGCGGGGCGGCGACTGTCGGAGGACTCAGAGAAAGGAATTTTACGGTAAGATTTTACAAAAATTCAGTTTTCTCTTGCGTCCTCCCGACAGTCGCCGCCCCTCACATAGTCTTCACCAATGGGATGTCCCAAAGCAGTGTAGACATGAGGGGTGGGAGACGCAACTGTAGAAAAGGCAACGAAGTACCCAAATCAGAGAAAGGAACCTTACACGCACAGTAAGAGAACCTTCTGGGCAACAGAAAAGGCTCAACAGGAGCAACAGCCCAGGAAAGCAAATAACCCAGGGTATAAACAACCCCAACAGCCAGGGACCCACAAACAAACAATGGTCCCCTAAGGCACTGCCGCACAGAGAATTTTGCGGCCAAAGGAGGCATGATGCCGGTAGGCCCAGGACGTACTCATTGATCTGGTAGAGTGCGCCTTAACAGGGAAGGGCGGAACCCGTTCCTTCAAAGCATAGGCCTGGACAATCATCTGTCTGATCCATTTGGCAATGGTCGCCGCAGACGCCGACATGCCCTTCCGAGGTCCTTCAGGAAGGACAAAGAGGGAATCCGATTTCCGAAAGGATTCAGTGGATGACAGGTAAACCCTGATCGCCCTGACAACATCCAAGGAATGCAACGCAACCTCCTTAGGATGCTTAGGCATTCGCACAGAGCAAAGGCAAAACAATGTCCTCATTAAGGTGAAAGTCAGACATCACCTTAGGGAGAAATGACGAATTAGGTCGCAAGACCACCTTATCTTTATGAACCACTAGGTAAGGAGAGCGGCAAGACAACGCCGCCAACTCTGACACCCTGCGAGCCGAAGTGTTCACCACTAGAAAGGCAACCTTCTTAAGACAGCAGAGGCAACGATATCTCCCGGATGTTTTCAAAGGGAGAACGCTGTAACGCGGACAGAACCAAGTTCAAGTCCCATGGAGGTAAAGGCTCCCTCCGGGGAGGGGACAAATGTCGCACACCTTGAATGAAGGTGCGAATTAAAGGAATGAGACGCCACAGGGCCTTGAAAAAGAACCGCCAGTGCAGATACCTGGCCCTTTCTCGTGGCCAGCGCCAGGCCCTGGTCCACACCAGTCTCTCGTCACCGAGTATGAGCGAGGAGAAAATCCCCTGGACTCACACCAGGCAAAATAAGCTTTCCAAGTACGGTAATAAATCTTACCAGACAAGGCTTTTCTAGCCTTGATCAAAGTAGGAATGACCTCTGGGGAGAGACCCCTGTCTCTCAGGACCTGGCTTTCAACAGCCAGGCCGTTAAAGCCAGTGACTGTAAAGCAGGATGGAAGATCGGTTCCTAAAACAGTAGATCTTCCCGCATAGGCAGCCGCCAAGGAGGCTCGACTGCTAGGTGAACAATGTCCGTGTACCAGGACCGGCTTGGCCAGTCCGGTGCCACTAGAATCACCAAGATCGGTTCCGAGGCCAGCCTGCAAAGGAACCTGGACAACAACTGAATTGGAGGAAAGGCAAACATCAGACGATACTGATGCCAAGGAGCCACCAGCGCATCCAAGGCGTCCGCCCGAGGATCGCGCCTTCTTGCCACGAACCTTTCCACCTTGTGGTTTAGCCGAGACCCAAACAGATCCACGTCCGGGGATCCCCACTTCGCACACAACATTTGGAAGACCTCCGGGTGTAGGGACCATTCCCCCTGATCCAGGGTCTGGCGGCTCAGATAATCTGCCTGCCAATTCTCCACACCCGGAATGTGAACTGCCGAAATCACCGGGACATGAGTCTCAGCCCAAGACAGAATGTCGGTCACCTCCCGGGCCCTCCAGGTGCCCCCTTGGTGGTTTATGTAAGCCACCGCAGTAGCATTGTCCGTCTGTACCCGAACGGGACGGCCCCGAAGTCGATCCAACCACTGGAAGAGACAGAGTTTGATCGCTCTCAATTCCAATATGTTGATCGGAAGGGAGGATTCCTCCACCGACCAAGTGCCCTGGGCAGACAGGTTGCCCAGGACTCCACCCCAGCCCGATAGGCTGGAATCCGTGGAAATCACCTGGCATCCGTGGAAATCACCGTCCACAGTAACGGACGGAAGGATTTTCCTTCCGACAAAGCCGGGGACTGAAACCACCACAGAAGATCCATTCTGGTCCGGCGACTCAATGAGACACTCAGATCCAAGGACTGAGGTAGTCTGTCCCACCTGGCCAGGATCTCCGCTTGAAGAGACCGTGTGTGAAACTGAGCAAAGGGTATCGCCTCGAAGGCTGATACCATCAACCCCAGGGACCACATACAGGTCCTTAGTGACGAGGATTGGTTGTCCCTGAGGGACCTGATCTCGTCCTGAAGGGTCCGGAGCTTGTCCTCCAGCAGAAACACTTTTGCTTGAGCAGAGTCCAGAACCATTCCCAGATAGGGAAGACGAACCGAAGGAGACAACTTCAACTTCTGAATGTTGATGGTCCAACCCAACTCCTGGAGCGTCTGTACCGTAGTCGACAGATCGCACAACAGGCTCTGACTGGCACTCGATCTTAACAGGAGATCGCCAAGATATCCCAAGACCGCAATGCCCTGTGCCCTCAACAGGCCCAGAACAGGAGCCAGCACTTTGGTAAAGACCCTTGGAGCCGAAGCGAGACCGAAAGGTAGCGCTACGAACTGTTAGTGGTCCTCCGTACGCATCCTTCAGGTCTATAGAGGCCAGGAATTCCCCTGGACTCAGAGAGGCCACCACTGAGCGGAAGGATTCCACAGCGGCCAAATTAGGTATAATGGGGGGGTTCAGCAGAACTGGGGTCCCCCACCAAGGCTGGGGGGGGGGGGAATTTTCTGTCCTGAGATTCCATTGCAAAAACAATGACAAAAAGTACTGGCCCTTTAAAAGCACTGCGGATTGTGCAGCCCCTGACATTCTTGCAAATAAAAATCATAAGAAAAGATTAGAAGGCTGAGACTGTAGCCCCAGCACAGGGAAGCCTATCTACTCCTAACGCTAGGCAGAGACAAACTGAGTTGGGATGGCTTACTGCAGGGGGGGTATTAACCAGTGGGACAGCCCCCATGGGTGTGTCTATGCTAAAATATTTTGTTTCTAACAAGTCTTATGCCTAGCTACTCCTGCGGAGCGGAAGTCAATACCCATTGGTGAAGACTATGTGAGGGGCGGCGACTGTCGGAGGACGCAAGAGAAATTAATATTTTGGCCCTATTGTAGAGATCAGGTATTCTCCCTGGAGTCTGGCCCTATAAACTAACTCCTTATAGATCTGTCCGCAATTAAGCGGAAAAGAGCTGAGCCCTTTCAATACTGTAGGGTACCCAGGAGGGATACATCCCAAAATGTAAACCTACAGTAAGGTATACGGGTCAGACAGGTTCTGATACTGACTCTTTAGACTACCATGTCCCTTACCCTTCTGGCTGAAGTGACAAACTCCTATGCACAGAGTTCCTAAAGGCCAGAGGAGGATATCTTATGCTTCTTTTAGGGTCTTATGACCTTACCAGGTTTTTCAGCAGAGGAAGACCTCTGGTATGACCTAATAAAAAAGGGACTGTGTCTTGTGGTATCTGATGCTTCTGCAGTCAAAGCTTCTGGACCTTCCATTTCCCTGGGGATATAAGGTCTGTGACAAAGGGGATACATGTACAGATAATATCACCCGTATAGAAGACTACTGATTGTGCGTTACTAACGCACTACCCCAGAGTAAAAAGGATGTAGACAGACATGTGTATTTCTGAGACGCCGCTAGATAGATAAGCTATACCCGGCAAGACACAACATTAACTTTTTAGTTGTGTATTTTTTTTTTTTTTTTTTAGAAGTGTAATAAATACGGGTTAAAAAATAGGAAGACCCGAGCTTCTGCCTTATTGAGTATACCGAAACTGCAGCCACATGTAAAAAACGGAAAGACACAAGCACATGCCTGCTGTGTATTTCTAAAAATGTAGCACGATCAGCAATAAGTCCATATAAGGACAGAAGGGACGCCAACTCCCATGTTGTGTATTGCTGATACCTGACCAGGTACCTTCATATAACGAACATACCAGAAGGGATACAAACTTTCAAGTTTTCTCGTTTCTGATGAACAACAAGGTATAGTTATATGTCCAAAAACCACTATACATCCAGGTCGTGGATTTTTTGATAGTCAACAGGGTACCAAGGACACTAGCCATGTCCATGTTGTGCATTTATACTTGGCCACCAGATGTAGTCATATGGTGCCAAAACACTGCTAACAACAAAATTGCATATATCTGATTAGCAACAAGGTACAGCTTGACTATCCATATTTGTTGCAACAAAAGTTACAACAGAATTTGCAATATTGCGTCTTTATGCCGTGCATTTCTAAATGGTCACATGGTATAGCCGTGTAACTGAAATGTTACCATAAACCTCCAGAGTTTGTGTACTGTCCGAAATGATACTTTGAAATGCCACTACCAAACATAAGGTTGCGTATTTCTGAATAGTATCCTGGTACAGCTGTGTAGCCGAGGTTACTAACAATCGCTTCAAGGTTGCTCCTTTTGTTAACACCAGTGCAGTTATAATAGACCTGACTCTGGCCCTTGTGCATTTCTGACTTAGCAGTCAGGTTACCACCAAGTAACCAACCGAAATGCTGCTACCAACAATGTAGTGCATTTCTGATATGCTGAAGAAAAGGGTGTAATAGGTTAACCGCAGACACCCCCAATTTTCCATGTGGAGCATTTTTAGTAGAAAAGGTACCATATAGCCGAACTAGACAGACAAAAAGACAGACAACCAAAGTTGCGCGTTTTTGATAGTTGACCACAAAACACTTCAAAGACACCAATGAGCTTCTGCATTGTGTATTTGTAAGAAGCCGCCAAACCAGGCAGAAAGTCAAGTCTTGGTGATTTCCATTAAAGAATAACCAGCCGAGGTCTATTAAACCGTCTTCCCCCGGAGGCCTTTCCACCCAGGTGGGAATCCAAGTTTTCCAGCATGTGAGATCTTAACGAGCACAGGTCTGGAGATCAATTACTACAGTCTCTTCACATGAAGGGCTGGACATAACCTTTTGTTTGAAGGCAATCAGACCCTTAAAAGGACTGGACAAATACATATATGTAGCTGTTGTACAGAGATTTTTGTACTTAACAAAAATTTATCAACTAGAGTTGCAGACAGTAATGCATCTAGTTCGACCCAGGATAGGTAGTAGTTCAAACACTAGGGGTCCCACCATTTAAGTTTTGTTCTACTGGTGCGACTTGTCATGCGACCTTCCTTGGTCCTGTGCGAATTAAGGCTGCAGCGACTCTTAACAATAAAAAGGTGCCTGCACCAGCCTGACACGCCCTCTAGTCAGAAACTGCAATATCAGATCAAAAAATTGCATAAAAAGGGGTATCTAAGTCGCACTGCAAAATCACACTGCCAGTCGCGTGACTTTGGCTTGGTACCAGTGTAAATGTAGCCTTACACACCAAAGCCAAGTCTGTTTTTAATCCCTTAGGAATGAGTAGCTTGCTTAGTGGTAGTAGTAGCCTGTAAGAGATTCTAAGGCTGGATACACACAGTACAACCCTCATTGTTAGATTACTCTCAGATTTATTTTCTCTATGCAGTGCAAGAATCTGCCTGACTGCATATAAACTGAAAGAGTCCATACAGGTGCCACTCCATTAGAATTACCCTTATCAGAGTTAAAAAAGCTCACAGCACTTTCTGATTTAATCAGGAAGCTGTGGCAAAGGTCCAGCTGCAGTCTTTGGGGGGTGGGGGATGGTGCTTGTTTCTCAGGTCTAGAAGTGCGGCTTCTGGGTTATCCAGGGCTAAGGAAAACAGATAGTATCACCCTCATCAGGGCCGGACTGGGTATGAAAACCAGCCCTGGAAAAAATTACATACCAGCCCCGGAAAAAATTACATACCAGCCCCATAGCAATGCGTCGTCATACCAGCACAACGTTGAGTTCTTGTTCATAAAAAGGTAAAATCATGCATTTTAAAGCACATTTAATGAGAGCATTATTTATAGATAAGACCGATATAAAAGCACACAAAGGACTTGTATATAAAGAGCACAAAAAAGTTGTAAACGTGGCGCAATCACCAAGATTAGACCCTTTATTGTTATGGTGATTAGACTACATTTAAAACTTTGCCCCACAATAGCTCTTTATGTAGAACCCCTATTGTTCCAAATATCACAGTAGACAATTATCCATGAAATTGTGCCGGTCCCATCAAAATTGTCCAAATAAAGAATAATCAAAGAGCTTTACTTCAAAGTATAGGAAACAAATAGTTTCCAAACTTTATTAACAACATATATAAATTACTCAAACACACAAAACAGTAGTAAATGCAAAAAAACTTTTTAAAAAGGTAACAAAGTGCAAATGTTTTACAAGACAGTAATTAAATATAATAAAAACGTGCAAAAACCTTTGGAACTCAAGTTTAAATTTTATTTTTATTTATTCAAGTTCAGTTACATATACAGTTATTCACCACATTTCAGTCTTCAATGTCATGATTTATAAAAACAAAAACAACCACATCTAGACCAAGACCTTTCTTAGTTATGTTATAACCGTTCTCAAATCCCCTATTTCTTCCCCTTTCCCAATTTCCCCTCTTTCCCCAGAAGGAAAAAAAAAAAAAAAACCCCAGTAAGATTTAATAGAGAACATAGAGCTCATCAAATTCTCTTCTCTTTTTCTCTCTTTCCCTCCTTTCTCCTTCCTCTCTCCTCTCCCCGTTTGCTCTATTTTAACTATTTTCTATTTTCTAGAACCCAGTTCTTCTTCTATAATTAATGCTTGGCACTCTTCCGATTTAACGTAATCTTTCCATTGTTTCCATTTCTTCTCATATCTATCTAATTGTTGACGAGCAGATAATACCAGGTTCTCTAGTTTATTTATTTCCTCAACCTTCTTTATCCACATTTTTATATTAGGTGGGTCTGTATCTCTCCATTTAAGAGGAATGCATGTTTTAGCTGCGTTTATAAGATGTGGTATAATAGATTGTTTATAACCTGAGATGGGAGCGCTGGGTGTATGGAGCAGAAAGAGGGCTGGTTCTTTAGAAATTTGACATTTCATAATTTTCTGTATCGTCTGCACAATCTGTTCCCAGAATATTTCTAGTCTGGGACAAGTCCAAAATATATGAAACATTGTCCCTTTCTCTGTCCCACACCTCCAGCACCGGTCTGTGTTTCCTCCGGAGATCTTGTTCATTTTTACCGGGGTATAGTACCACCTAGTTAATATTTTATAGTTCAATTCTTGCATTCTGACGCATATTGAAGTTGAAAATACAGATTTGATTATTTGATTTTCTCGTTCTACTGAAAAAGTAATGCCCATTTCTTTTTCCCATTCCCTAAGAAAAGGTAATTTACGTTGCCCTACTGTTGTTATTAACAGGGAGTACAGTTTGGATATTGTACGATCCAGTATTCCTTTCTGAGTACAAATTTTTTCATATATTGTTAGATCTTTGTCTCCCTGGGTAGGGAGTTGTAAAGATCTCAGGAAGTCACGTAATTGAAAGGCCTTCCATAAGTCTAAACAAAAGACGCCCGAAGGGTCCCGTAGTTCATCTACTGTTACCCATCCTATCTCTGATAAGAAGTCAGAAATCTGAAAAATTCCCTTTTCCAGCAATGTTCTGAACCTCCCGTCTTGATATCCTGGAACAAAATGGGGATTCCCCAGTACAGGGAACAATAGGGAGTTTTCCCGTATTAATTTCTCTTGTTCAAATATTTTTGCACATATTCTGACCGTGTTTCCTATAATAGGGTGTTTCTTGATAGTTGTTGGTATTGCTTTATAGCACCACAGGGCTCTTTTAAGCGGGATCTCACTCTGTGCCTGTTCTAGATTTGGCCATAATTTATATTCTCCATGCCGACACCAGTCTACCACTCTTCCCAATTGTATAGTTTGATAGTATTTCTTCATATTTGGGACAGCTAATCCACCTTCTGTTCTAGATTTAATTAAATATTTTTTCCCTAGTCTCTGACTTTTAGATTTCCATATAAAGTTCATTATCAAGGTTTCAATTTGTATAAAGTACCGAGATGGGATAAAAATAGGCAATGCCTGGAAGATATACAAAAATTTTGGAAGTATACTCATTTTAATTATATTACACCTTCCAATCCAAGAATGCATTCCCCCTTTCCATTTCTGCAACAATAAGTCTATTGATTTAAGTAACGGAATAAAGTTCTGTGTAAATAGTTGAGATATTCTAGGTGTGATCAGTGTTCCCAAATATTTTAGAGCCACCTTCGTCCAATTCAATTTGAAATTTGAACTTAGTTGTTGTTGAAGTGACCCTGAGATCTCTACCCCCATTGTTTCCGATTTAGAAAAGTTTATCTTCATATTGGATTGAGTTCCGTATATTTCTAGTTCCTGTAACAAATTGGGGAGTGATATGACTGGGTTGGTAATTGAGAACAGTACATCATCTGCATATGCTGATAGTTTGTATTGTTCCTTTCCTACTTTAATACCTGAGATATCTGAATTCGCTCGAACTATACACAAAAACGGTTCTAATGATAGTACAAACAAGAGAGGAGACAGGGGACACCCCTGTCTCGTTCCGTTTGTAATTGGAAATTCTGTTGATAATATTCCATTTACTCTTACTTTTGCAGTGGGAACTGAGTAACTTTGTTTTATCCAATTGAGCATTTTCTCTCTTATTCCTATATGTCGAAGCACTACAAACATATACTCCCATCTGACCCTATCGAACGCTTTTTCTGCGTCAGTGTTAAGCAAAACACTTGGCAATTTATTTTGATGTATTATATGCAATAGGTTCAGGAGTTTTGTGGTATTGTCTCTTGCTTCCCGGGTTGGGACAAATCCAACCTGGTCCAGATGGATCAACTTCGTCAAATATTTCTGTATTCTTGTAGCTAAGATCTTTGTAAAGATCTTAAAGTCTATGTTCAATAGCGAAATCGGTCTGTAACTTTTGCATGAGGTGGGATCTTTCCCCTCCTTAGGAATTACCGATATATGTGCATGAATAGTTTCTTTGGGAATTCTGTTCCCTGTTCCCCATGCATTAAACATTTCAATCATGAATTCTTTCAAATATAAAATTAATTTTTTATAATATGAATAGGAAATCCATCTGGACCAGGTGCTCTCCCTGCTTTGATATTTTTTATAGTTTCCGTTAATTCTGCCAATGTAATTGGTGCTTCTAGTATGTTACTTTCCTCCTCTAATAGCCGGGGCATTTGTGACTTCCGAACATATTCCTCCATTTGACCTTGTGGAATTGTGGGAGTTTGAAGATTATATAATGTAGCGTAATATTTTTTAAATTCTTCTACTACCTGTTTCGGGTAGGTAATTTTTTGGCCTACTTCGGTTACTATGTGGGGTATATACGTTGTTAAAGTTTGCTCTTTAAGAGATTTAGCCAGTAATTTCCCGCATTTATCCCCAGCTTCATAGAAAGTCCTTTTAGATTTCTGAATTGCCGCTTTAGCTCTAAAAGATAGGAGTTCATTGATATTATTCCTTATTTTTATAAGCTCTGCTTTTCCTTCAACTGAGGGTATATGTTTGTGTCTTGCCTCGCTTTTATGTAGGGATTGAAATAAAAGATCTAATTGTTTCGTTCGTTGTTTTTTGATCTTTGCCCCATGTTTGATAAAAATGCCTCGTATAACTGCTTTATGGGTCTCCCATATAATACCTGGGTCTGTGTCCTCAGTAGTGTTAGTTTGAAAAAAAATTTTTATTTCTGATTCAATCTCTGTCATGGTCTCTTGATCTTGTAGGGGGCCTTCATTTAGTCTCCAGGTCGTCTCTCTTCTGTACTGTTTATTAGGTAATTCATAAGTTATTATAATTGGGGCATGGTCTGACCAAGTTAAATAACCCTATCGTTATTTCTTTTATAGCATGTAATTGACTATGTGGAATTAAAAAGTAATCTATACGGGAGTATTGTTGGTGTAAATTAGAAGAAAATGAGTAGTCCCTTTCTCCCGGGTGCATCAAGCACCATGCATCTATTAGTTGTTCTTTGTATAGGGTTTTTGCAAATTGTTTTTGTACTCTTGGAGGAATTGAAGATGTACCTCGTGACGTGTCTTCTGATGGAATCAAGGGAATATTAAGGTCTCCCCCTATTATTAATTGTCCCTCTCGAAAGTCATTCAGCTTGTCCATAGTCTTCTTCAAGAAGATATCTTGTTGTACATTTGGGACATATAAATTAGCCAATGTAACTTCAGTTTCTCGTATAGTCCCTTTTATAAACAAATAACGCCCGTTTGGGTCTCTCAGGGTCTGTGAACATTTCCATGGTAAGTTCCTTGAGAGGAGTATAGACACGCCCCTCGACTTTGATTCTGGGTTCATAGAGTGGTATACTATCGGAAAAAGAACATTACCCAATTTGGGACACTTATCCTCACGGAAATGTGTCTCTTGTATCATGGCAATATCTGCCCTTAATCTTTTCATATCATCTAGCAAAATTCTCCTCTTCTCTGGGGTGTTGAGCCCTTTTGCATTCACAGATACAATTCTTATGTTCTCCATTATCTAACTAGTAAACAATCCAAAGAGAAAAAAAGAAAAAAAAAAAAAGGGGGGAAAAAAAGGGGAAAATTCTTCCCTTGACCTCTCTATTATAGGGAGGTCTCTATTTGGCTTTAAGCTAAGTTGCTCATCCAATTGTTATTGGTTTTTGAGCAAATTCCTATGTAGGGTAATGGCTGGGGTGGGCTAGAAAGTTGAGATTCTCCCCTCCCTCTCTCAGCCCCCAGCATCTTTTATATCCATTTTCTATATGCATGCAGCGACCAAAGAACGAAAGCAAACAACCACGCAAAAAAAGAGAGGAAAAAAAAAAAAAAGGGGGAAACTCTTTACCTTCTCTCTTCCCCTCCCCTCCTTCCCTCCTCCCTTCTCTCTACTGGTATTCTGTCCTATTTATTTATTCATTTATTTATTGGACTAAGCTTCTATCATGGTACAGAGAGAGTTAATATCTGTAAAACAGACCTAAGCAAGATTATCAAATCAATTACTACTTGGTTACTATTCAGTCCTTGAAATCGTCCTCCTCTTTTCCTCTCTCCTAGACCTTTCTCAAAGAGAGTTAAAACAGCTTCACAGCTTCACAGGTATATAATTCTATAAGGACTAGCATGGAGATTTTGGCCAACCTCAAACCTGGTGGCTTTTTAAAAGTAAAAAAAAAAAGTTTTGGTTTATTTCTATATGCACTCATGCAGAATAGCTATATATATATCTCTTCGTTATTAGTGCAATGGTTTATTTTCAATATTGGTAATTTTATAAGTATACCAAAGATATAAGTAGACATAAAAGACTGCCACATGTATAAGACTCTGCATGGACAGTCTAATAATTCTATAATTCTACGTGTACTAATTAATTCCAGTGGTAATACTACAAAAAAAAAAAAAAAAAAACCCCAACCCCTTCTCTCCTCTCCCCCCTCTTCTCAAAGGTAATCATAATGTTCCTACCCCATAAACCAAGATCCAGATCCTATATATCAAAGAGAGGAGGGTCCCCCATCTTTCCCTCATTCTCACCCTCTATGGGGCCACTTAAATTGGCCCTTGAGTATGTGACCTAAAAACAAAAAAAAAAACAAAACAAAAACAAAAAAAAAGGGGGGAGGGAAGGGTAGGGGGGAGGAAAAAAAGGGAAAAAGGGAAATAATTCCTCCTCCCCTCTTCCCCTCCCCCCCTCCCCCCCTGTGATACATAATTAGTGATGATATTATAGACCAGTGGCCCCCCTAGTAATAGGTTACCTCTAGTCAATTCCTCTACCCCTCTCCCCCCCTCTCATGTGCATAATTATCAGATTCTTATATAAAAAAAAATATATATATATTTTTAAAAAACACACAGGAAAAACCCAACAATCTTAAATAAGTATAAAAAAGGGAAAAATATATTTCCCCCATTAAAATTGTGACAATCTGAAAAAAAAACCCAGACAAAAATACCATTTAAATCACTAAAAACTCTTCAACCATATTTGTGTTTATATTTGTGAAATTCATATGTGAGAAAAGAAAGATAAAAAAAAAAAACAGTTTAGTGAGGGGTCAGCGAGGGTGATTTGAGGTGCCCTCCTCTCTGCTCCATAACAAATATTAAGGTCTTTACCACATTCTGGGGGAAAAAAAAAATAAAATAAAAATCAGTCAGAAAAAAAGAAGAAAAGGGGGGAAGGGGGATGGCGGACATATATTACTATTTCATATATTTGTATACCCCTTCTTCCACATTCTCCCCCTCTTCTCCTTCATTCCCCCTTTACTTCCGCTCATCCGTTAAGGGACAAACGTATCCAAAAAAAAAAAAAAGGGGGGGGGAGGAAGGTGGGTATGGAAAAAAAAAAAAACAGTCCAAATCTCTCCCAAAAAAAAAAAAAAAAAAAAGGGGAGAAAAAAAAGCTTTTCTGAATCTTCTATTTGCCCGAGTTTTTTAAACTTGAGCTTTTCTGTTTCAGTCCATCATTCTTCCCTGCGGTCTCCAATATGAGTGCCCTGTTGTTCTAGGAGAAATCATTAGCCAGTTCTCAACCTGTATCGCTTCTATTCCTAGAAATTTAAATAAGTCGGGCAAATCTGCTGGGGTTCGAAGCGTAAACATGTCTCTTTCTTTAAAAAAAGTCACTGCCAATGGATATCCCCATTTATATCTAAATCCTTGTTGCCTCGCTCTTTCTAACACAGGGCGCAGTAATGATCTTCGGTGTAATGTATTTTTAGACAAGTCCGGAAGTATCTTAATTTTAGCCCCTGTAACCTCAATTGAGCCCATGTCCCAGGCTTTACGGAGGATCTCTTCCTTTTGAACGTATTAGTGCATTTTACATACAATGTCCCGAGGTCTACTAGGGTCTGCATATCTGGACCCTGCTACCCTGTGAACTCTGTCTATCTCCATATGAGCCATTGGTTGTGAGGTGGGGGCAAGAACCTTGAGAAAAATGTCTCTCACCTTATCTTGTAGATTCTCCCCTTCCACCTCTGGCACTCCCCTCAGCTTCAAGTTTCCTCTACGACTTCTGTCTTCCAGATCTTCAATATGCAATTGCATATTAATTGTAGCTTCGGAGAGTGTCTCTGTAGCCTTCCTGACCTCTGTCACTTGGTCTTTTACTAGTGTAATTTCGGCTCCTTTTGCGTCCACTTTGCTACAAAGCTGGGTCATATCAGCGCGGAGACCCTGAATATCCCGCCGATGTGCTTCTTCGATCCGCAAGATCATAGCCTCTATCTCAGCTCTTGTAGGTAGCGCCTTTAGTAGCTCTTTAATCTCCGGATTCTCCAGTCCCTGCTGATTTCCAGCCGTCTCCTTGTCCTCTCTCTCAACAGCCACTGCAGGCTCCGCAGCACTTCCATCTGCCTTTTTCTCCGTTTTGTCTACAGACTGTGCATTCTGTGTACTCTTGGTCTGCGCTCCTGCACGTGTCGACGCCATCTTGACTCCAGAGACCCCAGTCGGCTGTAGCGGGAAGTACTGCTGAATATCTCCTGATCTTCTTCGCGCTTGACGGCGTTCTGCAGCTGAACAGTCACTAACCGAGCGGGTGACCGGGCGCGTCCTTGCCCAATTGCCTGTTTGCATGCCGGTTCAATTCCTCATGCCGGGTCGGTCTAGGAGAGGGAGCTTCTCAGACACACGTCTTCACATCTCCGCCCCTCCAGGCCACTCCCCCTCAAGTTTAAATACCTTGAAACATATTGCTAACTAGCTTTCTAGTCCAATTTTATAACTGAAAAATAGTACCAGTATCATGGCAAGCAGCAACCCAGTTCAAAACGTAAAGTACAAACATTACTCAAAAAGTGCTTTAAAACAAGTAAAATATTAACCAACATTGTAATGTTATGTAAGCAACATCCCTTGTATTAAGCTGCTTTTCGAAGCCAAAACATCAATGATGGTTTCATTGCTTAGTCCAATCAAGGCCTCTTTCTCCACGGACATAAGCATAAGGGCCTCCAAATGTGTTTGCGAAAGGGAATTTCTTAGCCTGTTCAAAATGTATTTCAGTTTTGAAAATGACCTCTCACATGCTACTTGTGAAGAGGAAAGGGTCAGTGTCAATTTATATGCATTAAAAAGTGTACTATACGTTAGACTGTGTAAGTTGTAACGCACTAATACATTGTAGCAGCAGGCTATACAGCTCTTACAAGTCTTGCACTTTCCACTTTTATCACCAACATTTGAGAATGGCTGTTCCTCAGTTTCAGAGAGGAGATGAGAATGGATGGTGTCTTCATCTTGACCTTCATTGTTAGCATCACTAGATTCTTCATTAACTGACATTTTTAATCTTTGCCACTTTGATGCAAAATCAAGGAGCTCACTTTGCAGTTTCTCTTTAGTTGCATTGGAATCAAATTTAATCACAAGTCTACTCAGTCGTTCTAATGCACTGTTAGGAAGGTCTACTAAAATATCTTCAAAATTTTTGGGATCTAAACATGCCAAATCTGCAAATAACTGACCATGGGTTGTAAATCGGCTATGCAGGCTATTAATGATCTTGTCTAAGGTCACATTGTACACCTCCACCCGGAACTGATCACTTGCTAACAGAATTGGTTCATCTACTGCAAGCTCACCAGCCATTCTTTTCTTACGCTGTATTCTTCGAGGTGATGGAAAGTCTTCCTCAATCACAACTTGGCAGTCAGTTGTATCCAACTTGCTGTTTGCCCAGACTGCAAACGTCTTTGCAGCATCTACAATCATTTTGGAATCCCGATCATGTGCTTGCAAGTTGTTAGCCGTTTCGGTCACCATTCGGTATGCCTGCAGTACATCCATACCTTGTGTTTGCAGGTACAAGGATAGTGGAGTGGTATTTTTGAAAATAAATAAGTACAGCTGTGCCGTTATAATGGTGTGGAATTTTTTAAGGGATTCTACGTACTGGACCACCACCTTGTTTCTCCAATAAC
The DNA here is from genome assembly GCF_965119305.1 of Pelophylax lessonae. Lineage (NCBI taxonomy): Eukaryota > Metazoa > Chordata > Amphibia > Anura > Ranidae > Pelophylax > Pelophylax lessonae. Next base: position 166,342,753 of record NC_138779.1, read on the forward strand.
AGAAAGAGATCGAAATCCCTCTTGAGACTTTTCACGCCATACATTCATCCGGAGGTAGGATTCACGGATAAATACAGCACAGGAGTTTAACAAGCCGAACAACAATACTGACTGAACAGATATCTTTGTGACGTCCATCATAACCAGATTTAGTACATGTGCATAGCACCACACATGAATCTGGCCAGGTGCTTTATTACTCAGCCAAGTGCTGAATCCATTGTACTGACCCTGCATATTAGAAGCTCCATCTGTTGAGTTCCCAAAACAGTTTGCAACATCAATTTCCATGGATTCCAACACATCGCAAACCAGTTCACACAAAGCCTTCCCTGTTGTGGATGTGCAGTTTACTACAGCAACCAGACGTTCATGGACCACATCTGTGACATACCGAATTATTACCGAACACTGGTCTGACACATTTATATCCTGAGTTGTATCAAGCTGTATTGAGAACATGCCAGCATCTCTGATCTCTTGGGCAATACCTTTTTTCAGAAGTGCTGAAATTACACAGATGATGTTGTTTACTGTTGTTTTTGAAATTAATGTAACAAAGCCACCACGTCCTTTGCTACTTTTTGCACTTTGATGCTGCTTTTTACTCTTTTTAATAACTGTATCAAGGTGATTTCGCAGCAAGGGATCAAATTTGCTTAGGAGTAGCAAAATCTCAAGGAAATTTCCATGGTCCAACTTTTCATTTTCTAAAGTATATGCTGCTTCAGCTGTTGCCCGATAGCTTAGGCCTCTTTTTCCACTCAGCTTGATGGTTTCAACTATCCGCTCTAGGATGGCATGTTTTCGCTTCACTTCCTCTTTCCTGGCTGTTGTTTGTTTCTCGAAGAAATGACTAGATATGTTCATATTCTTCGACCTCATCAAAAAGGATTCATAGCTATTATTGTGAAGGTTACTTCTTTCGTGCTCTTCAATTCGCTGGTACATGTGCTTTTCATCAATGCAACCATTAATAAAAGCACTGTCTTCTGTCTTTTTACTGAAAGCTAGACACACCATGCAGAAAAAAGCACCATGTCCATGTGAATATGTCAACCAGTTACGCTTCTTTCCATCCCTCCTCTGATATAACTTTTTGGAATTAAAAGAAAGGACAACTGGTTGGCATGGATGAAATAATAAGAAGGAATCTAAATTTTCCGATTTTGGTCTGATAAACCACATTTTATCATCAACTGTGTCAGACATGCCCTCCCTAATGCCAACTACTTCTGGAATATCTTCTGTTGATAATGATCCTTCTTCATGTTCTTCAGTTTCTAGCTCAACAGGAGCTTCAATACAATGGACACTATCTTCACCTGCATCGGTATCTACATCAAACTGTACAGTACTTTGCACAGCGCTATGCATTGCTGTGCTACAGCTAGCACCACTGTCTTCATCTGTAGATGCAGGTGGTAAGTCATGCTTTGTTGCCACCATCTTAAACAAGCTACTGACTTTTTTATACTGGTGTGCATCTTTTTCTAACAGTTTTTTTTTTTTTCACGTTCTTTTTCTGCTCCACCTATCTGTTTTCTTTTACCTTCACCCTTCTTATCCATGGCAATCACTAAAAAAAAAAAAGAAATATATTTGCTATATTTGATTCAGCTACAAAACAAATGAATTACATCTGAACCATGGGCAAAATTATCCAGAATCCCAAACTATGGGAGTGGATGGATTAGAAGGGTAATTCTAATCAAATTGCTTATAAAATGTCCGCTGGGTCATGTGAAAATTTGGGAAACATGTCCCAATGAAGCCAAATTATATATTTCAGAAATAAAAAGCTTGCCAGGGGTAAAGCCTGGTATTACAATTTTTATGAACTCAACATGAGACACATTTTTTAAGCCAATGTACAAAAGCATTATATACATCAGCGGAACAAGACTTTACTACCCACATTAAGCAATGCAGGGTAAAAAGGATGAAGCAGATAGATTACCCGTACATAGAATAACAAACCAACATAAAAACAAATCCTAACTCTGCATTTCAGGTATAGAACAATGTAATACCATATGGCAGACATGAACTGAATAACACATGCAAGCCTGCAACGGCAGGTATAGATCAACGGAATAACACATGCAAGCCTGCAACAGCAGGTATAGATCAACAGAATAACACGTGCAAGCCTGCAACGGCAGGTATAGATCAACAGAATAACATGTGCAAGCCTGCAACGGCAGGTATAGATCAACAGAATAACACGTGCAAGCCTGCAACGGCAGGTATAGATCAACAGAATAACACGTGCAAGCCTGCAACGGCAGGTATAGATCAACAGAATAACACGTGCAAGCCTGCAACGGCAGGTATAGATCAACAGAATAACACGTGCAAGCCTGCAACGGCAGGTATAGATCAACAGGAGTTTTTTTTTTTCGCGATATTTCTCTGAATGATGTCTCACCCTATGCTCTGCCTTCTGTGCAGGTATAAAATCTCAGCCTCAGCAATATTCCAGAGTCCAGGTTGTTTCTGTATCACCTCACTGGTACAACAATTTAAAGAAATCAATCACAATGCAGTACTTTACAAATGTGTGAAGTAAAAAAAAAAAAGTTTTCAAATGGATACTTCAGGCACCAACACAACTTCATCTAGATAAAGTTCTGTGGATATCATGAAAAAAATGATACATTTGTATTACGGGAGGGGGTCAGCATTGTATTAGGGGCCCTAATACAATGCTGATCCCCTCTCCCCCTAATACAATGCTGACCCCCCCGGCCCCCTCCCCCCTAATACAATGCTGTCCCCCCGGCCCCCTCCCTCTAATAAAATTCTGACCCCCCCTCCCCCTAATACAATGCTGTTCCCCCCGACCCCCCCCCTTATACAATGCCCCCCTTATACAATGCTGATTCCCCTCCCCCTAATACAATGTAGGCATGCGATGGTGTCAGATTTACATGCTGCGATTAATTAAAGTTTTGCCATGGTATACGGTATTATTAGTATTCAATCATATGGAAAATAAAGCCATCAGTGTCTGGCCTACCTAGTGATGACTGGTTCTGACGCTCAGCTCTGATTCGATGGCCTGGTCATTAAAGAGGCAAATCCTTGCGGTCCAGAAGTGGTTAAACCTGAAGGAGGACCGGTGTTTTTATTTATAAATTACTTTACTATTGCTTTAGGCCTGGTTCCCATGTATGCGGGTTGGCGGCCCACATTTGCACAGGCATAGCAGCTGATTATACAGGTTGATTTGCACAACATATACTGGATAACAATAAATTTGACTATAAAATAATTCATACAATATATACTAAAATACGCTGTGTAAATGATGCAATGTGCAAAAAATGCAGTAATAAACAATACAAATGTGCAAAAATTGTGTGCAAAAATACAATTTAAAAAAGGGACTATTGTGCTAATATGCATTAATTAACATATATGTGCAATAAAAGTGCAATGTCGGCCGGTTTCTATTGAACCGACTGATGCCATCCGATATTCGGCCCATACTAGGCTTTACTTTATGTACCATGAACTGTAGATATATTAATTATTATCAGGGGTTCCCTCCCTGAGACCTGAAACTTATTTCAAGGGTTCAATGTGTTAACATGGTTGAGAAAGGCTGTTGTGGAGTAGATTTAATTTTTACTCTGGTTTTCATTCTGAGTAGATGGCTGACCACTTACTAAATCTTTTTTTGTTTCAAGTATCATTACATTCTGCAAGGCCTTATTTATAGCCCCTGAAATGCAATTGGTATGGTCCATAGTTCCAGCACCAAAATTTCTCTGCTGCTACTAATAGAAGGGGTGGTTATACAGCTGAGACTTATGACGAATACTGCAGTCCCCCCCAGAAGCACTGTGAAAAACCTGCTAAATCTTAACGAGATGTGCTTTGTAAAGCTCAGAGTATTAATGTAAATTAAGGGAACTTTCTAATACAGTTACATTCCCAGACGGCATTAGCTGATAACTCACTGATTTTACCTTTTGCCTAGAGTTGCCTTCTAAACACAGGATGTCTGCCCTTGTCCAAATGACCCACTGCATAAAAAAGGAAAAAGACTTTCAGTTAAATCACTTCATAAATAACCAGAGAGGCAAAACCCACTGTAAAAATGTAAGACCATGAAGCGCTGGCTAAAAGCAGCCACAGTATTTTAAGCTGCTGACTTTTTTTGAGAGTGGGGGAAGGGGGCCTGGGGCTCCCTTTTTAAGTTTTGATGATTCTATAGTCAGTGGTGGAATTCAAAAATTTTAGTAACCAGTTCCGACTTTCTCAGCAGAATGACCAGTGTGCCCCCTTTTAATGCAGAATGACCAGTGTGCCCCCTTTCAATGCACAGTGACCAGCGTGCCCCCTTTCAATGCACAGTGACCAGCGCTGTGTGCCCCCCTTTCAAGGCACAGTGACCAGCGTGCCCCCCTTTCAAGGCACAGTGACCAGCGTGCCCCCCTTTCAAGGCACAGTGACCAGCGTGCCCCCCTTTCAAGGCACAGTGACCAGCGTGCCCCTCTTTCAATGCACAGTGACCAGCGTGCCCCCCTTTCAATGCACAGTGACCAGCGTGCCCCCCTTTCAATGCACAGTGACCAGCGTGCCACCCTTTCAATGCACAGTGACCAGCGTGCCCCCCTTTCAATGCACAGTGACCAGCGTGCCACCCTTTCAATGCAGAGAGACCAGCGTGCCACCCTTTCAATGCAGAGAGACCAGCGTGCCCCCCTTTCAATGCACAGTGACCAGCGTGCCCCCCTTTCAATGCAGAGAGACCAGCGTGCCCCCTTTCAATGCAGAGAGACCAGCGTGCCACCCTTTCAATGCACAGTGACCAGCGTGCCCCCCTTTCAATGCACAGTGACCAGCGTGCCACCCTTTCAATGCACAGTGACCACAGCATTGCCCCCATTCATTGCAGAGTGCCACAGCATTGCTCCCAATCATTGCAGAGTGCCACAGGCTTGCCCCCAATGATCATTGCAGAGTGCCACAGGCTTGCCCCCAATGATCATTGCAGAGCGCCACAGCATTGCCCCTATTCATTGCAGAGCGCCACAGCATTGCCCCCATTCATTGCAGAGCGCCACAGCATTGCCCCCATTCATTGCAGAGCGCCACAGCATTGCCCCCATTCATTGCAGAGCGCCACAGCATTGCCCCCATTCATTGCAGAGCGCACAGCATTGCCCCCATTCATTGCAGAGCGCCACAGCATTGCCCCCATTCATTGCAGAGCACCACAGCATTGCCCCCATTCATTGCAGAGCCCACAGCATTGTCCTCATTCATTGCAGAGCGCCACAGCATTGCCCCCAACCCATTCATTGCAGAGTGCACAGCATTGCCCCCATTCATTGCAGAGCGCCACAGCATTGCCCCCATTCATTGCAGAGCGCACAGCATTGCCCCCATTCATTGCAGAGCGCCACAGCATTGCCCCCATTCATTGCAGAGCGCACAGCCTTGCCCCCATTCATTGCAGAGTGCCACAGCCTTGCCCCCATTCATTGCAGAGCGCCACAGCCTTGCCCCCATTCATTGCAGAGCGCACAGCATTGCCCCCATTCATTGCAGAGCGCACAGCATTGCCCCCATTCATTGCAGAGCGCACAGCATTGCCCCCATTCATTGCAGAGCGCACAGCATTGCCCCCATTCATTGCAGAGCGCACAGCATTGCCCCCATTCATTGCAGAGCGCACAGCATTGCCCCCATTCATTGCAGAGCGCCACAGCCTTGCCCCCATTCATTGCAGAGCGCACAGCATTGCCCCCATTCATTGCAGAGCGCACAGCATTGCCCCCATTCATTGCAGAGCGCCACAGCCTTGCCCCCATTCATTGCAGAGCACACAGCATTGCCCCCATTCATTGCAGAGAGCACAGCATTGCCCCCATTCATTGCAGAGCGCACAGCATTGCCCCCATTCATTGCAGAGCGCACAGAGCGTGCAGTGTGGGAGACTGGGAGGGGGGAGGGATCGTCGGCGCCAGACTCCAGTTGAAAACATGCACCAGCCAGAGCCGCCGTCCACCGCGCAGGCGCAGCCGGCCAGCCGCCCCGCGGTGACGTCATGCCGTTCTCAGGCACAGCGGGAGCGCAGAGGGGGCCGGGGCAGTGCACGCAGCCTGGCTGCACAGCGTCGGCGGCCGCCGGCCAATCGGCGGAGAGCACTGCGAGCGGCCAATCAGCGGCGAGCGGCCCCATGGAATTCTTAAAGCGGCACTGCGGGCGGCCGGCAATATTTAAAGCGGCGCTCTGCGGGCGGCCGGCAATATTTAAAGCGGCGCTCTACGGGCGGCCCAATCAAAGCGGCCCCAGGGCCGGCGGCCCACCGGGAATTATCCCGGTATCCCGATACGCCAGTCCGGCCCTGACCCTCATTAAGGGAGGGAGTACACAAGCCGAGAAAGAATACCTGGCTGTAATTAGGGATCTGCTGCTATGCTCCCTAGGCTACCATGGCCCCAGGTTTGCTTTACTGTCCTCCTGAACACATGGAAGGAGGAATCTTACATTAAAACTGAGGCCTCTTTACCAGCCAACTTAATATCCCATCTGGGGATTCCGCAAGGGAAGAGGAAACCACCACCAGATCGCTCTTCCCGCTCATAGTAAGTCGGCTACATGCTCCGTGAAGAACGCATGGCTTTACTATCCCCTGAAAGGAGGACTCTTATATTAAGCCTGAGGCCTCTTTATAAGCCATCTTAATATACCATCTGGGGATTTCACAGGAGAAGAGGAAACCACCACCAGATCACTCTTCCTGCTCACAGCAAATTTTTGGCTACAGGTCCCGCTGAGGGAACATATGGGAACTTACCAAGGATTAGGCTTAATGCTGGTATTAGTCCCAAACAGTCAAGGAAACACAGCACTTACCTGGTTCCGACTGGGCTTACCTGTAGCCACCTAAACCGACCTTCCCCCTCCTTTCATGAGGTGGGTTGCGGTAGGCCTCCTTGCTTTGCAGCTGTCCGGATGCATCCTTTTCTTTTATTATACATGGACCATAGAAAGGACACAAAGTAAGTCCGACTAAGGTCAGGGAAACGGGACTCAGCCCCAGCAGTCTTTACTAACATGCAAGGATATGTTCCAGCACTTTTACACGGTTCGACCTCGGTTTGGCTGCCGACTGGACCGGCCTTCCATCCTCCTTCTCCGGAAGGTAAGTTGTGGAGGGCTTCATTTCCCCTGAAGCTGTCCGGGCTCCTGTAGCCTGGGAGTCTGCTTTCCCGCTAGTAAGCGGGTCCGGCGTCTCCTCCACACTTTCTCTTCCGCTGTGCGGCTGCATCCCTGGAAGTTCCGGTTTCAAAGATGAGGCTTGAGGCGCCCGTCCGGCGGGCTTTCAAAAAACCTTCTCTGGAGGAGAGCTGCTGGCGCCGGAGACAGGCCTAGAGGGGCACATCAGGTGACCGACGGCTTGCAAGCATGGGGGGCGACCTGTGAGAAGCCTGAGGAGGCGGCAGGTTGAGCTCAGCTCTCACGGCAATTTGCTGAACCCGGCTCATAGGGGGACCATCTGACTTCCAAAGTCTGCAGGTCAGTGAAAACAACAGATGTTTGGCTGTAGGAAGAAACACAATCTAAACTGAGGGGCAGAGGGAAGGGTGGGGCCTTTTAACAACTGTTGATTGATTGCGTTTCCTGTGGGGAGGAGCCTATCATCTCTCATGTTGGGCCGTCCTGGAAGGCGAGGAGAGAAATATATATTTTATTTTCATAAATCAGCCAGAACTGACAGCAGCCAGTAAATACATAGTCTAATACATATAGGGTCCATTCACACATCTGTAAAATGGGTCCACATCCGTTCCACAATTTGGCGGAACCTTTACAGACCCATTGTTTTTCATTTCCAGTCTGAAAAATTAGGCATTCACAGGATAAAGAAGTAAGTGTCGGCCATCCCAGGCCCCAAAAATTAGCCCACATGGGTTTACCTGACAGCTAAGAATGTAGTATTCTGTGGCTGAAGGTACATTAAGCATTCACAGGATACAGAAGTAAGTGTCGGCCTGTATAGGCTGCAAAAATTAGCTCACATGGGTTGAACTGACAGCAAAGAACGTAGTATATGATGGCTAGAGGTACAGTAGGCGTTCACAGTATACAGAAGTAAGAGGCGACCTGTATAGGCGGCAAAAATTAGCTCACATGGTTTGAACTGACAGCAAAGAACTTAGGTTTTGATGGCTAGAGGTACAGTAGGCATTCACAGTATACAGAACCGTAAGTTTTGGTCTGTATAGGCTGCAAAAATTAGCTCACATGGGTTGAACTGACAACAAAGAACGTAGTATAGGATGGCTAGAGGTACAGTAGGCATTCTGAGTATACAGAAGTAGGTGGCGGCCTGTATAGGCCACAAAAATTAGCTCACACGGGTTGTACTGACAGCAAAGAACGTAGTATAGGATAGCTAGAGGTACAGTAGGCGTTCACAGTACACCGAACGGTAAGTGTCGGCCTGTATAGGCTGCAAAAATTAGCTCACATGGGTTGAACTGACAGCAAAGAACTTAGTATATGATGGCTAGAGGTACAGTAGGCATTCACAGTACGTGTCGGCCTGTATAGGCTGCAAAAATTAGCCATTCAATGGACATGAAATGCCTTTTATGCCGCTGTATTTAGCGAAGCAAAGGACCAGGAATTGTTGTGGGTGGATGGCGGTCTTTAGGATATTTGTGGCCTGGCATGAGGAATTTCGATGAAACCTGGTCTATTGATCACATGTGTTGAATTCCTCAGAGATCCATGCCTCATTCATTTTTATAAATGTGAGGTAGTCTACCCTGTCATGAGCTAGGTGAGTGCGCTTATGGGTCACGATCCCCCCTGATGTGCTGAACGTCTTTTCGGACAGGACACTGGACGGGGGGCAAGCCAACAGTTCCATTGCAAATTGTGCAAGCTCTGGCCAGAGGTCAAGCCTGAACACCCAGTAGTCCAGGGGATTATCACTCCTCAGAGCGTCCACATCGGCCGTTAACCCGATGTAGTCGGGACACCTTTTTTTTTACGCTCCAACATTTGAGCCACAGAAGCCTGCCTTTTTCCAGAAAAACGTGACGACGGCATCATGGAAGGTGGAGTGTTGGACAACTGCGAGGAGACAGGAGAAGGATAAGAGGCTGTACGGTGAGAGCATGGAGTGTGGTTTTGTGGGTTCCGACGGTGTTGCTCCCACTGGGCTTGGTGATGGGATTTCAGGTGAATTCTTAAGGCGGTTGTCCCTAGGTGAGTGTTGGGCTTACCGCGACTTATGGGTTGACTGCAAAGGCTGCAGATGGCAACACTGGTGTCAGCAATGGACACATTAAAAAAAGCCCACACTGCGGAGCCATGTGCCGGCATCCTGGGAGAGCCACATGTGACTGTACATGGTTGATGGCTCGCTCCTGATACATTTGCAGTCTGCTTTGTACCTCTTGTGCAATGCAAGTTCTGCCTGCCTCTCCTCCCTATCTTCCGGTCCGTCAGTCCTCCAGTTCTACAAATAATTGGCCAGTAACTCTTGTCACTGTGTGTAGCACAGTTAACACAACAAAAGAGACCAAATGTTTGCAGGACTAAAATACAATCTTAGAAAAGTATACTGTTAAATAACACCTCAATTCAATATGTGATATTGGGGGAGGGGCCACAGGTTTATTACACCAGTTCTACAAGTAATTGGCCAGTAACTGTTGTTAAATAACACCCCACTTCAATATGTGGCATTGGGGGGGGGGGGCAGTTCCAAAAATTGGCCAGGGAGTTTGGCGCTGTGTGTACACGACTTCACCCAGCAAACGAGGCAGTATTATTGCATGACACAAATACACTTGAAAAAGTTTACTCAGATAACACCCCACTTCAATATGTGGCATTGGGGGGAGGGGCCATAGGTTTATTACACCAGTTCTACAAATAATTGGCCAGTAACTGTTGTCACTGTGTGTAGCACTGTTTACACAGCGAGAGGCAACATTTTTGCAGGACTAAAATACACTCTTAGAAAATTATACTGTTAAATAACACCCCACTTCAATATGTGGTATTGGGGGGGGGCAATTGGTCTATCACACCAGTTATAATACATTATAAGTGCTTTTGTCACTGTGTGTAGTGTTGCTGCAGTCTCACCACCACACCTGTGACAGTGCACAATAATAGTACTAATCCACTATAATATTACTACTGGGTCACTATAGTTGCACTGTGTATTGGGACTTCTTTATCACAGTATTCGTGTCCCTTTACTTGCACTGTGTTATTGGGACTTTCAATATCACCTGTTTTTTTATTTATTTAATATTTAATAATGTTTATCGCATTATTTTAGTTTACGGTCACATTGTTTATCATTTTACACTAAGCGATTTATTTTTGATGTTCATTCACTTAGAGCAGCAATATTATTTATTTATAAGAGACTGTAATAGACCCTAAAACGACATTGGAGCACTTTAAATGACTTTTGTGGACATTGACAGAGTGATTTGTGTGTGACTGCAGCCGATCTCTAACTGCCCCTAAAGCAACCACTGGATACCTCTCCCTGAGATCAAAAGATACTAGACCTATACCACCTGAGGAGCACAGCAGACCTCTCCCTACATTGGCAAAAAACGGAATGTGAAATATCCGCCAGATCGGGTCCATTTATAGGGTAGGGGGACTGTCCATGTGCTGGAATGTTTCAATTGGCTGTCCTGTTCCGCCTGACGGCTGTGTTACGGGTCAAAGTTCTCCCCAATGTAAACAAATATGGCCGCCGCGAACAACGCCATGTGTCCGCAAATTTGGCGGGTAGCAAACAAGCAAAATTTGCCGCGAACCGCAAGGCCATCTCTATTGTGCAACAGTGAGGTCCAAGGATCCAGGAAGAAACGGAGATGTCCCCCCACCCCTGAAGTGGGTGGGGGCACCCCTTCAGGCAGAAGGGGTCTGCTTGGAGGTGCTGGGGCAGAGGATTGCGGCTTACCAGCCCACCGTTTCCCGCATCCTTTTCCGCCCAAAGTCTGTTTGGTTTTCTGCGACACGGCGCACGAAAAATACACTTCTGGGCTGTAAAGGAAGGACCTCGCTTATGCGAGGGAGACTAAAGCCCCGTACACACGTACCGATTGTCGGCCGAACGATCGGCTGTCTTTTGTCCGGTGCTGTCCTGTCGGTTGAAAAGTGCTAAAGACTGCACACAAATTTTGTCGGCCAACAACAGCCGACTGCAGAAGTGATGTCATGTGATGGTTAAAGCGGAGTTCCGGGCACAAAATCGACCTAATCGATTTTGTGCCCATCCGCTGGCTCTTCTTCACCTGAAAAGGAATTGGATAGTTAGATATATATTTTTTTTTTTTTACTCACCTTGTAATTGTAGATAGAAAATACTCACCTATTCTCCACTTCCTCCCTCTGTGCCGCGGCTCCGCCATCACTTCCTCTTTGCGATGATTCCTGGGAGCTGAACGTCATCGCTCCCAGGAATCAATGCGACGGCACCGGCCCCGCTCGTCACTTCCGGTGCGACGCCGCATTCCCTGCTAAACAGCTTCTGGGCATGCCCAGAAGCTGTGGAGGAATGCGGCGCCGCACCGGAAGTGACGAGAGGGGCCGGTGCAGGCGCATTCTGGGAGAAGAAGACACGGAAAAGGACGCAGAAGAGGATCGCGCCGGCTTCAGCTGCCCACAACAGAGATGGCAACGCTGTAGAAGAAAATTTTATAAGTAAGTATTTCTTCTTGCAGGTAAGTGCGAACCGGGACAGATCAGAGGCTAGCCATTGTGGAATGTACTAGCCCTGACTGTCCCGGGGGTATGTTTATTGAAAAACTGTTTTTGTGCCCGGAACTCCGCTTTAACTTTCCGTGTGTTTTTTCTTCTCTGAGCATGCCCAGTCTTGCTCATCTGCTGTTGGCCAACAAAAATTTTATAGCCTGCACACCAGATTCTGTTCAGCCGAAAATTTGCAGTCGGTTGTCGGAAGCATCATACTAACAAGCCGAAAATCGGCCAATCGGTCGGTGGTCGAATATTTACGGCCGACAATTGCTACGTGTGTACGGGGCTTTACTCTTAGTTGACTGAGGAAGGAGTGTGCTCTTTCCCCCAGTGACCGTCTTGATCCAAGTCATCCAAGGAGGAACCAAAAAGGCGCTCACCCTGAAAGGGAAGATCTGCCAAAAGCTTCTTAGAAGCCTGGTCGGCCGACCAAGACTTTAGCCAGATCGCACGTCTGATGAGCACACTTATGCCCCGTACACACGTGCAGATTATCTGAAGACTTTTGTCTTCAGATTTACCTTTCCTATGTAGTGCAAGGGACTGCCGGATTGCATACAAATTGAAAGTGTATAGGTTTGACCTCATATTATATGGTTTTGGTAAGTCTGCAGACAAAAGTCTTCAGATAATCTGCACGTGTGTACGGGGCATTAGCTCTGACGTTCTGGCCACGAGCGGAAAAACGTCCAGGTTAGCATCGCATACAAATTGCAGAGTCTGCAATAATTGGTCAGCGAGTTACAGGGCAGATGATGGTAACGGGGTTACCGCCATGTTGTGGAAATTTTGATAGACATTTCTTTAGTTAAATAGTCATAATGTCTCCCAGTGTCAGTTTTACCGATAATCGCCATTTACAGTGATTATCGCTTTAACTGTCATTGCAGGAAAGACTTGTTGGTGAAAATCTTCCAATGGATGAGATGGTACAATACTAGTAGCAGAGAGAGTCCATCGCACAGATCTATGTCTGCAGTTCAGGGCCCTGTGCTGCTGAGATATGTCTGTGATATGGAAATTCTTATTTTACCAAGATTAATAGATGGCTCCTTATAGTCACATTCGATTGGTGTGACTGGGGGGCTGCTACTATTATCTTATGCAGATAAAGCCTCATCAACTGGAACAAATAGAATGGTCACTATCAAAAATGGTTTATATATGAATCATTTTTGATGAAGACCCACGAACAAGTAATGGACTCATGTTTATGGATTGACATGAATGAACAATGAAAAGCCATGTGCTCCTTGTGGCAGTTGAGCCTTTTGTTCGCTCGTGTCCATCTATGGGCATGTACTCCACAGCTTCTATTGTGCTTTTTGAATGTATACATGTCTGTGATTGGTGGTCTTGAAGCCACTCCCTGTAACTCCCTTTTTCTCACTTGCTGTAAATAAACCAGCCCTGCCCTGAGACACAGAGGACACAGGAAGCACACAGACACACAGACACACACAGCAGCTCCATGAAGAGACACAAACTCTCACACACAAACACTTGCTCTTAAACACATGCACACACATACATATCCAATGGAGAGAGACCTGGCAGATTGCATCAAAATGACCCAGCGCGTCTGTTCCTTTCTTTGTCGCCGAGCGCTTGATAAATCGTTATACAAGAGAGCGGTACAATTGTACTTTTCAGTACAAGCTATTAATGGAGCTTGGTGCGTAATCTTGAGCGCACTGAAGCGGGTTTCTATGCTCCAATCCCTATTAATTTCCACCACATGCCAGTGCCTCTCTCAGAGCCTTTACCCATTCAAACATAGTCTGAGAGACTAGAATGGTATTCAGGGCAGGCCTAAGAATAGATCCCACTACCGTATACAGGTGTCGGGATAAGACCTTAATATGTCTGTCAACCGGATCAGGGAGAGATGAGGATTATGCCACCGGTAAAACCGTAGCCTTGTGAATCCCGCATATCTGGGGGTCCACCTGAGGGGGAACCGTCCATTTGCGTAAGATCTCTTCCTCAAACGGGTAGCGTCTAGCCAAACGTTTGGGAACTGCAAGCGTGTGATTAGGTCGCCATCATTGTTCCTCCACAAAGGCGGACAAGACTTCGGGATAAGGGAAAAACTTGGCCGATTTCTTTGCCCTGAGGGATCCAAAGGATACAGAGGCTCCTTGCGATTTAGAAATCGCATCCATGATTTTTAGGGTGTCCCTCACTGAGGATATCAAAGCATCTACCAGCGCCTTTTCCTGTGCCAAGGCAGGTGTGGAAACATCATCTTCCCCGTCAGAAAAGTCTAAATGCAGGAACGAATCCTCCAAAAGGGGGTCTGTGTCGCTGGCGACCATATCGGCCTCAGAATCTGAGATGAGACAGGCGAGGGCCGAGGGCGTTTCTTAGTAAATGCTGCCGCAATAACTTTGTCCATTTTTCTGGACATTTCTTGCATCACAGACAATAAAGTCACATCATGAGCATTAGAAGCAGGCCCCAACGATATATCGGGGGGGGGGGGGGGGGGTCACAGACAAACTTGGGGAATCCATGTTAGACATATGGCCAAACAGTAGGATTGCACAGTGAGAATGTAAAGAGCAGACAGGGAAACAGGGAAACACCGGAACCTGCACCGCAAGGGGTTAAACAGAAGCCTCTCCTGAAAACAGGAGCAATGGCCTAAGAGGGAGCAATCTGCGCCCAATCACCAAAGATTAACGCCCCTGAGGCTAAGTGAGGTTACAAAAGCACCACAGGTTCCATCAAGTCTGCTGCTACCGGCGTACACTGTGCCTTTAAGTGGCGATCGCGATGCACGCAGCGCTACTCTGGGGGATAATCCTAAGCCCCCTAAAGGCCTGAAACCCCTCTGAGGATGAAAAGGTGAAGACCAGGGTAATTAAACTCCTCTAGAGTAGTTACCCATACCTCCAAACCGCCCTGGATTCTGCGGGACCGTCCCGCGATTGCAAGTAAGTACCGGGGTCCCGCAGATCTGTGCTGGAGTCCCGGAATAAGTTCTGGCACTAGGCTGCAGTCAGTGAAATTTTCCACAAGTGCAATGTGTGCTCTCTCACACTGCACCCAGGAATGATTCCTGTCAGCAAGGGCACCAACTGCTTCTTTCCAGTGCCTTAATCTTTTTGCAGCCATATGTTTCCAGGACCGCTGGCGTCCTAGCAACTGATGACGTTTTGCAGGCAGGCAAAACTCCACCTCCAAGCTCCGCCCCCCGTTCCGGCTCCTACTTCCTAGCTCCCAGTGGCTCCTGGCAGGTAAGGTAATGGCACACAAGGCCGGGACAAGGTGGGATGGGGATGGGAGTGGGGGGAGTGCAGTGTAGTGCAGCCAAAGTGTTTTTATGAGGGGGGGGGGAGGAGTGCGGTCTGCCTGTGCAGCTGCGCCTCTCTCTGCTTTCTGCCTTGCTCCTGTTACAGGATCTGACATACAGATCCTATTAAAGTCCCGGAGCTGCAGGCATCTGTCTGGGGGTGGGTTGCGGGGGCAAGGCGAGTGAAAATCTCCCATGCTGCTGGAGGTCTGTGAATTTATTGAGGAGGGATGGGGGGGGGGGGGAGTTCTGTACACTATGACAGACTGAGGTGGGGTGGGATGGGAGAGAAGAGGTACTGATTGTGCCATGGAATGTGCAATGTGATCTGTGCCTTCCATGTAATGTGCAATGCGATCTGTGCCTTCCATGTAATGTGCAATGCGATCTGTGCCTTCCATGTAATGTGCAATGCGATCTGTGCCTTCCATGTAATGCAGTGGCGGCTGGTGCTCAAAATTTTTGGAGGGGCGCAAACAGAAAAATGCAATAGGTATTGCTTCGCGGCAAAAAATGCAGTAAAAAATTGTGTGACTTTGAGGTCTGTGAAAGGGGCCTTCAGTAATCAAGGTACAAAAATATGTAGCAGAAACCAAATTGGCCTAAAATGTTAAAAAAAATGTTGATTTTTTTTTGGGAATGTCATATAGCAGAAAGTGAAAAATATATATATATTTTTTTCAAAATTGTCGCTCTTTTTTTGTTTATAGCGCAAAAAAAACCAAAAAAAAAACAGGTGATCAAATACCACCAAAAGAAAGCTCTATTTGTGGGGGAAAAAAAAAAGGATGTAAATTTTATTTGGGTACAGAGTGAGAGAGAGAGAAGGGGGTGAGAGAAAGAGGAGGTGGGGGTGAGAGAGAGGGAGGGTGAGAGAGAGACCCGTTAGCCCTGTCCCAATCTCTTTCTGCGGGTTTGGTGTGTATGATGGTGTATAAAATGTTACCTTCCACGCCAGCAGTAGGATGTTCATGATGGCCAGCAGTGGGCAGGGCCTGTTTTCCTTGAACCGGAACAGACCCCCCCCCCCCTCACTCAGTACAGACCCCCCCCCCCCTCACTCAGTACAAACCCCCCCTCAGTACAGACTCCCCTCTCATTATAGACCCCCCCTATTGCAACTGGGCGGCGGGCGGGGGAGGATACAGTGTGTAGCCGCTGCCTTGAGAGTTTCTTGCTCTGACTGTCCATCCCGGGCAGGAGGCTTGTGACAGGAGGCAGCCGCAGCAGCAGTGAGAGTGAGACTGAAGAGTCTCACTCAGTGCTCTCTTCCCATCCCAAGCTCTCAGGCCTAGCTGCCCCTCACTGTTTACCTTCTCTGCGGCGTCCCATCTCCGGGGCCATCTGCTCACACTGTCTTCACACGAATGCCGCTGTTTGCTTCCCTGCTTCCACCACCTCGAACCACGACTCTACGTGACAACCAGCGGGCGTGCACCACACCAGCTATTGTTAAGACAATGAATACTTAGGTCAGAAGTATGTAATGTAGAATATAGTGTACATCAGCCTTTTTGACAACGGTGACCAGTTTTGTGTGGGTGGGGGGGGGGGGGGGGGTGTTGGCCACGAGTGATTGTAATGGCTGGTTTTAGCACTTTAATTATCATGACACCTTAGTTCACCTACGCTTTTTTGCAGAGGCTTACGTAGCGTGCCACAGGTCTTTACCTCTGTCAATCGTCCCTCATTCTCAAGTTCAAAAGTTGGGAGGTATGGTTACCACATGGAGAACACAGCAAGGTCCATAGCCAGCATGGAGAAGAGAAGGTAGAAGGAAACGCCCCCGCCCACAAGAGCCAGAAGCTCCTGTGCCATTTTGTCTCCGCTCCAGCAAAATGGCCACCGGCATTACAATGATAGGGATACCCAGGTAGGCTGCTGAGGCCTGTTAAGGCTGCAGGCCACGGCAAAATGGCGGCTTTGCGCCGACGAGCACGTGACCTCGGGCCGAGTTAGCCCAACCCTAGTGACAGGCCTGGGGGCCCTGGCAGGGTAGTGCTATGAAGCGCAACCATTTACCCCTCTCCGAGGGCTACCCCCCACTACCCGGTATAGCACCTGAGGCGACTTACATAGGAGACCCCCCACTAAAAGTGTCCTGGGTCTCCGGAGCCCAGGGTAGGGAGAGGTCAGGGCAAGAGGGGAAGCTCCCAGGTGACCCCTCATAGTGGAGGAGGATGGTAGGAGGTATGGGTACCCGAGGGTCCTACTCACCTATAGAGGAACCCATGTCCGCCCCAGGCCCGCTAACCAGACGGGGGGACTATACTTACCAAACCACGCTGCTGAGGGTGGACATCCATCCTGACAGACTGCCTCTGCACCGCAGTGAGGGGGCTGTCGGCCAAGGGGCACGTTGTGGCGCTGGCATGTCAGGTGTGTGCGTCCCGGCGGGGTGTTTCACCTGCAAGCCAGTCCCCATACGTGGGACTATAGACGCTATGGAGACCCAGCACAGAGCTACAGTCTGCAAGCACTCGCTGGCACAAACTGGGAGACCGTAAGGCTCTCATAGCCAGTCCGAAACCCAGCCGGCATTCCACAGGAACTGGAGTTAGCAGCAACAAAAAATAAAATAAAAAAAGGTAACAGAGCTAGGACAAAAGGTCCAAGCAGGAAGCCTTTAGGCCACTCCTAAGACCAGGCAGCTAAAACTGAAGATGCAATGGTGAGGCCAGGGGTAATAACCCAGGGACCCCGCCCCCCTGTGCGTGTCAAAGCCTTTGGCTCTACCTGGTAATTCCTAGTGGGAGGGGCTTATTACCCATCCGTCTATGATTTAAAGCAGCAGCTACGTCCGTTGGTGGATGAAAGAGAAATAGGGTTTCCATCCGTCCCCTGCTCCATAGGGATGCATGGAGCATCCGATCAGGTCCGCCTGAAGAAATGACAAGCGAATCGGATCGCCCATGTGAAAGGGGCCTTAGAGGCTGACTCGGAAGTAATGTCATACACGTCGCTTTCCAGATCACAGCAAGAAGGGCTGTCAGTGGAGGGAGGGGGTGGATATTGGGGAGGTTTGGCGGTCTGTCAGTGGGGGAGAAGGTAGTATTTGGGTGGGTAGGCATCTGTCAGTAGGGGGAGGGGTGGTATTTGAGGGCTTGGGGGTCTGTCAGTGGAGGAAAGGGGTTGTATTTGGGGGGCTGGGGATCTGTCATTGGAGAGAGGGGTGCCACTGATAGACCCCCACTGGACTACCCATTCCTGCCCCCCAATGATGGACCCCCATCCCCTCCACTACTCTGCCCTTGGCTCCCCACTAACAGACCCCAACTAACCCCTTGATAACACTGATATACCCCCACACCCCAGGACTCAAGACGTCTTCCCTACCCCCCAACTTCTGATCCACACCCCATCAACCACTGCCCCCCAACAGACCCCCCCCCCACTGAAAGACCATCCCAATCCCCCAATATACCATACTTTCCCTCCCACTGACAGACCCCACCCCC
The DNA here is from genome assembly GCF_965119305.1 of Pelophylax lessonae. Classification (NCBI taxonomy): domain Eukaryota; kingdom Metazoa; phylum Chordata; class Amphibia; order Anura; family Ranidae; genus Pelophylax; species Pelophylax lessonae. The sequence continues at coordinate 166,361,275 of NC_138779.1, forward strand.
TAAATACCACCCCCTCTCCCTCAATGACAGACCCCCAATCCCCAAAATACCACCCCCCAAGACAGACCCCCAATCCCCAAAATACCACCCTCTCCCCCAATGACAGACCCCCAATCCCCCAAATACCACCCCTCCCCCAACTAACAGGCCCCTAACCCCCCACCAAAACACCCCCTCCCTCCACTGACAGACCATCAAATACCACCCCCTCCCCCTACTGCCACCCCTTACCTCCACTGCCAGACTCCACCCCCCCCAAATACCACCCCTCCCTCCACTGCCAGGCCCCCAAATACCACCACCTCCCTCCTCCGACAGATCCTCCCCCCCACAGACAGACCCTCAACTCCATAGCCTCCCAACATTTTGAAATGGGAACGAGGGACACCTATTAGCAAAAGTATGTAGGCATAGGACACACCCCCTGTCATGCCCCCTTAAAGGAGAATTATATGAAAATAATGATTAGTTAAACCCACTAATGCTTTTTTTTTTTACCACTACTATACCTTTATACTGGCTTTTGACATTTACAAATGCAGGAGTTTAGAAATTGGATGAAAGGTTTAGCTCTGGGAAAAATTAGTTCAAAGATGAATAGTGCATTTCATATACAACTATATAAATCAGACCAACATGATGGACAGAGGGACTTTGTTCCAAATCAGGGACAATCCTTTAAAACCAGGGACAGTTGGAAGCTAAGCAACCACCCCCCCCCCCCACTGCCAGACCCCCAAATACCACCTGCTCCCTCCACTGCCAGACCTCCAACCCCCCAATAAATCATCCCCCTCCCTCCACTCATACCCCAAAATACCACCCCCTCCCTCCACTGAAAGACCCCCAACCCTCTCAAATACCCCCTTCCTCCTTCCTCTGATAGACTCCCACAGCGAGTGCCTGGCTTCAGTGAAGCCCACAGGAGTCATGCAGGGTCTTTTAGACACTACATGTCTTAATAAAGAGAACCTGCCACCAAAAAATCATCACATAGGGGACTTTTTGTCCCCTATGTGATGAAAAAAAAAGTGAAGCAAAAAAAAAAAAAGCACATAAGCACATAAAACCCCCTCAAAAAATGTGGAGGCTCCCTACCTCCACATTACATGTATGAACATAAATACAAACGTTTGGGGTGCCTATGCTTGAAAACGTCTATTGCGATACACGTTACATATTAAAGCGGTAGTATCCCACTTTTTTACACTTTTACCTACAGGTAAGCCTATAATAAGGCTTACCTGTAGGTACAAATAATATCTCCTAAACCAGCATGGTTTAGGAGATATTTACAGTGCATGTAGCCGCTCGCGCGAGCGGCGCATGCGCTCTGAAGGTCCGGGGGGACCTTCAATCTATTTGCCGGGAGCTTGCCGGAAAATCATGATTTTCCGCGTGCGCACGCGCGCGGGAGTGACGTCATCGCGGCTCCGGCCAATCATCGCGCCGGAGCCGTCTCTTCCAGCCAATTACCGCGCCGGAGCCGCCGAACCCGGAAGAGACGGCGAGGGATCATGGCAGCGCCCGCAGCGATGTCCGGGGGTCCGTGTCGGGGCTTCGTTCTAAGGTAAGTTATACATAATGGGCTAGTATGCGATGCATACTAGCCCATTATGCCTTTGTCTTGCAGGTTTTTTTTTTTTTTCTTTTTTTTTTGTTCTTTGGGTTTACAACCGCTTTAATGTCAATGAAAAAATGGCCGCTGGCAATGGTATGGGTTAATGGGAATTAATTCATTAAGGCTCAAGATGTGTTTGGAAATCTGGATGGTTTTAAATGTGTTCTGGTAGTTATGTTAGTGTTCTTTATCCAATTTAAAATGCAACCAGTGTGTAACTCAAATAAAATTATATAAAAATGGTAAAAAGGCGCTGGTATCCCTGATTATAAAATAGATATCAATGGTGCACCAATTTTCTGAAGATTATATAAATGTGTAAAATACAAATATCTGTGACAAATGAATTAATGTTCTAAAATTAAAAAATGAATAAAAGGTGCAATACCTGGTGTTTTGTCTGTGACAAGGAATAAATTAAGGTAAATAGTAACTTTTTCTTAAAAAATGCTAAAAAAAAAAAAAAATGTAGGTTAAATTTTATAACCACTAATCATATATACCATCATAAACCTTTTTGTAAAGTGCTAGTGCCACAGAATATATTGTGCAAACCCAATAAGGTGCAATAAAGAACCAATAAAGTGCTAGTGATCACTTAATAAACTTCTAATTAAAAAACGTATGTGAATAAAAAACGCATATACAAAATAATGTATGAATTAAATTGGAAATTGGTTCCACATATATAAAATAAGGTGAGTTTCTAAGGTGCACCTTAATAAACTTCTAATTAAAAAAAACGTATGTGAAAAAACGCATATACAAAATAATTTATTAATTAAATTGGAAATTGGTTCCACAAATACAAAATAAGGTGCATTTCTAAGGTGCTCAAAGGGTTAAAGCAGTGATCCAACAAAAACAGTTTGTGCAAGGTAGTGAATGATATTGCTTGAATATCAGGTGCTCCAGTGCATAAAGATGATAATCTTTGCCTCTTACCGGAAACAGGTGGGTCACAGAGACCCCACAAGCCTGTGATCCCTTTATCCTTTGGTGGATCAAACCATAGGAACACCTCCTCTCCTCTTGGTTATTAGTTGAATGACTCCAAAAAGATAATTAGCTCTTTCTCCTCACTCCTCCAAATAATTACCTCTCACAGGTGTTTTTTAAAGCCCATGTGCAGGGAGACAAATAGAAAGCCAAAAATAGTGTAATATTGCAACTTTATTAACAAATAAACATCTGGTTAAAAAGTGGCTGCTTACTATTAGTTGTGCCCACCCGGCACAGGGCAATAGGCATTGGTTGCTATAGGTCATTGGATGGGGACAGGATCTGCAGACTCCTTCTGTTTATCCCTCTGTGTTGCTCCCTGTAGCGTGCAGCTGTGCCAATAGGTGATCTGATCTGTGTACCAGTGCCTGTGGTTAGGAGGTAGCTTCTTCCTCTTTACTCCGGGTTATTTCAGATACCTCAATGCATTTCGCTGTCCTAGCGTCGTCATGCTAACATTTCGCATCTCAATCTCGCGTCATCAGGTAGCGAGACGCGAAATGCATTGTGGTCCTTACTGATACCCAGAAACACAGAGATCCAGCAACGTCATATCCTTCGTGCTTGAAGCGCACGCCGCAGCTGCTACCACGCTACCAGGGCTGTAGAGGAGTCTCTGGATAAACAAACAGAGCACCAGAAACAGACCCTTTTACATACAAACAGCGGTTTCACCTAGTGCCAGGAAAGGCACTACTTCTTGTAAGCAGCCATTTCTTATTTTTACATTTATTTTAAAATATAAAAAACGGTATTATACTACATTTGGCTTCCCCACTATTTTTCCTATATACCCCTGAGTGAGATCCAGAAAGAGGAGTGGAGGAGTTCAGTGTTGGACTGATCCATCCTATAAAGGGATCAAAAGCGATGTAGGTCCTGGCGACCTAAAGCCATCTGGTAAGAGGCAGATTGCTTATTTTATCAAGAGCACATTTGGAGCACAAAATCACCTTGAAGAACTCATTTATTTTTACGGACTATTCTCACTTGTTGCACAATTAACGTTGTGGATACATCTTTTTATTGCATACGTTTTATAAATATTTTATGAAATTTTTATTAATAGCATTATTTATTAATATTTCACATCACCATCACCAGTGTCACTCATTTATTTGTTTTCACAACATGTCACCAATTATGCACACTGTTTGTGTCCAAATATATTAAATATATTAAATTATTTGAATTTTATCAAAAATGTTCATTTAATGGTATTATCATAATTTTATTCGAGTTACACACTGGTTGCACTTTAAATTGGATAAAGAACACTAACATAACTACCAGAACACATTTAAAACCATCCAGATTTCCAAACACATCTTGAGCCTTAATGAATGATTTCCCTTTAACCCATTAATTCCCATTAACCCATACCATTGCCAGCGCCCATTTTTTCATTGATATTAGCCTGTAATTTTTTGGGGTGACTTACCACAAAAATAAAAAGGGCAGCAGGTATCCTGAATTCATATAGGGTTAATCCATATACAAAAAGAACCAGACGCCTTCACCTTGTTAAGAAATAACATTACATATTGCCGCACACGCCGGAGTGAGAGCAGTAATTCTTGCACAAGACCTCCTCTGTAACCATAAACTGATGACCTACCTATAGGGGGCTTTTGAAGTGTCGCCTATAGAAAATTTAGGGTACTAAAGTTTGTCCCCATTTCACGGGTGCATGCAAATTTAAGGTTTGACATGTTGGGTATCTATTACTTGAGTGCGTTATTGCATTTGTTTGCCTTTAAAGAGTTCCGCCTTCCCCTAAAAAAAATTAAAAATCAGCAGCTACACATACTGTAGCTGCTGACTTTTAATATTAGGACACTTACCTGTCCTGGAGTCCAGCGATGTCAACACCCAAAGCCGATTTTGGTATCGGCTCTCGGGTGCTGCCGCCGCCATTCTGGGAAAGGGAACCCGGCCGTGAAGCCTTGCGCACTGCGCATTCCTATTGGCTCATCGGCAGGGGAAAGGAGGAGGGGGCCGAACTTCCGGGACAGTGCGCCGCGTAGGGTTGCCAACTTTCTGAAATGGAAATAAGGAACGGGGGGAGGGGGTGTGGTGGGGGCGTGGCGGGGATGTTTTTTCCAGTGCAAAAAATAAGACAACATTTTAAGGAAGTGTAGTACAAATATCTTTATATAATTATACTTCCATAACTTTTTCTTTGCTTTCCTTACCATTTTATCTGCTACTCTCCCCCCTTTTTTTGCTTTCCTTCTGCTCTCCTTCCCCTTTTCTCTGCTATCCTTCCCTTTTCTTTGCACTTTCCCTTTTCTTTGCTCTCCTTCTGTTTTCTTTGCTCTCCTTTCCCTGTCTTTGCTCTCCTTCCCCTTTTCTTTGCTCTCCTTCTGCTGTCCATCCATTTTCTTTGATCTCCTTCCCTTCCCCTTTTATTGCTCTCCTTCCCCTTTTTATTGCTATCCTTCCCTTTTCTCTGCTCTTATTCCCCTTTTCTTTGCTCTCCTATCCCTTTTCTCTGCTCCTCTTTCCCATTTTTTGCTCTCCTTCTCTTTTCTCTGCTCTCATTTCCCTTTTCTTTGCTCTCCTTCCCCTTTTTTTGCTCTCCTTCCCTTTTCTCTGCTCTCATTCCCCTTTTTTTTGCTCTCCTTCCCCTTTTCTTTGCTCTCCTTCCCCTTTTCTTTGCTCCTTCTGCTGTCCTTCCATTTTCTTTTTCTCTCCTTCTGCTGTCCTTCCATTTTCTTTGCTCTCTGTCCCCTTTTCTCTTTGCTCTCCTTCCCCTTTTCTTTGCTCCTTCTGCTGTCCTTCCATTTTCTTTGCTCTCTTATCCCTTTTCTCGGCTCCTCTTCCCCTTTTTTTAAATCTCCTTCCCTTTTCTCTCTGCTGCTTTGCCTAATATCCCTTTTCTTTGCTCAACCTTCCCCTTTCCTCTGCTCTTCTCCCCTTTTCTCTCTTCTGCTTACCTTTTTTTCTCTTGTGCTCTGCTCGCTTTCTTGCAGCAGCAGCTAGTTTTCTTTCTTTTTCGTTTTCTTTCTTCTTCTACTTCTTCTTCTCTTCTTCTTCTTGGTACCGCGGGCGCCGGGCAGGGAATGCAGGGAGGGGTTACGTCGTGACGTCACGACGTCATCGGCACGGCATTGCGGAATTGGTCAGAAGGCGGAGGGTAGGGGACGCACAGTCACTACATGATGAAAGTGACGAACACCAATAAGGTACGGAATAACAGAATACGGAACAAAGTGCGTTCCGTATCAGTTTGATACGGAACAGCACTTGTCTGTTTAAAATACGTGACGATTCAGTATTTTACAGAACGGTTGGCAACCCGCCTGTGTCCCGGAAGAGGGGAAGGGGTACCTGTCAAAAAGGGGTACCCGTTCCCCCCCTGAAAGGTGCCAAATGTGGCACCGGAGGGAGGGAGGAAGCAAAATAGCGGAAGTTCCATTTTTGGGTGGAACTCCGCTTTAATTTGAATTTAGTGTTTTTTTACTGATCATTTGCGTTTCCTAAACCTTTTCAGTAATATCGTGTGACATATAAAATTAGAGCTACCACTATTTTATTCTCTAGGATGTCTGCTTTCAAAAAATATATAATGTTTTTGGGGTTTTGTCTAATCTTCCAGCATAAAATGATTTTTAAAATGTGTGCAGAATAATACAAAACTATTTTTGCAGTGAAAAGGTTAACATGTATTTAAAATGAAAAAAACTTTGGAGGTCCCAAATTTCTGTGGAGGGTGGAGCTCCAGTTTGCAGCCAGGTACCCTCGGGAACATGCGACCTTCCCTTTACGAATTGGGTCTAGTGTCCATTAACCTGCTCCCATCCGCGCTACAGCCTATATACGGCTGCAGCGCGGACTCGAATTTTCGGGAGGCCGTTTTTAAACGGCCTCCCAGTGACACGCCCCCCTTGGACACGGCCGATCACAGATCGTGGTGAATGGCCAATCACAGCGGCCATTCACCACGTGATCAAGCCGTCCAATGAGAGATGATCTCATATGTAAACATATGAGATCATCTCTCATCGCCGGCGCTCCTTCCTCACACAGAGCCTGCAGTGTGAGGAAGGAGGGGGAGCAGTCAGCCGCCGGGACACACAGCGATGTAATCAGGGCACTGATCACCAGTGCCCTGATTACTAAAGGTAAAAAAACACACACAGTGCCCGCCATCAGTGCCCCCCATCAATGCCCACAATCAGTGCCCATAGTGCTGCTAGTCAGTGCCCATCAGTGCCTGCTCATCTAGGCACTGATGAGCACTGACTGGCAGCACTATGGGCACTGAGTGTGGGCACTGATGGTGCTGCCCATCAGTGCTCATCAGTGCCACCCGTCAGTGTCCATCAGTGCCATCTGCCAGTGCCCATCAGTGCCGCCTATCAGTGCCCATCAGTGCCGCCCGTCAGTGCCGCCTCTCAGTGCCCAGCAGTGCCACCTCTCAGTGCCACCTCTCAGTGCCCAGCAGTGCCGCCTATCAGTGCTCATCAGTGCCGCCTATCAGTGCCGCCTATCAGTGCCGCCTATCAATGCTGCCTATCAGTGCCGCCTATCAGTGCTCATCAGTGCGGCATATTAGTACCTCCTCATCAGTGCCCATAAGTGCCATCTCATCAGTGCCCATAAGTGCCACCTCATCAGTGCCCATAAGTGCCACCTCATCAGTGCCCATCAGTGCAGCCTATCAGTGCCCATCAGTGCCGCCTCATCAGCGCACATCAGTGAAGGAGAAAAATTTATTTTCAAAATTTACTCGCAGAAAATAAGAAAAACTTTTTTTTTTTCCAAAATTTTCTGTCTTTATTCTTTTTTTTTGTAAAAAATAAAAAACCCAGAGATTATTAAATATCACCAAAAGAAAGCTCTATTTGTGTGAAAAAAATGATAAAAAATGAAAAAATTGTCAGTCAAAGTGTGACAGCGCTGAAAGCTGAAAATTGGCCTGGATGGGAAGGGTGTTTAAGTGCACAGTAGGAAAGTGGTTAAATATTTGTTACATGAACGTTCCTTACAAAAAAAAAAAAAAAGTGGAGTGGAGGTCACATGCTTCCTGTCAAAAGTGGAGCTCCAGTCTGCAGCCGGTGACTCATTTGGGAAAAACATCTCTGAGCTACATAGGAAGTGACAAGCCAAAGGGCGGGGCCTCTTGTAGATTATATTTAGCGAGATGGCCATCTTGCTCTTTCTTTTCCTTGCAGTGGCTCGGTAGGATTGGAGTGTTGTTGTAGTTGGGGCTTTTTTTTTTTGTATGGGAGGGAATGCGCGTTATTTAGATTTTTTGGTGGTTTAGCTCAACGTGTGCAGGCTGTGTTTCCGAACTTCTTTTCAGTGCTGTGAGCATGTTTTTTTGTTAAATTAGACTGCTTCAGCCTGATGAGCGTGCGGTCGCCATATTGGAGACTGCTTTCTGCACACTGCGGCATGGGAACGTATTGTATTCTGTGATGTTTACTGTAGCTGTTTTAAGTGTGGTTTCATGCTAACATCTGCATCGTGTAGTGTGGGCATTAGCTTTCGTGTCTCCTGGGGGTGGGCGTTGTGTGTTTGAAAGTAAAAGCTAGCTGCTATGCAAAGTTGTCTGTTACAATCTTTCTAAATACATTTTGTCAAGTGGCTCACTCATCTAATTGCTAACTGACAGCAGTTTTCCTTGCAGGGTAGCTGCTGTAACTTTTTTGGATACACGGTTTTCAGGCCATAGTCTGTGTGTGCGTGGTTTTTTTTTTTTTTTTTCTTTCCTTATATGCATACTTTACCACTGGAGGATTTTGCTGTCTTACATGCGGGCCACTTTTTGCGATTCGGCACTGTGTGACTTTAACTGACAATTGTGTGGTCGTGCGACGCCGTACCCAAACTAAATTTACGTCCTTTTTTTTTTCCCACAAACAGAGCTTTCTTTTGGTGGTATTTGATCACCTGTGCGATTTTTAACAATATTCAAATTTTTTTTATATGAAATTCCCCCCCAAAAAAATGTAAAAATCAAAATTTTTTTTAATTTTTGGCCAATTTGTTTTCTGCCACCTATGTCTGGTAAATATCGCAATAAGCGTATTTTGATTGGTTTGCGCAAAAGTTATTGCGTTTTCTAAGGGAAAGATTTCTGTCATTTTTGGTGTGTGTTTTTTTTTTTTCGGGACTGCGACATTGCGGTGGACAGATCGGACCCTTGACTGACATTTTTTGACACTTGGGGGTACCAGTGACATTACTACAGTAATCAGTGCTATACATATGCACTGTTACTGTAAAAATGACACTGGCAGGGAAGGGGTTAATTTTATTGGAGAGGGAGGGGTTAATGTATGACTGGTGCTTACTGACGTGTGTGTGGGGGGAGGTGACTGAGTGACACAGGGACAAATCGCAGGTTCAGCTATGCTGAACCCTGCAATCTGTCACTGTTTGTCACTTAGGATATCCGCCCGCTTTGCTTACACAAGCGGGCGGATCTCCAAACTCGATCCCCGACGATCGGGGAAGAGCAGCGGCAATAGCTGCTGCTCCTCCCCTAGCCCGACTCCTGCTGTGACTGAATACAGCGGGAGCGAGCCTCTGGCGGCGCGCACAAGGGGAGGAGTCCAGCGACTCAGGTCTACGTCGCTGGATGGGAACCAGCCACTGTGCCGCAGTAGAGGCACAGTGAGCGGGGGTAAAGTGGAACATCCAATTAAAGGTCCCCTTTGCATGTTTTTTTTTTTTTTTGGGCTAAGTGGGGGGGGGGGGGTTGCTGGCAGGTGCCTAGAGCCTAGATTTAACAATTTCTTGCTCCCTCTTGGGTGGCTCAAGCAGTTACCCCCCCCTGCTCTGCGTCAGAGGTCCCAGAAGATTGCCTGTCCACTCAGGACGTGCAGTGGGACTCGTCGATGTGTGCCTGGCTGTGGAGCTGTAAGCTGTCACAGGCAGGCGCCCACATGAGATGCTGGCGCTGCTGGGGGATGAGGGAGAGAACCGAGGCTCAGGTGAGTGAAGTCAGTAGCTATGCTTTTTGTAGCTTCTGACTTTTAACACAAACAGCATGTATACCCTTAGTGATGGCGCCAACCTACAAAATGTGTAAATAGCCAATTACTGCCGCTCCTTTAAGGGAAAATCACATAAAGCCAAAAAAATTTAAAGTATACGGTATAGTTAACGGTTTAACCGCTTTTCATCTAATTTTAGTGGATGGCTGTGAGTCCTTTAGATTCCCTTTCACTGAATAGATTGTTCCCTATGTCAGGGTCACCAGTACGGTATTTGTACATTGATATCATATCCCCCCCCCCTCAAGCGTACTTTTCCAGAGAATAGGTTCAATGCTTGCAGTCTTTCCTCATAGTTGAGATCCTCCAGTCCCTTAGCTTTCTTGCCTTTCTCGACTCTCTCCAGTTCCAGCACATCCCTCCTGAGGACCGGTGACCAGAACTGGACGGCTGCGGGACCAGAGTCTTGTAGAGTGGGAGACATTATTTTATCTCTGGAGTGAATCCCCTTTTTAATACATGCCAATATTCTGTAGGCTTTGCAGCAGCCTGCCATTGCTGAGCTTGTTGTCTACTAGGACCTTCCAGGTCCTTTTCCATCTTTGATTCCCCCAAAGGCTCTCCCCCCCATGAGTAACTTACATTTTTATTTCTGGCACCCAAATGCATTGCCTTACATTTTCAACATTAGACCTCATTTGCCATGTAGATGCCCACCCCATTATTTTGTTCAGGTCTTCCTGTAAGGTTTAGACATACTGTGTAGAAGGTATTGCCCTGCTTAATTTAGTATCGTCTGCAAATATGGAGATAGTGCTGTTTATCCCATCTAGGTAATTTATGAATGAATTAAATGGGATTGGTCTCAGGACAGATCTTTGGGGGATCCCACTTTTCACACTTGTCTATTCATAGTACTCCACATTTTTCACCATCCTTTGGACTTGCCCCTGCAGCCTGCTTTTAATTCAGGTACTCTTGTGGTCCAAACCTCTATGTACCTTAGTTTGTACAGTAAGCGTTTGTGGGGAAATGTATCAAATGCCTTTGCAAAATCCAGATAACGCCACATCCACAGGCCTTCCTTTATCTAGATGGCCGCTCACTACTTCATAGGTTAATAGATTGGTCTGGCAAGTGCGTTTTTTGGTTTCGCTATGTGCCTTGTGTTAAATTTTAGCCGCTCTGATTTCGTTCTTTTTTTTTTTTTTTTTCTTTTTTTTTTTTATTACATTCTTTCTATTGGAATGCTGCCAATGACCACTCGGCCATGTATTTTTTGAAGGCATTTTCTTTAGTTTTTATATTGGCGTTAAGCCACCCAGGGTTTATTTTGGCTTTTGAACTTCTTCCCTGTTAGAATGCACTGGCCAATACCTTTATTTAGTATGTTCTTAAAGCATTCCCATTCTTCCTCTGTTCTTTTTTTTTTTTTTTTTTTTCCTAGGATTTTATGCCATTTAATATCTAGCATAGAGCGCAGTTTAGGGAAAATGGCTCTTTTGAAAATTCAGTGTTCTTGTATTACTCTTGTTTACTATTTCTAGGATTTATACTGAAACTTATTGACCTATGGTCACTGTTTAAGTTGCCCTGTATTTCTACATCCGCAATCAGGTCTGTATTTGTAATTAGTAGGTCTAGTAATGCCTTGTTTTTTCCTTGGTACGTTCATCTGAAACATTTAGGAAATGGCGAGCCTTAGATGAATGTGTGGTTCCTTCTGCCCAGTCCATATCCAGATAATTGAAATCCCCCCCCCCCCCCCCCATTAAAATGACATTTCCCATCTTTGCTGCCATTCCAAGCTGTGATAGGAGGTCCGCCTCCTCCTAGCATATACCCAATAATACCTTCCCTTTGAAGCTCTACCTGTAGGGATTCCACCTCCTCCCTAGCTCCATTAGTTGCATCGGCCCTCATATTCACTTGCAGATTTTTTGATATACAGGCATACTCATCCTCCTTTTCTTACCCTCTCTGCAATAAAGGGAATACCCCTGAATGGTTGCCAGCAAATGAGAGCTGAGAACAAAATGCCCTTCATACTAGGCAACAGGTCTATATGAAAAATAAACCTACATTCTATTATAAATTGTCGTGTGACTCCTTAAACCATGAATAAAATAAACATAAATTAACATAGCAGTGGTATCCAAATCTGTAAACAAATATTGATAATGTCCTGTTCAAAATGCTTATTAGTGACAGTCCATAAGTGCCAATACTAATAGCGATCTTCAATTCCAGTGTTCTCTTCAAAAGCCAATTAGTGCTCCACCACGTGCAAAACAAATTATGCTTACCACAGTCCCCAGATTCCAAGGGACCACAAGGCTCAGCAAGGAATAAACGATAAGCCAAAACCACCAAAGGTCTTCACAACTGGCCCAATAAAAAATAGTAGTGATCAACCGATAGTTTTTACCGCCGATACTGATATTTTGGTCATCTGATATCTGTATCGGTCAATATCTGCTGATATTTTCGGACATATTAAAAAAAAAAAGAATTTAATGTCTACAGGTACTGTGGTGGAGGGGAAAAAAGAGTGCAGCGCTAAAAGTGAACAGTGATGTGAGAATATTCACATTTTATGTATATATGGAATATATGACAAGTCCATAGAAAAAATTCCATCAGTGACGTGTCAATGAATCAAATGTGTATTGCCAATAAAGATACAAAAAGGTAAAGAAATGGAATAAAAGTCCCATACAGCAAATAAATGGTGGAGGGATCTAGGGGGGTCTAAAAGACCCCAAACCCCTCCTCTACACTTAAAGCATTCAAAACGCCAAGTTTGGCTGTTTTGAATGCTGTACGTTTTTGAATTCCGTGCTGCCAGTACCCGGAAGTGACGTCATGACATCACTTCCGGGTACTCGGCGGTGCTGAATTAAAAGAAATGGAGACTCGGTCAGGCAGCGATGAAGATACCAGGGGGACAGGAGACCTGGGCGAGCCGCCGGGGGGGGCATCCCCTCCCGCTCCTTGGAATGACAGCTGAGCGGCTTCTCAGCCGTATCGGTTGTCATTACAAGACAGCCGACCGTCGGCTATGGACACTGGTACCGGGGTGATGCTTCTAGCTGCAGGCATCAACCCGGTACATGCACTTTTCCTGAAATATCGGCAACATCGGTAAATCAAAAGGCCGATTCCGATATATCGGGGAGAGTGCATATCGACCCTCGATATATCGGCTTTGCCTATAATTATTATTTCAGGTACTTGTATAGCGCTGTCAATTTACGCAGCGCTTTACATATGCATTGTACATTCACATCAGTCCCCGCCCTCAAGGAGCTTACAATCTAAGGTTCCTAACCATACATACACAGTAGGGCCAATTTTTTTATACAGGATCCATTTAACCTACCAGCATGTCTTTGGAGTGTGGGAGGAAACCGGAGTACCCGGAGGAAACCCGCGCAGGCACAGGGAGAACATGCAAACTCCAGGCAGGTAGTGTCGTGGTTGGGATTCGTATCAGCGACCCTCTTGCTGCTAGGTGGAAGTGCTAACCACTGTGCCGCCTCGGTCAATCCCTAAAAAAAAAAGTGACCAGTCTCTTCTCAAAAAACCAATAGCACATTTAAGGCAAAAAAAAGCAGTGTACCCCATACCCATTCACATAGGGAGGGGGGCTGGGATCTGGGGGCCCCCTTGTTAAAGGGGGCTTCCAGATTCCGATGAGCCCCCTGCCCGCAGACCCCCACAACCACCGGCCAGGGTTGTGGGGATGAGGCCCTTGTCCTTATCAACATGGGGGCAAGGTGCTTTGAGGTGGGGGGTGCACACCCCCCCATGTTGAGGGCATGTGGCCTGGTATGGTCCAGGGGGTTGGGGGCGCTCGCTCGTCCCCTCCCCTTTCCTGGCCTGCCGGGCTGCATGTTCGGATAAGGGTCCGGTATGGATTTGGGGGGGACCCCACGCCGTTTTTCGGCGTGGGGCTACCCTCAAATTCCATACTAGACCGGAAGGGCCTAGTTTGGAACCTGGGGGGGTACCCCACGCCGTTTTTCCCCATTTTGGCATGGAGTTCCCCCTCAAGATTCTCACAGCGCATCCTGATCCGACTTGCGGTGCGACTTCCATTCAAATCAATAGGCTCCCATTGATTTTGAATGAAAGAAAAAAACGTGTAACGTGACTTAATGCATGTTAAGCTAACGTTATTGAGCCTTTAGCAGCGTCAGACGTTTTTACAGCTTGACGCTGCAGCTCCAGAACGCACAGTTCCTGGGTTTTTTTTTGGAGCTGTAAAACGCCTATGCCACTTGGAGCTCCTAAAAGCTCTGTGTGCATGAGGTCATAGAATAACATGGACATGGATGGGCGTTCTGCAGCTGCAAAACAAGTCTGACGCTAACAGCAGCTCCAAAAATGTCCAGTGTGCATGAGACCTTACGGTAAGTCAAAAATCCAGTTTTTCATAATTTTAGGCCAATTTGTATTCTGCTACCTTTTTGGTAAAAAAAATCCCAATTGGCATATTTACATTGGTTTGCGCAAAAGTTATCGCATCTACAAACTAGGGGAAAGATTTGTTGTCTTGCCAGTAATGGCGATCAGCCTTTTTTTTTTTTTTTTTTGCAGGGCGTCAACATTGGGGAGGGCAGATCGGTCCCCTAACGCAGTGGTCCTCAACTCCGGTCCTCAGGGCCCACTAACAGGCCAGATTTTAAGTATTACCTTGGGGAGAGTCAGACTAGAGTACTGCAATCACTTAGCAGCAAATGATATCACCTGGGATGTATTTCAGTTATCTTGCAAATCTGGCCTGTTAGTGGGCCCTGAGGGCCAGGGTTGAGGACCACTGCCCTAACTGACATTTTTGACACTTTACTACGGTAATCAGTGCTAACAATATTCACCGTTACTGTAATGACACTGGCAGGGAAGCTGTTAAGCAAGAGCCTAGGGGTTGTTTTCTAACTGGGGGAGGCGGGGGGAGTGGTGGGCTTGTAAAGTTAAAATAGCCGCATTGTGCGCCATGGGCTATGTAATTTTCTCCCTATAGACGTATGGGGCAGCATTTTCCCTGCAGCGTCCTGTTTTGTATGGGCATTCATCTTTGTGTGGCCCTGGTGCTATACTTGGCAGTGTATTCCTTCAGGCGACATCACTTCCTATGTGGTAATTTCCTGCTTCTGTCCATGCTGTTGAAGATTCAGGAGGCTGTGTCTCTGATGTGGTAAAGTATTGAGGGTCCCTGCGGGCCTATCCTTGCACTTTCTATCAGTTTGATTTTAAAGGGGCTCCCTGCAGACCGCTGTGATCAGATGGTGGATACTGCAAACAGTGTTCTTAAAGCTACAGTACTCCCTTTTTTTTTTACAATTTGCACTCCAGTTTGGTAGTCCCAAACTGGAATTTCACCATCAGACCCACTCTAGTCGCCAGGCTTTCCAGGGCAGCTGAAACTATCCCAAAGTTTGATTTGGTAATGAAAAAGGTTAACAGCTGTAAAAGGCCGCTGCCTTATCTGTGGAGGTGTCCTGATTCAAAGGCTGATGTGGTTGCCCCAGATGCTCCCCTTCCTGAGGGGTCGCTGACCTTGCAGTCAGATGGGTGAAGAGGACCTGTCAGGTGTGGCACGAGAATGCACTTTGGTGAAAGCCCTGATTATTTCAGTGCGGGACACTTTAAAATTGGCTGAGCCCACGCCGGCAGGGAAGCAGGAGGCTTTTGGCTCCCAGAAGTCTCCAAAAGCTGATAAGGCTTTTCCCTTGTCTCCACTGGTCATGATATTGTGAATAACCAATGGTGGCGCGTTAAGCACGTGTTAGTGGTGCCAAACGCTAATGCTGTTATCCTTTGGCTGAAAAGTTTTCCAACCGTTGGATGGTGCCACCTAAAGTTGACCATCCTGTTTACAGATTAAATAAATCTACTCTTGTGCCTGTGAAGGATTTGCCAGTTTTTACGGATCCAGTAGACAGGTGGGTGGAATCCCTTTCCCGCCATCTTCACGTGCTGGCTGGTTACAATACATTTTGAAACCGGTTTTTGTCTCTGCTAGTCTTAGACGGTGACGGAATGGATTAGGGGTTTGCTGGAGTCTTTGGACTCAAGACTGTTCCTCGAACAGCTGGAACTGTTAGACCAGGTGATCCAGGCTCTGGTGTTCCTGTGTGATGCATCTATGGATGTGGCTCCCCTGGTGGCCAGGGTATCGGATGTGGGCATTGTTTTAAGACGCATGGTCTGGTTGAAGAACTGGTCGGCTGACCAAGCTTCTAAAGCTTTAGCTGATCTCCCCTTTCTGGGAGACAGGTTGTTTGGCGACTCATTAGATGAGTTGATCAAGGACCTGACTGGTGGGAAGAGTACTCTTCCTCAATCCTCCAAGGATAAGACACCCTGTCCTAAGCAGGGTCCCTCCTTTTTCTGCTCAAACTTTTTTTTTCGTGCCTCCAGGGTGCAAGAAAAAGGTAAGCTGTTCATAACTTCTGGAGGTGCTAAACCCTGGGGCAAGTCCAAGGCCGGTCAGTCCGGTGCTGCATACAAGTCCTCTTCAGCATGAAGGGGTGACCTCACCTGTCTTTGGGGTGGGGGGGCGGGGGTGTCTGCGCTTCTTTCAGGAACCCTGGACTTCATTCAAGACGAATAAGTTCGTGAACTGTCACCATTCCACGAGTGTGCAATTTTTAAATGTGACATCTAACTCAGGGTAACCTTTTTCACATACAAAAAATTAGGTTAGCTTTTCTTTGATTTTTCCAAAGTTGCTAATCTGCTGCGCAAATGCCATGTTATAAAAAATTGCAATAACGAATTTATTTCCTTGGGTCTCTGCTAAAAAAATAAATTTCGAATATTTGGGGTAATTTCTTTAGGAAAAAATACTAATTTAAACTTGTAAACAAAGTGCCAGAAAGCCTGGTCAGCAAGTGGTTAAAGCAAGAGCTGCAGTAGTTGTACCTGCTTATTTTTATGGGGGAGACTGGAGCTCCTCTTTACTGTCCTTTAGCCAAAACATGTAAGGGAATTCCTTGGGGCCTCCCAGGTCAGCAGTACCAGTGTCTCATTGGAAGATTTCCACTCTATTTTTCTGGGAACAACCCAAAATTTTTTTTTTTTAATATGTTCACTTTAACTGATCATGGTAAGCGGGAAAGAGGGTGAACTTTCCAAACTGGTACAAACAATAATAAAATAAAAACCTAATAGGGGTTCCAGTCCCTATTTCAAAACTATCCAAAATTCAAAAAAAATATTGCCTTTTAGTCAGACTTTTCTTTTTCGTGTTTTTATTTTAACAGGTGGATAGCCTAAAATGCCTGTTGCCAGAAGCTGGGTTTGTCGAAAGACCTATGTCACTCCGCGACGTCCTTTTGAAAAGTCGCGGTTGGACCAGGAGTTAAAACTAATTGGTAGGATCTGCAGTCAAAATCAAATTTTTCAATTTCAGATGGTTTTGTATGTTTCCAATGGTTATTTGTCTTGTGTACTGATGTCGTGTTTTTTTTTTTTTTATAGGTGAATATGGTCTGCGTAACAAGCGTGAGGTTTGGCGGGTGAAGTTCACCCTTGCAAAGATCCGTAAGGCTGCCAGAGAACTGCTTACTCTAGACGAGAAAGATCCAAAACGTTTGTTTGAAGGTTTGTAGTTGCTATTTATTGATCTGTTCCAAAAGCTCTTAAATGCTGTGCGTGCAAGCCTCTTTTGCAGTCAATTTACTTTGCCTCGTGGACTCTAAATAAGCAGTTCTAGTGTCTGCTGAGATCAGTAACCACTTCATGTCAAAAATTTGCTTTAAAGGTGAAACAGGATATTTGCCTCTCCTGTCACCTAATGTTGCCCTTGGGCAATTTTTCACCCCAAGCCCACTTCAAGGAGTGTCAATCTGTCGCTGACCCCTTTTTTTCTGGCTGCCTCCTATTGTCCTTCAGTGCTGTGGAGCAAAAGGAACAAGGAGATTAACACTCTGTGGTGGCCATTTCTCAGTAAATGTTAATGAACTGCTTAATAGTAAGGGGGTTGCATTAGGTGGAAGGAGATGTGGTTAATTCTGTTGCTTTACAGGTACCTGCTTAGTGAGAATTTTTAATCGATGGGAATGTATATCTTAAACTTGTTAACTGATCCTTCTCTATACAAGACATTGGCTGAGGATTTTTCATTTTTAGGAAATGCCCTGCTTAGACGACTGGTGCGTATCGGTGTGTTGGATGAGGGGAAGATGAAGCTCGATTACATTCTGGGCTTAAAAATTGAAGACTTCTTGGAAAGGCGTCTCCAAACACAGGTCTTTAAGTTGGGTTTGGCAAAGTCCATTCACCATGCCCGGGTTCTCATCAGACAAAGGCATATCCGGTAAATATTTGCTGTAATGTCCTAGCTGTGTACATGCATTTTTTTTTCCACTAGACATTTTAAAATGTAGAATCCCTACAGCTAAATCTGCCCATGCAGGCAAATTTGGCATAGTGTACTGAATGTCGTCAAAGGGTTGGCCCACTTCATTCTAGACAGTCAAGTGACAGCATTCTCACAGGTGACAGTTTGCACAAACAGTAATGTGCCAAAATTTGTGCTCTTGTGAAACTGCTGTGAGGAGTGAGGATGCTTTTAAAAATATTGCAATGGGTATTTCTTTCGTTCATTGACGGGCACATCTCCTGATTCTTAACAATTGGGTTATACTGCCCCCTACAGGCGTAGGACACAAGGCATACACTCAAAGGGTATACTCAGCTATAGGCACTCAGTTTTTTTTTTTTCTGCCTAGTCATTAGTAAGGACCAAGTTCCTTACTGGGCTCTCTGGTCCTGACAATTTTTTTTTCTCTGTGGCTGGGGTGTCCCCCTTTCCCGCTCATCTTGACAACATTTTCAAATAAGTGGGGTTGTCCAAAACACTCTTATGGTCTCTAAGCGTTTTGCTATGCGGTATCCTTATAAAGGATTCCCTGCTTAAAAAGTGGACAGTCCACCTGTAGTGGACTCTCCAGTTTTCAGGTTAACCTGTAAATGACCGCCCCGCGAACCGACATAGGTATACATTGGTCGCGCGCCTGCAGCAAGGGGGTGGGCGGTGCGCCCCCCCCCTCACTCAAAGGGTGGGGGGTGACTCGATGCACGGGGCCAGCGGCTCCGATTGCTGCTGGCCACCCGCAATCGCTCCCTGCTGCGAGGACGGTCAGCTGTTGTAAACACAGCTGACTGTTCTTCTCTCTGGAATGATCAGAGCGCCTGTGATCTTTCTATATAGGATCACAGGTCTGATCATTTCAAAAGCCCAAACACCATACAGTTAGAAACACTCCCCTAGGCTAACATATTTTAACCCCCTTGATCACTCACTCATAACCCCTATTTTTAGCACAATGTCGCAGTCCCACTAAAAATCGCAGATTGCCGCCATTACTAGTAAAAATTCCATTCTTTCCTGTAGTTAGTAGACGCAATAACTTCTGCACAAACCAATCAATATGCTTATTGCCATTTTTGGGGAAAACAAATTGGCCTAAAATGTTGTTTTGATTTTTAAGTTCTTTTTTGGGAATGTTTTCTATAGCAGAATGTGAAATATTTTTTTTTTTCGGCATTGTTGCGATTTTTGTTGCAAAAAATAAAAATGCCATCAAAAGCTCTTTGTGGGACAAAAGAACATCCATTTTATCTAGGTACAGTGTTGCATGACTGCGCAACTGTCCCTTAAAGTAACAGTCCCGAATCGCAAAAAGTGACCTGGTCAATTAAGGGGGGCGAATACTTCCATTTGAGGAGTCTTTGGCCTTTAATGATCCGGTTGATAGGAGAGCGGAGGCTATGGCTAACCATATGTTTCACTGACAGGTTTGGCTTAGGCTGGTATTTACTATTGCCCTGGTGTCGCAAACTGACAAGTGGGCTAAACTTTTATGCTGGGACCTGGAGGGAAGCTGCTCCCCCCCCCCCCCCCCCTTCCCTGGAAGCAAGGCAAAGTACGTCCAGTTCTGTACCACAAGGCGCTAAACTGCTTTGTGTGGGTACAGAAGTTCCGAATGGCGTCCATTCGCATGGTAGTGGTGTCCCTACAGCTAAGGGATTTTCTCACTATTGACCTCTAGAATGCCTACCTTCACATTCCACTACCTTCACATTCCAATGTGCCAGTCACCAGCACTTTTCCTGCTTTGCAGTGGGCAATTATATTTGCGGCGTTTCTGACCGCACTGATGGGACACCTTGGAGATCCCTCTGATCTCTGAGGGAGTTGGGTTGGATTCTGAACCTTCAGAAGTCTGCTCCTGGTTCTGTCCACAAAATCTGGACTATCTGGGTCGATTCTGCCTCAGCCGGTGTTGCCTTCTCTGGAAAAACTCCAGAAATTGCAGGTCAGCTTCTGTTCAGCAGACGATCATCCTGGGCTTGCATGCGTTTGCTGGGCCTGGTGGTATCCACCCTCGAGGCGGTCTGTTTGCAGTTTCACACAAGATCTCTGCTAATGAGATTCTGATAAAATGAAACAAGGATCCACGGTCTCTAGAAGTTGCTTTGTTCTCTGGCACCTTGATGGGGAAAAGACTGTAGATGAATGTTCTGGAAATCCAAGTGATCAGCCTTTGTCTGGCTCATTGGACATTTCGTCTTCAGGTGTGTGCAGTACAAATTTATTTGTGCAATGCCACGGCCGTGGTCTATTCAATACCCAAGGGGGGCACAATTAGTGTCCTGGTGGCTCAGTAAGTGCCGGCATTCTAAGGTGGGCTGACCGCTTTGTTCCATCCCTCACAAATTTCTGCCAAGACTCCTGTGCAGGATCAAAGCAAAGGGGATTCCGTCCAAACTGACCTCGCTGCTCTTGGTACGTAGATCAGGTACGGCTGTTTGCTGATGCTCCTTGTGGACTTGGCTCAGGATCTGCTGTCCCAAGGACAGATCTTCCATCCTGCTTTAGTCGCTGGCTTTGACTGCTTGGTTGTTGAACGCCAGGTGCAGAAGGATGGAGGTTTGTCAGTCGGTGATTCCTACACTGTTGAAAGCTAGGAAATCTACTTCTAGGAAGATCTACCATCGTACAATGAAGTCTTGCATTGTGCAGTGTGAGTCCCCACAAATGCTTACTGTACAAACTAAGGTACATGGGTATGGACTATAAAGAGTACCTGGTTTAAAAGCTTGCTTCGGGGGGGGAGTCCAAAGGTTGGTGATGGGGAGTACTCGGAATTGAAGATGGAAATAGACCTGGGGGTCCTAGTAGACGAGAAACTCAGCAGTGTTAAGCTGCTGCAAGCAAAGCCAACAGAATTTTACCATGTATTAAAAAGGATTCGCTCCAGAGATAAAACAATATCCTCCCACTCTACAAGATTTTGGTCTGGCCGCATCTGGAGTATGCCATCCAGTTCTGGTCACCAGTCCTCAGGAAAGATGTGCTGGAACTGGAGAGTCCAGACAAGGGCAACAAAGCCAATAAAGGGACTGGAGTATCTCTACTATGAGGAAAGACTGCAAGCATTGAACTTATTCTCTCTGGATAAGATGCTTGAGGGGTTATTCTTATATCAATGTAGAAATACCTTGCTGGTGACCCTAGCATGGGGAACAAACTATAATGTGAAAGGGAATATTAAAGGACTTGTGGCCATTAGCTAAAATTACAAGAGAAGCTGTTGTTTAACCTTAAACTGCGTAAAGGGTTCTATACCGTCAGAGCGCTAAGGATTTGGAATTCACTTCCACAAGCAGTGGTATTGGCAAGGAGCATCTGATTTCAAAAACATTAGGCACCTTATCGACCAAAACATACAGGGGTAGACTATGCACTATTGACTTAAACACACATTTATCATATTTTAGACTGGTGCTTTTTTTTTCCACCCCACTGTTAGAAGCCTTGCTTTGAAAATATTCAAGACGTTTCCCTGCTTGCGCTGCCCAGTAGGTGGCCTTTTTTGGTGGGTATCACCTCAGCGAGCATGGTTTCGAACTAGTGGAGTTCACCTTATTGGTGACTCGCAAGGATAAGGGGGTGCTTCACCCCTGTCATTCCTTCCTCTAAGGTGGTCTGACTCATTTGAATGAGGACATTGTGTTGAGGACATTGTGTTGATTTCCTGTGTCCCAGGCAAAACATCTAAAGGAAATTGCGCCATGCATGCGGTCCGGGCAATTGGGGTGTACCTGGCAGCTACGGAGTCTTTGGAAGTAAGGCTCCTTGTGCTCACGGACGGACATCACAAAGGGTTGTCTGCTTTTTCTGCAACCATTTCTAGATGGGTCCGACAGACGGCGGTTCAGACCTATTGCATTAGGGGTCAGGTTCCTCCTTTCACTGTCAAGGAGCACTCTACTAGGGCGCTTGGTTTCTCCTGAGCTTTCGTCCTCAAGCGTCACCATCTGCGGATTCTTCTTTAGGCTGCAAGGTTTTGCTGGCTGCTGCTTGGAGGACCTGATCCTCTCTCAGGGTATACTTTTTTCAGGTGAGCACCATGTTACCTGGTTGGCTATGGTTAGCCTTGGGAATGTTTTTTTCTCTTGCGTCCTCCGACAGTCGCCGCCCCTCCATATTCATCACAATGGGGTTATGACCTTTGCTCCGTAGGAGTAGCTAGGCAACAGAATGTTAGTACAAAGACTTTTAACATATCCCACCCCCAGGGGGTGGTCCCCTCAGCTCATAACCCTCCACTTCCTGTATCCAACTCAGTTTCAATGTCTAGCTTGTCAGGAGTAGCTGGATGTTTCTATGCTGGGACACTTGTCTCAGCCTTCTCTTTTTTGATTTTATTTGAGTTTTTTCTCTTTCTTTATTTAGCTGTTATTTTTACCAGCATTAGTTAGATCTTCTGATGAAGAGGAAACTGCGGGCTGCGTCTCGGGCTGACTCCCCTGGTCGCAGGTTGTGGGTCAGTGGCTTCTCAGCCCGCCATCGAGCGTTCAGTCAGGTACCGCTCCTGAGTTTTCTGAACGACCCATCCCTGTTCCGTGCAGGGATGCTAGGGTGAGGTGGCTACCTCACTGGACGCTGTGCGGTTTCTCAACCCACCTTCTGCTGCGTTCTTGATGCGACTCTCCCTGTCATGTACAGCGGCTTGTTCGCCTGTGCGGGTCCCCCACGCCATGTAAGAGGTAAGTGTACGTTGGCTGCACGTGTACATAGTGTGGCGGTGTTGTCCCGCCGTCTGGTTTGGTTGAAGTGTTGGTCGGTGGACCAATCTTCACGTAAGACCTTGGCTAACTTGCCTTATGATGGTTCTCGCCTTTTTGGTGAATCCCTAGATACCTTAATTAAGGGGGTCACAGGTGGTAAGAGCACGCTCCTGCCCCAATCCCACAAGGCTAAGACTGCTCCTGGTAAGAGGAATGCTTCCTTTCGACCCCCTCAGTGGTCCTTTCGTGCCTTTCGGTCACACTATAGGGGCAAGCCGTCCAAGGATCAAGGCTCCCACAAGAAGCCGTGGGCTGGTAAGCAAAAGTCCAGCCAGTCTGGTTCCGCGGCCCACAACAGTGCGCCCTGAAGGGGCGCCCTCACCCGGCTCAGGGGTGGGGGGACGCTTGCTCGGTTTCCTTCGGCCATCGCTGTCCAGTGTTCGGGACAGGTGGGTTCAGGAAATCGTTCGATCTGGTTACAAGATCGAGTTTCTCGGCCGGAGAGCAGATTTTTTCCCTCAAATCTTCTACTGTCCCCGGAGCGTTTGCGGGATCTGCATCTAGCGGTGCAGGACCTGAGGGCTCAGGGAGTGGTGGTCCCGGTGCCTCATCGGGACAGATTTCGGGGGTTCTATTCCAATCTGTTCACCGTACCCAGGAAGGAGGGCAAGGTGCGTCCGATTCTGGACTTGAAGGCGCTGAACCGCTTCGTGCGGGTGCGCAAGTTCCGCATGGAATCCCTGCGGTCGGTGGTGGCTGCCCTGATTCCGGGGAAGTTCATGGCTTCCATCGACTTGAAGGATGCGTATCTTCACATCCCGATTTTCGAGGGTCACCAGCGGTACCTTCGATTCGCCATAGCGGAGGATCATTACCAATTTGTGGAGTTACCTTTTTGGTCTCGCCTCGGCTCCACGGGTGTTCACCAAAGTGTTGGCCCCGGTTCTGGCTTTGTTGAGAGCCCAGGGCATCTCGGTCCTGGGGTATCTGGACGACATTCTGGTTCGGTCTGCGACCAGCCAGGGTCTGGAGAAGGATCTGTCCGTTACGTTGCAGACTCTGCAGGAGTTTGGGTGGACGATCAATTTTCCAAAGTCAACGCTGTACCCATTGGTTCGTCTCCCTTACCTGGGAATGATTCTGGACTCTGTCCAGGCGAAGGTCTTCCTTCCGGACGACAAACTCGGGACTCTTCAGGAGGAAGTCAGGTCCCTCAGGGACGATCCGTCCTCGTCCATTCGGACGTGCATGCGGTGTCTGGGATTGATGGTCTCGGCCTTCGAGGCGATTCCCTTCGCCCAGTTTCACACGCGGGGTCTCCAGGCGGAGATTCTGTCCAGGTGGGACGGGCGACCGCAATCTCTGGATCTTCGGATCTCGTTGAGCCATCGGACCAGAAGGGATCTTCTGTGGTGGCTTCAGTCCCCGTCGGTGTCGGGGCAAATCTTTTCGTCCCTTCTCGTGGACGGTGATCACCACGGACGCCAGCCTGTTGGGCTGGGGTGGTGTTCTGGGCGTTCTGTCTGCCCAGGGTACTTGGTCGGAGGAAGAGTCCTCCCTTCCGATCAACATTCTGGAACTGCGAGCGATACGTCTCTGCCTTCGACGTTGGACGGACAGACTACAGGGCTGTCCGGTTCGAGTGCAGACGGACAATGCCACGGCGGTGGCTTACATCAATCACCAAGGGGGCACCAGGAGTGCCAGGGCGGCTCGAAGTGGCCGACATTCTGTCTTGGGCCGAGACGCACGTCCCGGCGATATCGGCAGTTCACATTCCAGGGGTGGAGAATTGGCAGGCGGATTATCTGAGCCGTCAGTCCCTGGACCAGGGGGAATGGTCCCTCCATCCGGATGTTTTCCAGATGTTGTGCGCGAAGTGGGGTCTCCCGGAGGTGGACCTGTTCGCGTCTCGTCTGAACAGGGTACCACGGTTCGTGGCAAGGATGCGCGATCCTCGGGCAACTGCGGACGCGTTGGTTGCCCCGTGGCATCAGTACCAACTGATGTATGCGTTTCCACCGATTCAATTGCTGTCCAGGTTCCTTCGCAGGTTGCACTTGGAACCAACCACGGTGATTCTTGTGGCACCGGACTGGCCTCGTCGGTCCTGGTACGCACACCTCGTAAATCTGGCGATTTCGACGCCCCGTGGCGTCTGCCTCTTTGAGAAGATCTCCTGTCGCAGGGGCCGATCTTCCATCCTGCTTTACAGTCGCTGGCTTTGACGGCCTGGCTGTTGAAACCGAGGTCCTGAAGTGCAGGGGTCTTTCCCCTGAGGTCATTCACACTTTGATCAATGCGAGGAAGTCTTCCTCGGGGAAGGTCTATTACTGTACTTGGAAGGCGTATTTTGCCTGGTGCGAGTCCAGGGGGTTCTCACCTCGCACTTTGTGTCTAGGGTGTTGTCCTTCCTCCAAACGGGTGTTGACCAGCGTTTGGCGCTGGCTACGATCAAGGGTCAGGTGTCTGCGTTGGCCGTTCTCTTCCAACGTCCTGTGGCATCTAACTCTTTGGTTAGCACTTTTGTGCAGGGGGTACATCTGATCCCTCCTAGGAGGGACCCTCTACCCCCTTAAGACTTGAATCTAGTTCTGTCCGTGTTGCAGCGTGATCCTTTTGAAAGGATCAGGGAAATCTCGCTGTCTTTGTTGTCCAAGAAGGTCGCCTTTTTGGTGGCTATTACCTCGGCTCGTAGAGTGTCGGAGCTGGCAGCCTTGTCCTGCAAGTCTCCGTATCTGATCGTGCACTTGGACAAGGTGGTCTTGCGACCTAATCCTTCTTTTCTTCCGAAGAGGATTTCGGACTTTCACCTCAATGAGGACATTGTCTTGCCATCGCTTTGCGCGAAGCCTAAACATCCGAAAGAGGTGCAGCTGCACGCCTTTGATGTTGTCCAGGCGATCAGGGTTTACCTGAAATCGACTGAATCCTTTCGCAAATCGGATTCCTTGTTTGTTCTTCCGGAGGGTCCTCGGAAGGGCATGGCGGCGTCGGCTTCTACCATCGCCAAATGGATCAGACAGACCATTGAACAGGCCTATGCTTTGAAGGGGAAAGTTCCCCCTGTGCCTGTGAAGGCGCGCTCTACCAGATCGGAGTACGTCTTGGGCCTGTCGTCATGGGGCCTCTGTGGCCCAGGTGTGTAAGGCGGCGACTTGGTCGACCGTGCACACTTTCACGAAATTCTACAAAGTAGATGTTCAGGCATCGGCGGATGCTTCCTTTGGCCGCAAGGTTCTTAGTGCGGCTGTTCCCTAGAGCCCTTGTTGCGGGCTCGTTGGCTGTTTGGGATTCTTTGTTTTTCCCTGGGTTCTTGCTCCTGTTGAGCAAGTGTTTTTTTCTCATGCCCGACTGGTTTCCTTCCTTTGGTAAGGTTCCTTTCTCTGATGGGAGACGGCGTTGCCTTAGGCGCGGCTGCTTTTTTCCCACCCCTCATGTTTGCACTGTTTTGGGACATCCCCATTGTGATGAATATGGAGGGGCGGCGACTGTCGGACGTAAGAGAAAACAGAATTTTTGTAAAATCTTACCTGTAAAATTCCTTTCTCTGAGTCCTCCGACAGTCGCCGCCCCCGCCCCTCTTTTGGGGTTGTTATATACTCTACTGCTATTCCACTGAAACTGAGTTGGATACAGGAAGTGGAGGGTTATGAGCTGAGGGGACCACCCCCTGGGGGTGGGATATGTTAAAAGTCTTTGTACTAACATATTCTGTTGCCTAGCTACTCCTACGGAGCAAAGGTCATAACCCCATTGTGATGAATATGGAGGGGCGGCGACTGTCGGAGGACTCAGAGAAAGGAATTTTACAGGTAAGATTTTACAAAAATTCAGTTTTTCTGCTTTCTCTCCCACCCCTTCATCTTTCACACTGCTTTGGGACATTCCAAAATCCCATTTTATCAATCTACAATAAAAGTAACAAAAAATAAATTCATATTTGGTATGTCAACATTTTTACTTGAACCACTGTACCTCCGAAGGTTTGCACCCTTTATGACCAGGCTACTTTTTATGATACGGCCCTGCGTTACTTTTAACTGACGATTGCACGGTTGTGCGACACTGTACCCAAATAAAACTTTTCCCCACAAATGGCTTTCTTTTGGTGCCACTTGATCACTGCATTTTATTTGTGCTATGAACAAAGAAATCCGGCAACTTTAAAAAAAAAATAAAATTTTCTTCACTTTCTGCGATGAATCCGATCCAATATAAAATCTAATTTCTTCAATTTTGGCCAGTATGTATTCTGCTGCATGTTTGGTCAAAAAATTGCTTTAAGCGTATACTGGTTTACATGAACCTTACAACATCTGCAAACTATGAGCTATATTCATAGATTTTTTTTTTTTTTTTTATTCTAGTAATGGCGGCAATCAGCAAGTCATAGAGGGGCTCAGATATTCCAGTGCGCTGTCGGTGACCCTAATTGACACTTTTGGGAACCAGTGACACTAATAGTGATTAGTGCTAAAATAAGTCACTGTACTAATGACTCTGGATGGAAGAGGTTAAACATCTAAGGTAATCAAAGAGTTAACGGTCTAGCCACTTCCAGCCCAAGCCAATTCTGGCACTCTCCTCCATGTGAAAAATCATTCTTTTGCTAGAAAATTACCCAGAACCCCCAAACATACATTTTTTTTGCAGATTCCCTAGGGAATAAAATGGCAGCTGTTCCGTCACACGATATTGGCATATATAGGTGTGTGTGTGTGTGTATGTGTGTGTATGTATGTATATATATATATATATATATATATATATATATATATATATATATATATATATATATATATATATATATATATATATATATATATATACATATACATATACATATACATTCTATCACAGTGGGTACGGAAAGTATTCAGACCCCCTTAAATTTTTCACTCTTTGTT
The DNA here is from genome assembly GCF_965119305.1 of Pelophylax lessonae. Lineage (NCBI taxonomy): Eukaryota > Metazoa > Chordata > Amphibia > Anura > Ranidae > Pelophylax > Pelophylax lessonae. The sequence goes on from NC_138779.1 coordinate 166,388,847, forward strand.
ATATTGCAGCCATTTGCTAAAATCATTTAAGTTCATTCTTCTTCCTCATGAATATACACATAGCACCCCATACTGACCGAAAAACACAGAATTGTTGCAGATTTTATTAAAGAAAAACTGAAATATCACATGGTCCTAAGTATTCAGACCCTAAGCTGTGACACTCATATATTTAACTCGGGTGCTTTCCATTTCTTCTGATCATCCTTGAGATGGTTCTACACCTACACCTTCATTTGAGTCCAGCTGTGTTTGATTATACTGATTGGATTTGATTAGGAAAGCCACACACCTGTCTATACAAGATCTTCCAGATCACAATGCATGTCAGAGCAAATGAGAATCATGAGGTCAAAGGAACTGCCTGAAGAGCGTAGACAGAATTTTGGCAAGGCACAGATCTGGCCAAGGTTACAAAAAGATTTCTGCTGCACTTAAGGTTCCTAAGAGCACAGTGGCCTCCATAATCAATGGAAGACGTTTGGGACGACCAGAACCCTTCCTAGAGCTGGCCGTCCGGCCAAACTGAGCTATCTGGGGAGTAGAGCCTTGGTAAGAGAGGTAAAGAAGAACCCAAAGATCACTGGCTGAGCTCCAGAGATGCAGTCAGATGGGAGAAAGTTGTAGAAAGTCAACCATCACTGCAGCCCTCCACCAGTCGGGGCTTTATGGCAGAGTGGCCCAACGGAAGCCTCTCCTCAGTGTAAGACACATGAAAGCCCGCATGGAGTTTGCTAAACACCTGAAGGACTCCAAGATGGTGAGAAATAAGATTCTCTGGTCTGATGAGACCAAAATGGAACTTTTTGGCCTTAATTCTAAGCGGTATGTGTGGAGAAAACCAGGCACTGCTCATCACCTGTCCAATACAGTCCCAACAGTGAAGCATGGTGGTGGCAGCATCATGCTGTGGGAGGGTTTCAGCTGCAGGGACAGGACGACTGGTTGCAATTGAGGGAAAGATGAATGCGGCCAAGTACAGGGCTATCCTGGACAAAAACCTTCTCCAGAGTGCTCTGGACCTCAGACTGGGCCGAGGGTTTACCTTCCAACAAGACAATGACCCTAAGCACACAGCTAAAATAACGGAGTGGCTTCACAACAACTCCGTGACTGTTCTTGAATGGCCCAGCCAGAGCCCTGACTTAAACCCAATTGAGCATCTCTGGAGAGACCTAAAAATGGCTGTCCACCAACGTTTACCATCCAACCTAACAGAACTGGAGAGGATCTGCAAGGAGGAATGGCAGAGGATCCCCAAATCCAGGTGTGAAAGACTTGTTGCATCTTTCCCAAAAAGACTCCTGGCTGTATTAGATCAAAAGGGGGGTTCTACTAAATACTGAGCAAAGGGTCTGAATACTTAGGACCATGTGATATTTCAGTTTTTCTTTTTTAATAAATCTGCAACAATGTCAACAATTCTGTGTTTTTCTGTCAGTATGGGGTGCTATGTGCATAACTTAATATAATCAATAACCATAATGGTCAAGAATATGGAGCTGCGTCTGTTGATGAACTTCAGAGAAGGATTATTTACGGTAAATCAAAAATAAAGTTAAGTGAGTGCTGCGCAAATATGGTGTGACAAAGTATTGCAATTGTCTCTATTTTATGCTATGCTCTAGGGTCTCTGCTAAAGTTGAAGAGTTCTGAGTAATTTTCTAGCAAAAACTGATTAACAAGTGTGAGAAATTGGCCTGAATTGGCAGTTCACTGCCATTACTAGTAAAATAAAAAAAAAAAAAAAAAAACTTCCCCTAGTTTGTAGAAACGATAACATTTTGTACAAACCAATCAAAATACACTTATTGCAATTTATTTTAAGCAGAATATGCAAAATATTTTCTTTTGCGTCCACTGACAGTCACTGCATGTTCATACAGTCTTCACTAGTTGGTAATGGTGCCCCCTCTGCAGGAGTAAGCTAGGCAGTTTGAAATGTTAATAAAAACCTTTATATTCTTAGACACACCTAGGGGGCTGTCCCCAGCCATTATCCTTATCCAGTTACCACTAGTCCTCAGTATTATGCTGCGTCAGGAGTAGGCTAGTTCTTACATGCTGGGACCTAGTGTCTCATTTTTTTTTTTCTTGTTTTTTTCTTTGAAAAATAGCTTTTTATTTTCTCACTATCGATAGTTGGACATTCCTGGAGGACTACAAGCGACAGCAGAGCTGGGCTTCGCACTGGGTAATATAGATCCTTATGGAGTCCCAGCTTGGCTCCGAGCGTCAGAGGTCACTGGTGCGCCCAGGCCTCGCAACGACTGTGCCCCTTGGGATGAGGATGAGCCTGCGTAGATCCATCTTCGCTGTGGGGTGTCAACTCGACTGCCTGTGTGTTGCTAGCATCCCTCCCTGGCTGACGGCACCCCCACTCAGGGTGGGAGGTCTCCCGTATCAGAGTGGTGCCCACGTTTCTCTGCACTGGTGAGTACTACTACCCCCTTGTCCTTGGGACTGGGATCTGTGGGGGTGATCTGTGCGCCCACTCTTGGAGATGACAGTACTGGTGATTTCTGTGAGATCCCCCTTCTGGCAAGCGTGGCAAGTTCCCCTCCCTGACCCTGTTGGGGGCGCTGTGCGGTGCACTTTGCTGTACATGAGGGGCTCGGTAGAGTCCAGGAGTTCTTTGGTGTTCCTGTGGTGGCCAGTTAGTGATTATATGCCTAATTGGCGCGGTCGCCATCTTGGGTGAGGGCAGGCTGGCTGGGCTCGTAAGGCCAGCAGCCATTTCAGATGCCTGTTCTGGCCCCGATCGGGCGCCATCTTGGGTGTGGGCAAACGCCTAGTAAGGGCGACTGCTGTTTGCCTGATTTCCCTCATTGCCTTTAATTAGGCATGTTCTTGTGGCTCGGGGGTGCAGTCACTCCTCTCCCCCCCCCCCCTTCACTGAGCAGTGTGTGGTAAACACTGACACTGGGAGAAATTCTATTTTTTCCAGAATTGTCGCTCTTTTGTTTATAGCGTAAAAAAATAAAAATCGCCGAGGTGATCAAATGCCACCAAAAGAGCTCTATTTGTTGGAAAATAGGGACATCCATTTTATTTTGGTAGTGTTGCACAACCAATTTTTAGTTAAAGTAATGCAGTGCCCAATAATAAAAAATGGTCTGTTCATTAAGGAGGCAAATCCTGACGGGTCCATAACTGGTTAAGTGGTTTAAAATTAAAACAATCTCAGCCTTTCCAGCTAAAAACTCGGCAGAGTGGCCGGGTGTGACATAACTTTGCGCCCGGCCTCCGAATATAAATGGCCGCCTTACTGATCCATTCTCCAGCTCGCTGGTCGCACAGGCTAGCCGGTAGAAACACCAGAGGGGGCATCCCCTCCCGCCACCTGTAGAAACAATCAGGCGGCAGAAAAGATATCTCCAACTCAAGTCCAGGACATCCAATGAAGGTCTTGGGTGGGAAGTTCTTAGGCAGTGTTTTCGTGTACGCTATGGGTGTCCAACCTGCGGCTCTCCACCTGTTGCTGAACTACAGGACCCATAAGGCATTGCAAGGAAAGTCCCATGAGACATTAAAAGGCTGACAGTTGCAAGCATGACTCCTAAAGGCAGAGTCATGATGGGATTTGTAGTTCTGCAACGGCTGGAGGGCCGCAGGTTGGACACCCATGGTGTACGCTGTGTCCTGCTAGAGAAAAGACTGCTTCTTATCTCTGCTTTTGTAGAGAAACAGGATCCTCTCATTCATTGATTTTGCTAAGCTTGGGGCCATTTTGGACTTTGATATCTTTATCCACATCTTTACATTTTTGTACGCAATCTAGAATTTGTCCTTTTTTTAAACAGGGCAGATTACAGAATAAAATGTGCACTTTTTATCTGCAGGAACACTGGGCAAAAATGGGTTTTGTTACATTTCCTTAAGGATTGCAAAACTTGTGTAGGACAATATTGCAAAAAGCCTTGTCCCAAAAATTTGGGGGGTAACAAGTTAAAAGGGAAGTTATTTATCTCAGTAAATGCAAAGTAAACAATCAGCGCAAATTCCTTGATAAAGGACTGACCTAAAATGACAGTGTAAGTGTAAATCAAGAATACAGTCCGGCTGCAATCACTAAATGTGTATCAGTCCACAATCTGTATACCAAAAATAAGTGTAGCTCCAGAAAATGAAGTCTGCAAATGGATCCATATGGTGTATATATAAGAATCCACTGTCTATTCAAGTGAATAGGATATATATAAGGAAAATCCACTGTGAAGTCCACTTAAAGCGGAGTTCCACCCTAAAATAACTTGCCTCCATCTTCTTGCTCCGTGTCACCTGAAAAACAAATGGATAATCAATTTTTTTTTTTTTTTTTTACTTTGTTTAGAAGAAAATATACTCGCCTTACTTCCTCTTCCTCCCCTAGGCGGCCACGGCGATTCGTCACTTCCTGGCTTTGCAATGATTCCTGGGAGCTGAACGTCATCGCTCCCAGGAATCAATGCGCCTGCACCGGCCCCGACGTCAGTTCCGGTGCGAGCGCCGTCATTCCTTGCTAAACAGCTTCTGGGCATGCCCAGAAGCTGTGCAGGGATGACGCTGTCGCACCGGAAGTGACGGCGGGGCTGGTGCAGTGCATCGTGGGACCGAAGAGGACACAGAGGATCGCGCTGGCTTCAAGCTGCCCACACCTGAGATGGCAGCGCTGGACAACACATTTTCAAGGCAAGTATTTTTTCTTGCAGGTAAGTGCAACCCGCGACAGATCAGAGGCTAGCCATTGTGGAATGCACTAGCCCTGACTGTCCTGGGGGTATTTTTATTTAAAAAAAAAGTCCCAGGGTGGAATTCCGCTTTAAGTGAATGAAAAATGCAAAAGTGCTTCTTTCACCAATGTTGAGCCTCTAGCCTCACATTCAGACCCCTGTTTCCAGTGGGTCAGAATCGGCTGTTACCCACTTGGGGATAATAGCAGTGTGGCAGTTGTAACACTAGGTTGATTCCTCAAGTGCTCGGGCAATATCCACAAATGCCTCAAATATAAAAAACTTACTAGTGCTCGCTGTATAGTGATTGATTCATTTATTGTAAACTAAACACTCGAAGGCACATGTGTGCAGACTGTAGAAGTGTTGCAAGATCTTTCGTAGCTCACGTGTGGCGTCAACACAGGCTCCCCTGCTTTCAGCGTCAATACAGGCTCTTCCCCTATAAAGGTGCTTGTCGACGCCGCATTGGAGCTATGAGTGATCTTGCAACGCCTGCACAGCTGATGTGCCTGCTTTGAGAGGTTAGTTTTTTGAATAAAGGTCATCAATACAGCGAGCACTAGATAAGGTTTTGTTATATTTCAGGCATTTGTGGATATTGACCGAACACTTGCGGTATCGGCCTAGTGTTACAACCTGCGGCACTGCTATTATCCCCAGGTGGGAAACTGCTGATTTTGACCCGCTGGAAAGGTCTGAATTTGAGGTGAGAGGCTCAACATTACTGGTGAAGAAGCACTTTTGCATTTATTCATTCACTAAAGTGGACTTCAGTGTATTTTCCTTTCTATATATCCTATTCACTTGAGTGGACAGCACAGTGGATTCTTGTATATATTCTATTTGCAGACTTTTCTGGCGCTACTTATTTTTGGTATATATCTCAGTAAATGCAACCCAACATGTTGCACTTATTTTACATATTCTTATCCAAGATGTCGTGCATAGCACTTTTTGGTGCACATCACCTGCAGATACGATCTTTCACACATGCAATGATTTGATTCGTTTGACTTAAAGCCACTATCAGTGCTGATCCTGTACATCTAGTTCTGCTCCATTAGGGACTGTTTTACCCATTTGAAGTGGGACTACTTTGTTAAAATATAGGGATGACAAAGTGCAGCACAGGTTAAGGGATGCAGCTAGCAAGTGTGCCAATGGGGACTGGATTTCTCTACTCCGGTCACCAGCTTCTTCACTCCCATGAACCAGCTTTCAGGCTGTGTAGACCAGCGTTTCTCAACTCCGGTCCTCGGGGCACACTAACAGGCCAGATTTTAAGTATTACCTTGGGGAGATGCAGACTAGAGTGCTGCAATCACTGAGCAGCAAATGATATCACCTGTGACGTATTTCAGTTTTCTTGCAAACCTGGCCTGTTAGTGTGCCCTGAGGACCGGAGTTGAGAAACGCTGGTGTAGACTAAAGGATTCTTGGTATGTTATATTTGTTGGTCAGTTGACACTGATTAAATCATGTAGAGATGTAGTACTGCAGGGCCAGTAGGTAGCCCTATTGTGACTTTGTAGATCAGTCAACTCTGAAAGGAAGACATTCAAAATTCTTGCTTAGCTATGCTTTTTTTGGAGGGCATTGGGTTTTAGGGCTTGAGGTAGGTGCCTGAAGTGCACTTGAATTGTTGGCCATCCTTGTATATAAAATGTGAACATATGACTAGTCATTACCAGATCCTTGATAACCACTTCAGCTCTGGAAGGTTTTACCCCCTTTATTGACCAGGCCATTTTATCCCATTCGGCACTGCGTTTAACAATTGCGTGTTCGTGCGACGACCCAAATACAATTTATGTCCTTTATTTCTCTATTGTTCATTGACGAACGCAGTTCTCTGATTCATATCAGTAGGGTAAAACTGCCCCCAACCAGAATAGGACACTAGGCAGAAAAAAGTTCAGGCTACGCCTATGGGCACTCCCGTAGGGTACACCCTCCCTTCCTGCATAGGATGTCAGTTTTTTTTCTGTCTAGTAAGGACCTAGTTCCTTGCTGGGATCTCTGTGGTCCTGGCATATAAAGTATTTATGTAGATTTTTTTTTTAGCCTTTTTTTCTTTAACTTTTTTCCTGTGAGATCTTCAAGCAATTATGGGCTGGGCGATAGACTGGATTCCCATATTGGGTGGTCACCCCAGTCTGACCATCGAGCGCGTGTAGACCTTGGCTCCGCGCTGGGTTGGCCGCGACATAGTCCCTCTGGACGGGGACTGGCCCACGAGTTTAAATGTCTCCCCAGGACACACACGACAGGGTAGAGACTGATGTTGCAGTGTTCCCATTTGGCCGACAGCCCACATACTCCGTTGGCGTGGGGTCCTGTCAGGAGATGGTGCCTGCCGGCGTTCCCGGTATGGTGAGTAAATGTAAATTTGCTGGCGGGTTCCTCAGGTTAAGTATGGACCCTGCAGGCCATTTTTTCCCACTGGACCCCCTCATGGAGGCCGCAGGGCCTTCCAGATCTCCATTGTCTGATGCCTTTTTGGCAGTTCGGGATGCATTTGGGCCCGGGGTGGTGGTAGGTGCGCTAAAATGTTTCTCCACCTACCCCTGCCTCATCTGATGTCTTGGAGTCTTGGTCTGGCTCAGCTGCTGCAGACATGGGCCTCCCTGCTGGGTCTGTTGCCTTGCACCCTGTCTCCCCAGGTGATATTTCCACCTCCCCTGCCAGGCTACTGGGTTCAGGAGGTCATGCGGTCCAGTTGCAAGATCGAGTTTCAATCCGTTTATTTCAGGTAAGGTTTTTTCCCTTCCAATGTACAGCTGTCTCCGGATCGCTTGCAGGCGCTCTGTGGGGCAGTTCAGGCTCTGGTTCAACAAGCTGGACCCACTGGTCCTTTGATGGTTCCGTGCAGATCACAAATTCAAGTTTGGTTTGCAAAGTGGTGGCTTCTGTACATCGGGGAGCTTCCTGGCCTCCATAGACATCAAAGCTGCCTACCTTCACATCCCGTTATGTTCTGGGCAGCTACGGGTTCTCCGTTTTTTGCTGTGGGGAACTATCTCTTGGTTTGTGGCGTTACCCTTTGGTCTAGCTTGTGCTGCTAGGGTCTTCACAAAGGTGTTGGCTCCGGTCCTGGCGCTGTCGCGGCAGCGGGGCGTATCAGCCCTGGTTTCCTGGCCACTCTGCTTCTCCGTTTGGAGTCCCCCCTACGGTGCTGACAACAAAGTTGGTTGTTACCGTGAGAACTCTGGTGGAGTTCAGGTGGATTCTGAACCTTTAGAAATCATCCCTTGTCCCTTCCATGAGACTCGACTTTCTGAGCCTGACTTTTGGTCTCGTCCTCGGTCAGGGTGTTTCTCCCTCCGGGGTCAAAACTCTTGGCACTTTAGAATGCGGTTGACTGTTGCTGTCCCTCACGTGGTCTTCCCTTTGGACCTGCATACGAGTTCTGTGACTGATGGTGGTGTTTTTTCAAGACTGTCCCTTTCGCTCAATCCCTCATAGCGATCCCCCAGGAGGCAATCCTTTTCGAAGGCGACTGGAATCCAAACTCTCTGGGCTTGCGGATCCGGCTGGGTGCACGGGGAGTCTTGCGCTGGAATCCTTCCTCCCGGTCTACTGGACAATTGTCACCACGGATGCAAGCTTGTCCGGGTGGGGATGAGTCCTCTGCAGGTTCTCTGCTTCGGGAGTATGCTCCCTGGAAGATCCAGGTTACCGCTTATTGTCCTGGGGCTGAGGGTGAGCCTAATTCACTGGATTGGGCACCTGCAGCTGTCTGGTGCACTTTCAATTGACTACGCCGTGACCGTGGCTTGTCATTTACCAAGGGGGCACCAAAGGTGTCCTTGTGGCCTTGGAAGTGAGGTTTCTCGTTGGGCAGAGAGCCTTGTTCTGGCTCTATCTGCTGTTCCCTTTCCAGTTGGAGAAAATGCACAATTGGTAGGCGGTTTGTCTCCTTCGACAGGCCCTGGATGCATTGCAATGGTCCCTTCATCCGGAGTTGTTCCGCAGCTGTGCCTTCGTTTGGGGGTACTCTGGATGTGGTCCTGTTGGCATCGCATCTACAAGATTGGACTAGAGGTCGTGGCCCGCTCCCGGGACCCTCTGGTGGGTGCAGTGGTGGCATCATGGGCAAGAACATTCGCTAGGTTCAACATGTACGATGTTGAGAAGTTTGGCGTGGTCACCTGCGCAAGGCTGACCCAGGCATGGTCGTGCGAGAGTGCTTCACGGATGGGCTGAGGTCAGTGTCAGCTGCTTTCTGCCTTTCCTCCTCTCCAGTTGCTGCCAAGAATCCTTCCCAGGATCGAGGCGGAAGGGATTTCAGGCATTCTCATGGCTCCAGATTGGCCTCGCCAAGCTTGGTACGCTGACCTGGTCAGGCTTGCCGCTGATGCTCCTTGGAGGCTTCCTCTCAGGGAGGGTTTCTTCTCTCTGGGGCCGATCTCCCGTCTGGTTGCTGGCTTGCCGGCCCTGCTTGGGTGTTGTAAGCCAGGTGCCAAAGGACCTAGGGTTGTCTGCTTCTGTGATTCCCACCATCTGTAAAGCGTGGGAAACGTGTTCTATGATTGGTTTCCATCATGAGTCGTGTATTGTGTGGTGCGAGTCGTCTTGGGCTCTCCCTCGCTTTTACTCAGTGGCTGGATCTTGGCTTCCTTCATTGGGGAGGGGGTTGATCAAAAGCTGGCCTTGAGTACTGTCGGGGGTCAGGTTTTCTGCTTTGGTAATTTTTATTCCACAGGCCGTTGACTGCCTGTTCCTTGGTGTGTAACTTTTTCCAGGGGGTGCGACACTTGGTTCTTCCGGTGCGACCTCTGTTGCCAACTGGGGGCCTTGGTGCAGTCTGTTCTTCCAGACCCTCCTTTGTGAGTGTCAAAGGCAGAAGGCCACCTTCTGCTTTCCTTATTGCAGAAGGTGACTTTCTTGGTTGCGGTCTCTCTGCACGCACATGTCCTTTCGTTCTCCCTATATGTTCATGGGACATTGTCCTTTCGTTCTCCCTATATGTTGGTTCATGGGACCAGGTGGTACTTCATCCGGATCCGTCCTTTCCTCCGCAGGTAGTTTCTAGTGTCCTTGCACGAGGGCCATTGTGTTGCCATCTTGTGTTCTAAGCCACCTCATCCTACAGAATGTGCGCTGCATACTCTGGATTGAGTTTGGCCACTCGAGGGGTACTTGACTGAGACTTCCCGTAGTCAGGTTTGCTCTGTGCTTACTGATGGCCCAAGGACAGGGCTGCCTGTGTCTGACGGACTATTTCCAGCTGAATCGGGACAGTCGGTGGTGCAGGCTTCTTCATTTATGGGTCAGGTCCTACCTTTCCCTGTTTTGGCACCTTCTACTTGGGCGCCTAGTTCTTCCTGGGCCTTTTTGCCATACAGGCATCTGTGCTTCAGGTTGCAAGACTACCTGGTAGTTTGTTCACACCTTTGCCACTTTTATAATCCTGCCTTGAGGGAGTTTAATGTTTTCAGGTGGGCCTCATCTTTTGTTCTGATGAGTCCTATGTTGCCTGGTGGGCTAGGTTTGTCCTTGGACTTGTTCTTTTCTGCTGTTCCCACCTCTCAATTTATGGCACTGCTTTGGGACCTCCCTACTGTTTTGAATCAGAGAACTGCGTCCGTCAATGAACGATGGAGAACTGATTTTTTTCGCTGTAAAATCCTTTTCTTCACGTTCATTGACGGACGCAGTACCTGCCCCTCTATATTTTTAGTTGGGTTGGTATTCCTTTCTGACACTGCTTCGATACAAAACTGACATCCTATACAGGAAGAGGGTGTACCCTCTGGGACCGCCCATAGGCGTAGCCAGAACTTTTTTCTGCCTAGTGTCCTACCCCTGTAGGGGGCAGTATTACCCTACTTATATAGTTACACAGTAGGCAAGGTTGAATAAAGACAATAGTCCATCCAGTTCAACCTGTGTAGGTGTGTGTGGCTGTAATCATCTCACATACCCCTGAATGTTCTGATCCTTGAGATCTAAGTCTTTTGAAAGCCACCATACTACCCGCAGAAACCACCTCTTGTGGTAGAGAATTCCACCATCTTGTAGCCCTAACAGTAAAGAACCCCCCACGTTGCCTGAGGTTAAAACGCTTCTCCTCTAATCTGATATGAATCAGAACTGCGTCCGTCAATGAACTTTGATTTTACGGTAAGTCAAAAATAATTTTTTTCCCCACAAATGGAGCTTTATTTTGTTGGAATTTGATCCTCTGCTGTTAGATTTTGTGATCTACAAAAAAGCGACAATTTTTGAATACTTTTTTTTTTTTTTTTTTTTTTACTTTTTGCGCTAAAGCATTCCCAATAAAAAACTGATTTTAAGTTTAGGACAATTTGTATTCTGCTACATATTTTGGGTAAATCCCAAAAAGCATATATTGGTTTGCGGAAAAGTTGGTTTACAAACTATGGGATGAATTTTTGGACTTTATTTTCTATTTAATGGCGATCAGCTATTTTTTGCGGGACTGCGACATTGCAGCGGACAAAGCTGTCATTTAGTGACACTTTTTGGGGACCAGTGGCACCAATACAGTGATCAGTGCTAAATATGCACGGTTAGTGTATAAATGACAGGGGCAGAGAAGGGGTAATACTGGGGGTGATCAAGGGTTAAAATTTGAGCCGGATTTGTGCTTAACTTGGGGGAGGGGCTCTGAAAGGCACATAGATCAGTGTTTCAGCTTAGCTGAGACTATCTCACTGTGCCTGTCTGAAAGGAGAGCCACCTGCTTTGTTTACATATGCAGACGGCTCTGTTTCCCCTGAAGAACGCTGGAGGCCGGCGGCGATCGAGCCCACTTCTTCCGTGGTCTGGCTCCTGCTGTCCAGCAGCACTCCCCGCCAAGACCTGCATGCACACAATTGCGTAGATGCGTGTGATTTTGCGCAGCCAGGCTGCCCTGCCGCAGTGAATCTGCGTGGGGTGGTCGGCATGTGGATAATGTCTTGGCTGGTAGTTTTATCACATTTATTCTAGATATTCTATGCTTTGATTTAGATATTCTATGCTTTGATTTATAGCACATGGACTAGTCACTTGAAATGAAGCTCGATTCAGCAAGGTCACTTTGGCTATGCCTTACACCTTGTGAACTGCTAACTTTTACCTGAGGTCCGTCAGCTGAGCCTTGCACATTAGCACGAAGCCTAATTTCAGCAAGGTCAATTTGGCTGTAGCCATACACCTTGTGAAGAGGTCCGTTCAAAGGAGCCAAATTGATGGTTTTTAGTAAGGTAACTAATAATCAGGGTTTATTTATAATCAGGGTTTCTTTAGAGGATGGATTTACACATTACCCTTTTAGTGAGCCTAAATACATGCACATGGCAGTTAACCACTAGCTGCCCAAGCCATTTCTGACACTCCTCACATGCATGTAAATTTGCATTTTTTTTTGCTAAAAAAATTTGACCGCACAAACAGTTCTATTTAAACAGAGGCTCTAGAAAATAAAATGGTGGGTGTTACAATTTTCGTATTTCTGTGGCAGTTTTTGGATTGCAGTTTTTTTTTTTTTTTTTTTTCCTTTCGTTAATTGACTGGACACAGCGTCTGATGGGATGGTTATGCTCCACTTCCTAGGAGTAGAATACTATGCAGAAAAGGGTTAAAAGAGCTTAACTACGCCTATTGGGCAGTCCAAGGTGGTATACTCATGACTAGGCAGAAAAAAAAAAAAAAGATCCTAGCGCAGGAAGTAAGGACCTAGTTCCCTGCTGGGATCTCTGGTCCTGGCATTTTTTATTCTTAAACGGAATTTCTCTATCGTTCGTTGACACACAGCTCCATATTCTTGACCATTGGGTTATGCTGCCCTCTACAGGAGTAGAACACTATGGGGCCATCCCTGCAGGCATACACCCACACTCTGCTATAGCCTTCATATTTGTTTCTGCCTAGTTTAGGGGTAGGACCTAGTTCCCTGCTTGGACTTCGGTCTTGGCTGTTTTTTTTTTTTTTTTTGGGAACATTAGACTTTACTTTTCAGTTGCTTGTAGTTCTCACAGGAACAAAACTTACAGCCAGCTGGGTTTTGGACTGGATATGCTAGATCCTTAAGGCCTCCCAGCCAGCGAGCCATTTTCTCTGGTGGTCTCCGGCTGGACGTGGGCCCCTCCCTGGGTAAGTCGGACCCTTGAGTATCCCTTGGTTCCCTTGGCCTCTTAGTGATACCAGGCCCCCCTTAGGCTTTCCCCCCACAAAAACGTTCCTATTTTAGGGGGGGCGGATGTATTGCGGTGGTTCTGCGAAGGGGGGAGGGTAGGTGGTTTATCCTAGTGTGGGCCCTTCCTGGGGGACCCACAATACCATTGTCTAATGACCCTCTCTGGGGCATCCTGAAGACCGCATGGTGTGCTGTCAGGGCTGCCATTTTGCTGTAGTGTTGCTCTGCATCAATGTAAAAATTTAAAGCATTTTTGGAAAAAGACGATTTGGTTTGTAAAAAAAGCCACTAGTAGAAAGCACCCTATGCCTGCCTCTGTAGTATCCTCAGATTCTGAGTTAGATATGGCCTCCGCAGACACATGCCATCCTGGTGGATCTGCGTCTTCGCATTCTTATGGTGAGGAGGATATATTGGCAGCCACGTGGGAAAGTGCGCAGGTTGAGGCACTTGGTGTCAGTGCAGGAAACCATAAAAATGGCAGGTGATCTACAGCGTCGGACACAGGTGTCTTTTGGCACCTGCAAATCCCAGAAGTCAGGCAAGATTTTTCCCTGTCCAGAACTTTTTGACAACCTTATCAACGAACAGTGGGGGGGGTGCATCAAACAAATCTTAGTGGTGCCGAATCGCTTTAAAAGGCGCTACCCCTTTGCGGACACTGTATCTGCTAGATGGGCAGTGCCCCCAAGGGTGGATCTTCCGGTTTCCAGACGAAAGTCTACTGTGGCTCCGGTGGAGGAGTCCCCGGTATTTACAGACCCTGCGGATAGACTATTGAGTCTCTGTCCCGCCATTTGCATGTGATAGAAGGCTCAATACTGAAACCGGTCTTTGTGATCACTCTGGTGTCACACCATAACGGAATGGGGTAGGTTGCTGAAAGGTGACTTGAAACAGAGCAGCTCTCTCCAGGCCTAATGGGGCTAACGGACCAAATGGTCCAAGCCCTTCTGTATATATGTGGTGTCGCCAGATGCAGCTCCACTGGTAGCCAGGGTGTCTGAGGTGGGGGTTGCTATTGGACACATGGTGTGGCTATATAGCTGGTCTGTGGACCAGGCTTCCAAAATAGCTTTCTGATCTTGCCTTTACGGGGGACAGGTTGTTTGGCTCCTCCCTGGATGAGTTGATCAAAGGTTTTACGGGTGGGAAGAGTACTCTTCTTCACCAATCCACCAAGGGCAAGGCTTCGTGTAAGACGGGGGGCCTTCATTTACTGCTCATAAGCAGTCCTTGCGTACCTCGCAGGAGAAAGGAGCTAGGCCATTCAGGTCTTCTGGGGGTTCCAAGACATTGTCGGGTAAGCCGAGAACAGGCCACGGGATCTGCAGACAAATATTTGTCTGCATGAAGGGACACCCTCACCAGTTTCTAGGGTGGGGGGGATGTCTTTGCTTCTTTCTGGAGCCAGTGACTAATGGGTTCACGAACTGATCCGATCGGGTTACAAGATCGAATTTAATGCCCCGTACACACGTACCGATTGTCGGCCGACGATCGGTACGAGGCATAAGTCCCAACCGTCGGGACAGGTTCTTCCTGTCCAGCCTCTGCCTATCTCCAGATTGGTTAACGGACCTACGAGAGGCGGTGCAAGATCTGCCGTCACAGGGAGTGATTGTGCCGGTTCCCTCTTGGGAACGCTTTTAGGGGATTTAAGGGTGCCAAAGTGGTCCAATCCTGGATCTCAAAGCTCTGAACCGCTTTGTGTGGGTACAGAAGTTTTGAATGGCGTGTTCGCACGGTGGTTTCCCAACATCAGGGAGACCTGTTGGCCTCTGATCTCTATCAAGGACTCATATCTACACATCCCTATCTACGATCTATGCTGGACACCCCTATCTACGATCTATGCTGGACACCAGTGTTTTCCTTGCTTCGCTGTGGGAGAGGAGCACTTTCAATTTGTGATGTTAACCTTTGGTCTCGCCTCGGCTTCCAGGGTCTTAACAATAGTGTTGGCTCTGATATTGGCACTTCTACGTCGGGGGGATTGCCGTCCTGGGGTACCTGGACGATCTCCTGTAAAGAGCAGATTCTCATTCAGCTCTGTTGGGGGATTTGGCAATCATTGTAATTACTCTGCAAGAGTTCGGCTGGACCATAAATTTTGCAAAATCAGCCCTGGTACCATCCTCAAGACTGATCTCCCTGGGTTCCACTCTGGATTTCGCTTTGGCAAAGGTTTTTCTTGCATTCTTTGGATGGGGTTCAGGCAATTGGGAATAACCTGGCAGCTACTGAATCTTCAAAGAAATCAGATTTATTTTTATTTTTTTTTTGTCCTTGCAGAAGAACCTAGAAAGGGATTGAGTGCGTCTGCTGTGACTTTCTAGGTGGATCAGGCAGACTGTGGTTCAGGCTTATTCACTGAAGGGTCAGGTTCCACCTTTCCATGTGAAGGCGCCTTCTACTAGGGCGCTGAGTGCTTCTTTTGCTTTTCAGTCAGGCGTCAATGAAGTTTCCAAGGCAGCATCTTGGTCGTCTGTGCACACGTTCACAAAATTTTGTAAAGTAGATGTGTTGGCATCCTCGGATGCTTCTTTTGGCAGCAAGGTTTTGCAGGCTGCTGTTTGAAAGACTTAGTCTCTTTGAGGGGGATTGTCCAGGTGAGCTCCAGTTCCTGGTTGCGATCTATTCTCTGGTTGGATAAAGTTTTAACTTTGTTGGGAATTGTGTTTTTTCTGCGTTTGTTTTCCCACCCCCTCATGCAGATTCTGCTTTGGAATGTCCCAATGTTCAAGAATTTTATGTGGAGCTGCGTCTGCCAATGAACAATGGAGAAACTGTATTTTTGTCTTACCGTAAAATCATTTTCGCTGAAGTTCATTTACAGATGCAGCACCTGCCCCTTTAGAGATCTTGAGTGGGTTGGGGTTTTCCTCAACACTACTTGGAATCAAACTGAAGCCTATAGCGGAGTGTGGGTGGTATGCCTGCAGGGACAGCCCCATAGGTGTGGTAAAGCTTTTTCCTGCCTAGTATTCTCCTGTAGGGGGCAGCTTAACCCAATGGTCAAGAATTATATGGCGAAGTTCTGTCAATGAACTTCATAGAAAAGGGTTTTACAGTAAGTTTTTTTTTTTTTTTTTTTCTCCCCTTTTTGTTTTCCTATTTTGTAGTTCTCACAGGAACAATCAACTGCTGGACTGGGCAGCGCACTGGATATCCTAGATCCTTGCGGTCACCCCAGTCTGGCCAGTGAGCATGTGCAGGCCTGAGCTCCGCGTTGGTTCGGTTGTGACCTGATTCCACTGGAGGGACGGGCTTGTGAGTGGGACACCTTGCACAAACGCACACAACCTGGTCGCGGTCATCCGCAGCGTTCCTCAGGCCCGCAGAACCCCTTGTTCCAAGATGAGGTGACCTGCATGGAGTGAACACCGTCGAGTCCTCATTGGTATGGGGAGTAACCCCCCCCCTTTCTCCCTTGGGAAGTTAGGGGTTAGTGCGGGTTCTCCCGGGGTCGGTCTCGGCAATGCTCTGCTTTCCTCCATATTTTGCCTATCCTGACAAGGGTTGAAACTTTTACTGTGTTCCGTTGCGGCACCAGGGTGTCCTGGAGGCGGCTGAACATGTCTCGCCCACCAGATCCACGCTCAGGGGGGATCCTCGGTGTCCCACCCTGCTATGGCAGCAGCCATGATGGCGGTCCTACACACTTAAGTGTCAACAGTGGACATGGTTTTACAAAGAGACCTGCCAAAAAGTGTTCCTCTGCCTCCTCAGAATCTGAGGCTGATATGGCCACCACGGATAAGTTATCCCATGGGGTCAGTGTCCACGCACTTCGAGTGCTCTGACAGTGAAGATTCCTCGGCGTAAGAGTGCTGTTAGAGGCATTGTTAGTGCGGGAAACTTTAAAAATGGGGGGCACAGCAGATGCGGAGTCGGCCACGCCAATGCAGTTTGGCCCCCGCAGGCCATCCAGAATGACTAGTTTCTTTTCCCTGCCTATTTTTGACGAGATTGTTGCTCGTCAGTGGGGGTCCCTGAAACGCATGGCTGGGATACCGAAGTGTTTAGCTGAGATATTCCCTTGTAAAGAAACTGACAAGTTGGTGTGCCATCTTTATAACGTAGCAGGCTAGATTCTGAGACTTCTGTCTCCCAGACCTTGAGGAGTGGGCAAAGCTGTTAGCCAGGAGTTGGAGGGTCAGCAACCTCAGGAAATGACTGAGCTAGCGGATCAGTTTATGGATTGCAATAGATTTGCAATGCCTCCCTGGATGTAGCCCCGTTAGCCCGCAGGGCCTCGGTGACACCGGTGAGTTTGCGCCGCATGATCTGGTTCAAATGCTGACCTGCAGACCAGGCCTCCAAGAAAAGGTTCGAACTGATCTTTCCTTCGTGGGTGACCATCTGCTTGGAGCCTCCATGGAAGAGATCATTAAGGGTCTCGCAGGAGGCAAGAGTACTTTGCTCCCACAGGTTGCTAAGAAAAGTCTCTCCGCCAACGTAGTGTACGAACTTTTCATTTTACAAGCAGCCCTTTCGCCCCACGGAGTCGCAGGAAAAAGGGTCAAGACCCTTCTGGGGGGGGGGGGGTCCAAGAGACCCTGGGTTGGAAAGTCCTAGGTGGGTCCCTCCGGTCTCGCAGGAAAAGCCCTCATCCGCCTGAAGGGACAATGTCACCGTACTAGGGTTGGGGGGACGTCTGTTTCTTTCTGGATCCATAGATCTTGTTCATCCAAGACAAATGGGTTCTGGAATTGATTTGGTCCGGTTACAAGATCAAGTTTTGATCCTTGCCCCCCTAAGCTTCTTCCCTTCCAATTTGCGTCTGTCCACGGATCGGCTTCGAGGCCTTTTTGAGGCAGATCTGGATTCTTTGTTAAAAAGGGTGTTAGTCCCTGTTCCAGAATTGGCATGCTTTCAGGGGGGTTTTTCTTTAAAACCTCTTTACGGTTCCCAGGAAGGAAAGGTTCCGTTCTATGCTGGATCGCAAGGCCCTGAACCATTTTGTGAGGGTTCAAAAAATCAGAATGGTATCAATTTGCTCAGTTGTGGCTTCTCCATCAGGGGGACTGTCTAGCCTCCATCAATATCAAGGACACTTACCTTCATATTCTGATTTTACTTCGGGTATCATTTTTCTTTGCTTTGCCATAGACGAGAAGCACTATCAATCAATTTGTGGCATTACCCTTTGGTCTCTCCTCTGATCTTTGGGTGTTCAGAAAAGTGTTGGCCTTACTCGGAAAGCGAGGGATTTTGGTTCTGGGTTATCTTCTGAGGGTTAAATCGTCATTGGTCCTGAAGAAGAATCTGGACATAGCGTTGAGAACTCTGCCTGAGTTCAGCTGGACTTGAGTTTTCAAAAGTCAGCCTTGACTCCAACGAAGTTGGATTTTCTGGTGCGGACTCTGGATTCAGAATCTGCCTGGGTGTTTCTCCCGGAAACCCATTCTAGACAGTGGTGACTACGGATGCCTGTCTGGGGGGGGGTTCCTGTGCAGATTCAGCCTAGGGGATTTGGTCTCTGGAGTCCAGTCTGCCGATCAACATCCTGGAACTTCGTGCCATCAGGCTTCGTCTGTCCGGGTGGACGGATCATCTGCGAGGGTGTCCGGTGAGGATTCAGTCGTACAGTGCCAAGGTTGTGGCGTATATCAATCACCAAGGGGTGCCAAAAGGGATTCTACAGGGGGCTGAATGTCTTGTTTCAGCCCTATCAGCAGTGCACATTCCAGGTTCTGTTTCTGGGCGGCTGGTCCCTTCACCCAGAAGTTTTCCAGCAACTGACTTTGTTGGGTGACACCAGATGTCGACCTGTTGGCCTCTCGTCTCAACCGGAAGGTTGCATGGTCTCGGGATCCTCTGGCGGATGCTGCAGACGCTCTGGTGGCCCCTTGGGGCAGGTATCTGATTTATGCATTTCCTCAAATACAACTTCTGCTGAGACCTCTGCACAGAATCAAGGCAGAAGGGATTCCAGTGATTCTGGTGGCACCGGACTGCCCTCGTGTGTCCTGGTACACGGGCCTGGTAAGGTGGGTAGCTGATGCCCCTTGGAAGCTTCCCTTCAGGGAAGATCTTCTGTCTCAAGGATCAATGTTCCATCCTGCTTTACGATTGCTGAAGGATAGGAGTTTGTCAGAATCATTGATTCCTACCCTTTAAGGGTTTGAAAAATCTACCCCTCAAAAAATTTACCATTGTTTGGAAAGCATAGGTTACTTGGCGTGAGTCTTGGGTTTTTCTGCCGCTAGTGCCTCAACCTAGTACTGTCAGTCCTTCAAAGACCGCCATTTGAGAATATTCATGAAATTCCTTACCTTGTCACAGAAAGTGACTATTACTCTGCACGCAGAGTTTGAGTTGGCTCCGCTGTCCTGTCAGTCGCCTTACCTGGTGGTTCACAGTGATAAAGTGGTGCTTCATCCCTGTGAGTTTCTTCCTAAGGTCGTTTCGGGGTTTCCTTGAATGAGGACAGTGTTGACTTTGTTTATGGCCTAAGCACCCGAAGGAATTTGCTTTGCATTAGTTGGACGTGGTTTGGGCCATCAGGGTGTACTTGATGGCGAATGAATCAATTCGGAAATTGGGATTCCTTGTTTGTGCTTACGGAGGGTCCTCGTAATGGACAGGCTGTGTCCCTTACGTATTCGGCCACTCTGATGGGCTGGTGACTGGTACTCGGGCACTCTGATGGGCTGATGACAGGTACTTGGGCTGGTGATGGGTTCTCTATATTGGTCACATGGTAGTGATGGGTTCTCTATATTGGTCACATGGTAAAGAGCCCATTTTAATTGGCTCTTTACCCAGATCAGGGATGGACTGGACTGTCAGTGACACAGTGGTCACATGGTAGAGATTTTTTTATTGGCTCTTTATACTGTTCGGGGATGGGCTGTGTCCTGAGGGACATGCCTCAACCCCAATCGCTTGCCTTCACAGGAAGGCAAGGTATGTCCAATTCTGGACCTCAAGGTGCTAAACTGCTTTGTGGGAGTACAGAATTTTCATGTGGACACCATTCACACGGTATTGGCGTCCCTACGTCGGGTTTCTTCTCACTTCTATCAACATCAAGGACGCCTACCTGCACGTTCGAATATGTCTGGTCACTGACGCTGCCTGTTTTTTGCTGTGGGCGAGGAGCATTATCGTTTTGTGGCGTTGACCTTTTGTGAAAACCCGAGGAGCGGAGGAGAGACCAAGTGTTGGCCCCGGTGCTTTGAGTCAGCGGGGGATCGCAGTACTGGGGTACCTGGACATTCTTCTGCGAGCAGAGTCTCCGACTGCTCATATGAACTAGAGATGGCTCTGCGCACTCAGTTTGGTTGGATTCTGCACCTTCAGGAGTCTGCTTTTGATTCTGTCCACCAAAACTAGATTATCTGGGTCTGATTCTGGACACTGCCTCAGCCAGCATGTTTCTTCCCCTGGAAAAACGCCTGACATTGCTGAACAGAAGCTGAATTGCTTCCTGCAGAAGCTGAATTGCTTCCTGCAGACTGTCCTCTCTAGGCTTGCATGTGGGTGCTTGGCCTGATGGTGCATTAGTATCCAACGATACTTCTCTGTGGGCTTCTTTTTTACTCCCTCCCATGCACTACGTTCTGTGAGGTGATTTCAGCTGCGAGCAGGGCTCTCAGAGCTTGGATAATCGGGATGGTCCGGACGTGTCGGCAATACATTTTGCAGGCTCTTCTGTTAGCGGGATCTGGTAAGCGTATCCATTTTGGGTGTTTGCACGAGGTGAGGTGGAGGGACAGTCAGCTGTGGTTCTATACTGGAGATATACCCCTCACTGGGACCCCGCATGAACTTTGCAAACGACTGACTTTTTCCAATTTTTGGACTCTCTCCCTTTGTGTTAATCACATGATTTAGAGACTTTCATTTAGACCGAATATACTAAGGTCATAGCGCTGCCTGTGTATATTGATTAGGGCTGCGCATCTTCACCTACCTCACAATTCAATTCGATTACGATTATTAGGGTCACTATTCGATACGATTCGATTCCGCGATGCATCACGATTACTGCCCAATGGTTTTCAAAACTTTATAAAAAAACAATCAAGCAGTCACAAATTAAAGAATCATTTTTATTTTCATTTGCTTTTAAAGGAAACTTCCCTAGACCCTGGCATGGCCAGCAAGCCCTGCATAGTGCACTGCAAACATATAGGTGGTCTCCTCAGGGATGTGATAAATAATGGCGGTATATGGAGGTCTCCTCCATATACCGCCATGTTTGTGGAGACACCGCTAACTGGTCCCAATTCTTCTCTATTGGGGAATGGGATGGGACGAATGGGGTTTTCATCTGTCCGGTTTTGACAGATTGTATCGGATCTGAAGAGGGGGGATGTTAAGATGCAGATTTAAATACACTAACAAACTGAAGCCAAAACTCTAACACTTTATAAGCAGTTACAGCAATAGTTTTGTTACTTTTGCGATAAAAGTTTTACATCAATAAATTAAAGCTGACCATTGTAAGCACACCCGTCAGTGGTAAACAGTCTGCCCAAACCCCTAACTGCTACATCTGCAGGGCAGCTTGTTCAATTGGTGGATCACCAGGTGAAAGCCGTAAAAATCAAAGAATAATAATGCAGCCTCTTCATCTAAGAAATTGGTAAGATGCAATTTAATAAGTTTGCTTTTGGATTTATAATATCTAATACATACCACTTTAATATTTGCACAATAGTTCAATGTTAAATCAAGCCTGTACCTTGTCTATACTTGGCATATTGTAGGTTTGCTTTCTAAAAGGCAGTCTATATTTACTTCCCATGCTCCCCTGCTTTTTGACTTCCTGAAAGTGCAAACTTACATTGGGCTGCCGTGTGACAGCAATTGGGCCGATCGGCTGGCAGACCAGGAACCAGCCAGGGAAGCAGGAGCAGTGTTCCATGTGCCCCCAGTAAGTAGAAGGCATTTTGCAGGGCTCTGGTGACAGTTTAGACTAGCAGGTGAGCAGCTTTCAGTGTACAGTAGTACAAGTTTGCTGTAAGGGTAGGAGTGATTTTTACGGACATTTCTATTTGTTTTATCAATATGGGTGTAGCAGCAATAAATACACAGAACACAAAATCGGAATACAGTGACATTGTGCTGTGACCATGCCGGATAATCCCGCTCCCCCTTTCCGCCCCCTCACCTGGCTCTGCCGCTTCTCGGACGAGGCCTCATCCTCCACCGTCCCATCTCCGGCTGGGAAGGCCGCGGCCGCCCTGAACCCTCCCAGGGCCAGGGCGCTGATAGCTCTGCTCTCCTTCTCTCCTGCGAGGAGCTCTGTGTTCCACAAGCCGGCCGCCACTCGTCAAGCCCCA
This sequence comes from Pelophylax lessonae, assembly GCF_965119305.1. Classification (NCBI taxonomy): domain Eukaryota; kingdom Metazoa; phylum Chordata; class Amphibia; order Anura; family Ranidae; genus Pelophylax; species Pelophylax lessonae. The sequence continues at coordinate 166,411,007 of NC_138779.1, forward strand.
CCCCCGGAACTGACGTCATTAGAAATCGATTTTGCAGCCACCCCGAATCGCGAATGGTCGCATCGCGATGCATCGATTCGGCGATTATATTCCGCAGGCCTAATATTGATTAGGATGTCTATGATTTATATGCACTATATTTTGATTGTATTAGGCGGCAGCTTGCTGAGTCAGATTTTATGAGACGGTGCACATCCCTTTATTGGTAGTGCAAAGCGCTGGGTGATTACGTTTTTAAGCTTCGCTTTGTTCTCAGTCCTGGTTACATCTGAAGGAAATGGCCTTGTATGTGGTCTGGGCAATTAGGGTGTACCTAGCAGCAACAAAGTATTTTAGGAAGTCAGGCTCTCTAGTTGTGCTCAGATAGACCTCACAAAGGGTTGTCCACTTGTGTGACCATTTCCAGATGGATCAGACAGATGGTGGTTCAGTATAGAAAATATAATAGAAAATGGTGGTTCAGCCCTATTGCACCAGAGGGTCAGGTTCCTCCTTTTCCTGTGAAGGAGCACTACTAGGGCACTTGGTGTCCTCTGTGCTTCCGTCATCAAGTGTCAGGCACGCAGGTTTGCAAGGCGGTCATCTGTGCACACTTTTACAAAAAAAATTTAAAGTGTAAGTGTTGGCATCTGTGGATGCTTTTGGCCGCGAGGTTTTGCTGGCTGCGGTGTCCTCTTTGATGGTGTTTTTGTTTTTCAGACGAGCTCCAGTTTTTCATGGTTGAGCTCCGTTACCTGGTTGGTACCTGGTTGGCTATGGCTAGCCTTGGGAATTTTTTTCTGTCCCAAACCCCCCCCCCCCCCCCTAAAAGTTTGACACTGCTTTGGGCCATCCCTATGGTTAATCAGGATCAGGAGCTGTCCAATGAACAAAAGAAAATGGGATTTTTGACTGTAAAATCCGTTTCTCTGATCGTTAACGGTAACTGCACCCGCCCCTCTGGAGTTGGCTTTCTTCAGACACTGCTTGTAACAAAATGGAGTGCCTATAGCTGAGTGGGTATATACCCCCTGGGACTGCCCATAGGCGTAGTCAAGCTTTTTCCTCAGTATCCTACTCCTGTAGGGGGCAGTGTAACTCAATGATTAAGAATCCGATGCGGTGTCTGTCAATGAACATTGGAGAAATGGATTTTACGGTAAGTCAAAAATCCTATCTTTAATATATTCATCTATAGCAGGGGGTTTCCAAACTATGGCCCTCCAGTTGAGGAACTACAATTCCCATCATGCCTAGTCATGTCTGTGAATGTCAGTTTTACAATGCCTCATGGGATGTATAGTTCTGCAACAGCTGGAGGGCCGTAGTTTGGAGATCCCTGATCTATAGGATTCAAGGTTATGTCACATTTAGCACAACACTTGTTTTGTAGAAATAATTGATACACAATGTCAGGTTGTAGTGCTAGCAGCTATCCATGAAGAATGACATTAGCGCAGTAGTTTGACAATAAATTTATACATTGAACTAAATCCATTACATACCTCAATTGTTTCTAGTTTGGTCACATTGTGGGTTTGCTTGGATATTATTTCACAATAACATAGGTTATTTTCCAATAGAAAATAAGTTTATTTGGGTTGCAACAATACAATACAAAAACTCATTAACACATGAGTTACACACTTGTGAAACACTTAAAGTGAAATAAGTGAAACGAGATATACCTTCACCGTACAAAAGAGGTATAATGATGCAATGTTATAAATATCTCACTCAGCAGCACCCCGCCCTGGTGATATATCAATTACATCCTGTCACCTATGAGCAATAGTCATACAATCATATCCATACCCAATCATATCCATACCCCGGCCCCACCGCCTCCCCCATCCCCCAAAGACTTCAGAAAAAATAAAATCACAAAAAATGTATACATTAAATGTACGAGTACTCTCTAACCAACATAGGTTATTTTAATCACTAACAAATACTTTACTGCACAGTAATTTGGGGGGGGGGGGTGGGTCTTGTTTTTAATAAACTTTGCCTGCAAGATTCATGAACTATTAGTGCTAATTTTATATATAATATATTTTTTTTTTTTTTGTAGGGTTCGAAAGCAAGTAGTGAACATCCCATCGTTCATTGTGCGTCTGGATTCTCAGAAGCATATTGACTTCTCCCTACGTTCACCTTACGGTGGTGGACGTCCTGGCCGTGTGAAGAGAAAGAATGCTAAGAAAGGACAGGGAGGGGCTGGAGGCGGAGATGATGAGGAGGAAGATTAAAATTTGAAAAAATATTCCTTTCATCCCTTGATGAAAACATGAATAAAACAGTTGTGTTAACTTAAGCGTCCTGTGCAGTATGATTTATAGTTGCACAAAAATAGAGACCTAGTTCTAAACTATGGAACTTAAAAAGCGTTACCCATCTGAATTGTTTGCACTTCAGACAGCTTTATTGGTTTGGTTAGTTTTTACTAGCAAGTTGTACCTGTTTGAGGGCGGATTTGCTCCTGCCCCCCACCGTTGTATATTAAGTCAGCAGCTACAGTATTTGTAGATGCTGACTTTAAAATTGCTTTTCCCCAGCTAGAACACAGCTTTAAGTTGCATCCACAGGGACAAGGACACCTCAAGAAGGGTGCAATGTATTCTCTGAAATATGTTTTGGGTTTTAATAAATCTGGGACCTTTGCTTTAAAGAAGTTCTTTTTAGAACATGTTCCACCTGTTTTTAGGGTGAAACATGTAATCTGCATCCTTTACCCTCTTCCTGTGACAGAAGGGTGGGAATCTTTTCCGCTGTCACTAATATGAATGACGTGGTTGTTGGCACAGCCACACTGTTTTTAATCAGTTTTTTGTTAATGCCTTCAAGTGCTGTATATTGTGGCTGGCTGCAGGGGTGCTGGTGTGCATCCTTTTACCCAAGTGAAAGAAGATCAATGGATTAACTGCCTGCCTGAGCAGATGCCTTTTTAGAGTCTGTAGGAGCTGAACATTGGACCTATGATCTGTTAATTGTGGGTGTGATGCTCTGCAGTCCCCTAGAAGGAAAATGCTTTATTTACCTGGAAAAAATAAGCATTTAAGAGGTATCCTTTTTAACATTGTGATCCACCTTACTCTGCACAATATCTCACCATTAAACAGCATTAAGTGCAGTACACCAACTGTAAGACCTGGAACACTAGATTCCTGCTATGTCAGCTGGGACACAAACTGGTGTGTTCTCTGCCTGCATAGATTTCAGTTTTCCTGTTCACCTACAAATGTATAAATGTGTTCCACCTATGTGTTTCATGGTGCAAATCGGTGTTTCATGGTGCAAATCAAGGAATATATATCGCAGAAGTTATGTGGGATGACTCCTTTCAGTCTGGCCCAGATTAACATCTGACTTTGAGTACTATCAAAGCTTGGCCCAACCATTTTGTACAGGGGCTCACACATTGTTCACCAGTGATTCTGGGATCTCATTCTAGTATGCAGAACCACCCTGTTCAGCCATTCTACGTGTTGCTCACAAGGTTGTCTTCCTTATTGCCATCTCTTGGGTAATGTGAGTATGAGTTGTGTTAATCCTATAAAAAAATGATTTCTTGTGCATCACAAAGAAAAGGTTTAAGGTCTTACTGAAAGGTTTCTCTTAGCCATCTTAACCAGGACATTGTCACAGAATGGGATATATAAAAGACAACTTGGAGCGTTCCTACCTTTGGCTAAGGTAAAGAACTGTTAAAGAATTAAACAGCATGTCATCAATAAACTGACTCCCTTTCTGACTTGCCTGAAAATTCCATATGTTGGAGTATAGTGCAACGCAGGCAAAAGTGTTCATAGACCCTAGGTTAATGTGGAAAAAACAAACTGTTGCACTGATTTATTAACTAAAGAAATTGTATCTGTATACTACTTGCATCAATCACTACTTGGTAGGAAATCAGGGGCTGGTATACAAAGCGAGCAATGGATAATTTAAAAACTTGCCAATAAGAGGAGGCATTTAATTAAAAAGACCGTTGAATAGATCTAAAACTATATCCAAAGTCTGTTCATTATAGTGAGCAGTAATCCATGTTGTGTTGCTCTAAAGTCCAACCGATGAAATAAATAAAAAAAACAAAATATCCAAAAACCTCATGGAAGATCTACTAAAAACAGGTGCACACAGAATCTGGTGCAGCTGAGCATAGTAACCAATCGGCTTCTACCTTTTTTTTGTTAATGTTAAATTGAACAAGCTTAAGTTAGAGGCTCCTATTGGCTAAAATGGGTATAGTTAGTGCAAAGCAGCAATAATTCTGATATGTAACAGTCTAAGACAAAAAGTCCATAAAATTTATGCAGATGGAAGTTCATCCAGGATTATAATCGCAAGGAGGGGGATAGTCCACACATCAGGGCCAGCCTTTTGGGGGGAGGATCTGGTTTAATGGTTTTAATCAGAACAGTGAAATTCCACTCACATTTCTTAAGTTAAAAGGCATAGCAAAAGTGGCAAGTTACATACACTGTAGATTAATCAGCTGATTTTATAATGAATACGGGCTGCACTTGTGTTCTTTATCGCATATTCTGCTGTGGCCATTTTGCTAGTGAGAAATATCAGTTTGCTTTGTAATGGAGTGGTTGCTCTTTGGTACTGCCAACACATGGTGCCTCAGTGTCTAGCATATGCAGTTACATATTGAGATGCCTAGTACTCTGCTGTATTTAAGCGCATAAACTGGAGGGCATGCAAGGCTTATAGGCACAACACGACTTCCTTTCATGACTTCTCTTGAAGGTCAATACTATCTGGTAAGTCTCCATCTTGCCTCCACCGTGGTGACCCTTTGGGATCTGAAGATCTGTTCCTTCTGAGATCCATCTCTTTACTGTGCTAATAGATCACCTGTCACATGGGAGTTTTCAAATCTTGCTCTTTTGGGATTAGTAGTCAATGTGACAAATTTTATTATGCAGTATATGTGATGTGTAATAAGTCCTTCACTTTTGTGTTTATGGTAATGAAGAATAATCAGCGCAATCCTCAACTAAACTGTGTATGCAAAATACTACTCACCTGAAAATATCTGTGCATTAATCCCTAGGCAAAATTGCCACTTTTTTCTGGTGTTCACAACAGACACCACATAGAATGATTACAGCATAAAATAAGTGCAGCTTACTAAGGTATACACACTTGTAATACATAAAATAAGTGCAGCATAAATTAAAACAATACAATAGTTCTGACCAGAGTAAAAATATGTGAACAAAAACCCAAATAAATCTGAGTTCCTTTACACAGAATTGGATCACTCTATAATGAATTACAGTTCATATATCTTTGCAGTGATTCTGGTGACCCACCACCTCTAGATAAATTACTTGCTCACCTCCAATACTAGACCACACTACAAAGTCACATTTGCCTCTGCCCCATTTCTCCTATGTGAATTACAGCAACACTACTTCCTCCTGTCTTGGGGTATAGCTTGATTCTCAGTTATCAGCATAAAATAAATTGGAAAGACCATAATCCTCTTTCCAAACATTTATTGTTAACCGCTTGCCGACTGCGCACAGTATATTTACTGCGGCAGTCGGCCCCGGCCAGGCAGAGTGACGTAGGTCTACGTCGCTCGCCTGTCACTCCTTCCAGAGCCAATAGCGGGCGGGCGCGCGCCCGCCCGCCTCGGCTCGTTCACGGAGGAGTGCGGGAGTGTGACTGGCGGACCCGATGTCCGCCGGTCACACTACGATCGCCGCTACAGCGGGAGAAAGACAGAGCGGCTTGTGTAAACAAGCCACCTGTCAGTTCTCCCTGTGTAAAAGTGAAGATCAAACAGTTCTACTATGTAGAACTGTTGATCTTTGTTTTTACACTAGTAGACCTGTCCCTACACAGTTAGAATCACGCCCCTAGGACACACTTAACCCCTCCCTGTCCAATACTGTTAACCCCTTCCCTGCCAGTGTCATTTTTGCAGTAACAGTGCATATATATAGCACTGATTACTGCAGTAATGTCACTGGTACCCCCAAAAGTGTCAAAAATGTCAGTCAAGGGTCCGATCTGTCTGCCGCAATGTCGCAGTACCGCAAAAAAAATCGCAGATCGCCGCCATTACTCGTTAAAAAAAAAAACACCAAAAATGACAAAAATCTTTCCCTTTGTTAGTAAACGCGATAACTTTTGCGCAAACCAATCAAAATACGCTTTTTGCGATTTTTTTTTTTACCAAACATAGGTAGCGTAAAACAAATTGGCCGAAAATTTTAAAAAATTTTGATTTTTACATTTTTTTTTGGGGGAATTTCATATAAAAAAAAGTGAAAAATATTGTTGTTTTTGCAAAAATTACGCTCTTTTTTTGTTTATAGCGCGTGATCAAAAAATCGCACAGGTGATCAAATACCACCAAAAGAAAGCTCTGTTTGTGGGAAAAAAAGGACGTGAAATTCGTTTAGGTACAGCGTCGCACGACCGCGCGATTGTCCGTTAAAGTCACGCAGTAAAAAATCGCAAAATAACCCCTGGTCTTTTAGCAGGAAAATCCTCCGGTGGTAAAACAATTGCAAGGATATCCAAGATGACAAGTGTTCAATAGTGGCTCACCACGCTGACACGAATAGCGGCTGTGTGACATTACGGGTTCTGATTGGGCTTCCTTGCTGACCTCATACATGCCCTTAAAGTGGAGTTCTGCCTTCCCCTTCAAAAATTAAGTCTGCAGCTACACATACTGTAGAAAAGACAAAGGGAGTCGCGCTAAAGCAGAATCAGAATGTGGCGGCTGGACAATGCATATTGAATAGGCTGTGAAATACAAATGGGTAACATCGATCTGTCAGGATCGTTAGGTGTAAGCATGTAAACAATACATTAATGTGACCTAAATCTAAACATTGTGCAGTCCACTCAAATAATAGATGATCCAATACATGATCAGATAATAAAGTTCAATCCACTTGGTTATATGACAGAGATCTTCCACCCAGGTGAATGATAAGATGACAAACAGCATGTGATCCCATCCACCAAACACAGTATCTTACCAGAGAGAAATAGGAAATGCACATCGAGTAGTTAAGGACTACTACAGCCTACTCCCAGCGTGACTGCTCCAGAAAAATCCAACCACAGGTATATAGACCAGCACTGGCTTCCCTCAGGATCTTGGTGGTAATTCTCTCACAGGAATGATATGGAGTGGGGAGTAATAGACAAGCGGGATAGGCCCATAGTGTGATACCGCCAAATACAGTTTATTGTCAAACAAATAAGAATTGCACTCACCCACAAACCAAATAAACAAGCATATAGTTGCTATGATGAACTGGAGGCTTGTGGCGATCAATCTCCCTGGTACCACCAAAAAGATGGCCGACCTCGGGCTTCTGGGTGTGACGAGGTGATTCTGGATTAGCTCCTCCAACGCGTTTCGTCATTACGACATTGTCAAGGGGGTGCTACCAGCGTCCACGTCACAGCCCTTAAATAGTCAATCGGATAACTGGCAATAATGCACAGCTGGGACTTCCGGCGTGACCACTCGCAACAGGAAGTGAGCTATGCGCTCCAACCCGGAGCACAGGAAGTGCATAGCCAGGAAATAACGGAATTTTTGTAAAATCTTACCTGTAAAATTCCTTTCTCTGAGTCCTCCGACAGTCGCCGCCTCCTGTAAGTCATCACTGTTGGGTATTGTCTTCCTATCCGTAGGAATAGCTAGGCATATAGACTTAGTCCAAAGACAAAAGGCATTAGCATATACACACCCATGGGGGCTGTCCCATCTGGTCAATACCCCCCCCTGCATCACCACTCCCAACTCAGTTTGGTAGCATAGCAGTAGGTAATAAGAACCCCAAAAGAGGGGCGGGGGCGGCTACTGTCGGAGGACTCAGAGAAAGGAATTTTACAGGTAAGATTTTACAAAAATTCAGTTTTCTCTAACGTCCTCCGACAGTCGCCGCCTCCTCTAAGTCATCACTATTGGGATGTCCCAAAGCAGTATAGACATGAGGGGTGGGAGACGCAACCGTAGAAAAGGCAACGCAGTACCCACATCAGAGAAAGGAATCTTACATGCACCGTAAGAGAACCAACTGGGCAACAGAAAACAACAATGCTCAACAGGAGCAACAGCCCAGGAAAGCAAATGCCAACAGCCAGGGATCCAGAGAAAAATTCAAGGGTCCATCATGGCACTGCCGCACTGAGAACTTTGCGCCCAAAAGAAGCATCAGCTGATGCCAGAACGTCTACTTTGTAGAACTTGGAAAAAGTGTGCACCGACGACCAAGTCGCCGCCTTGCACACCTGAGCCACCGAGGCCCGATGCCAATAGGCCCAGGAAGCACTCAAAGACCTAGTAGAGTGCGCCTTAAAAGGGAAGGGCGGAACCCGTTTCTTCAAGGCTTAAGCCTGCTCAATGGTCTGTCTGATCCATTTGGCAATAGTTGCTGCGGACGCAGCCATGCCCTTCCGAGATCCCTCAGGAAGGACAAAGAGGTAATCCGTCTTCCGAAAGGATTCCGTAGACGACAGGTAAACCCTGACAACATCCAAGGAATGCAAGGCAATCTCCTTTGGATGTTTAGGCTTCGTACAAAGCGAAGGCAGGACAATGTCCTCATTAAGGTGAAATTCAGAGATCACCATGGGAAGGAAGGATGGGGGTGGTCGCAAAACCACCTTATCCTTGTGAATTATCAAGTAAGGGGAGCGGCAAGACAACGCCGCCAGCTCCGACACTCTGCGAGCCGAAGTGATCGCCACTAAAAAGGCAACCTTTTTTGACAGCAGAGGCAACGATATCTCCCTGATGTTTTCAAAGGGAGCACGCTGTAACGCGGACAGAACCAAGTTCAAGTCCCATGGAGGTAAAGGCTCCTTCCTGGGAGGAGCCAGATGTCACACACCTTGAATGAAAGTGCGCACCAAGGAATGAGACGCCACAGGGCGTTGGAAAAGGACAGCTAGTGCAGACACCTGGCCCTTTATCGTGGCCAGCGCCAGGCGCTGGTCCACTCCAGACTGGAGAAAAGCCAAGATTCTCGACACCGAGTAAGAACAAGGGGAGAACCCCCTGGACTCACACCAGGTGAAATAGGCTTTCCAGGTACGGTAATAGATCTTACCAGAGGAGGATTTCCTAGCCTTGATCAGGGTAGGGATAACCTAAGGGGATAGACCCTTGTCCTTCAAGATCTGGGTCTCAACAGCCAGGCCGTTAAAGCCAGCGACTGTAAAGCAGGATGGAAGATCGGACCTTGAGACAGGAGATCTTCCAGACGGAGGCGCCACTGCCAGGTCAACAACGTCGGCGTACCAGGACCGACGAGGCCAGTCCGGCACCACCGGAATCACCATGTGCGGTTCCGAGACCAATCTGCGAAGGAACCGGGATAGCAACTGAATCGGAGGAAAGGCGTACATCAGACGATACTGATGCCAAGGGGACACCAACGCATCTGAGGCGTCCGCCAACGGGTCGCGCGTTCTTGCCACGAACCTTTCCACCTTTCGATTTAGCCGGGATGCGTACAGATCCACGTCTGGGGATCCCCACCTCGCACACAGCCTCTGAAAGACCTCCGGGTGTAGGGACCATTCCCCTTGGTCCAGGGTCTGGCGGCTCAGATAGTCGGCCTGCCAATTTTCCACACCCGGAATGTGAACTGCCGAGATCGCCGGTGTAATGGTGTTGAGTGTTCGGACACCATCTTGTCCTCTCAACGTCCATTTTGTTTAGTGACCTAGGCTCCTTGAGCGAAGTAGCCCCCACCTTTTTCTAATCAGTGGAACCAAAAGGCACTCGCTCACCCCCACCCCACCAGGCTCCTGCTAAGCTGACATTTTTCACACCTTTACTATACACAAGCAGAGTGACCAAGCAGGAGTTGTGTCTCCGCGGACAGCAGGGGGTCAGATTAGGTGTCCAGTGAAATCGCTTTGTACATCCTCAAAGCCAAACTGTTAACTTACATCTCACAATCCGTGCTCAAATCATATCTTTTTACCCAAACATAACATATTAACAAAAAGTAGATATTTGAATGCCGCATGGCACGCTGATCGTGACGAGACCGCACATGGTCATCCTGTAGTACAGGAAAGTGAAACGATCGATAAGATACCCCTTCTGTGATAAAATATATTCATGTTTGATATTGTTTGAAAGCAAATGACATGCTTAGTTATAAAATATCAGGTTCCAGAATCTAACCCTTACATACGTCGAGATATTAAGAGTGGTATGACTCTGTCCACAAAGTACATTTGAAAGAGTCATAAACCACAGGACAGCCCTTTTTGCCACTCTGATTATAATTGGTCAGGGCTGCCCGTCACCACCCCTTTTGAACTCAGAGAAAAGGACAGGAACTGATAGAGAGGTCAGTTCTCATCCTAAGATCGATGGCATAACACCGCCCCAAGGAGAACCAAACATACCTGTTCAACTCTGAAACTTAAGGTAATCCCAGGACTGTTTTAATGCAAGTATTTTCATTCTTTTATTCTCCTATTTCTAAATTGCTGTATATTGTGTCTCCATTTCTTTGTAACCCATATTTCTGTAAATATTTTTATTCGCACCAATTTTAAACCTTTCTTATAATTAAACCTTATTTTGAAAAGTGTTAACTTTTGTCTCTAAGCTCTTAAACGCAACTTGACCCAAACGACCCTGCCTCCTGGAGAGCGCTATTGTGTGTTATAGACAGTTATTTTAAAGTCATAATTGATATTTGTACTGTTTAGGCTAACCTATCTGAAACATTCTTGTCAGGTGACAGTGTGTGTTACAGACGGTTATTCTAAAGTCATAATTGATATTTGTCAAACCATGAGCATCCCCTAGGCTCAGTCAGTATAACGTAGGGGTGGTGGCAGTGAAAGGGTTAATCGTAATTAACCCGGTGACAATCGCTCTCAGTCTGCTGGCATCTAGATTGTGGTCCCGCAAGCTGGACAATCTGTGTGCTGGGTGCAGCTGAGAGTGGCATTGTTACGCAAGTGACGGCAGGGTGTGAGATTGCTTGGTCTTTGGTCACGAGGTGGATGAGAAGGCCAGGGGTCTGATACCCGTATTCGTCACATATTGGCTGGCAGCGTACGTGGGATAGTCTTGCATTTAAGAGCATTCAGTTAGGAATTCGCTCTGCACTGAAGGATTGTAACGGTTGAGGAAAGCAGTCCTTAGAGACAAACTGGTGCATATTTTTGTTTTTTGAAAAGAGACACACAGCAATCTCTACTTTCTACAGCTCCTTCCTATCTTTGCTTTCTGTTCTATCTTTTCTGCTTGCAAACATGCCTGGTTTATCGGAATATAAAAAAATGAACAAAAATGAACTTGCTACGGAGTGCACATCAAAAGGACTTGACGTCAGTGGCAAAACTCGGGAAGTAATGATTCAGGCCCTGCAGGAGTATGATATGCAGGCAAGCCGACATCTGGCGGAACCAGAGGAAGAGGCATCCATTTCTTCAGAGCCCAGTGATTCAGGCACGGCCGCGCAGGATGGGCCAGCAGAGACTGACACTGGAATACCCCTGGATGTCACCGCCACTCCACAGCATGTGCAGACCAGCCCCAGCTTGCCTGCAGCCAGCATAGACTCTCCTCTAATGCAGGAAACGCTGCAACGTGTCAAGGAGATGGATCCTATGGCTTACCTGCAGTTTCTAGAACGCCAGGCTGAAAGAGAGGCTGAGAGAGCAGAGCGCAGGGCTGCGAGAGAGGCTGCAGAGCGCCGGGCTGAGAGAGAGGATGCACAGAGGGAGGCTAATCGTCGGCATGAACTGTAGATGGCTAAGCTCCCGCCGAAGCCCCAGGCTCAGAACCTCGGATCCCTAGAGCACAGGGACACCTCTTTGCTTGTGAGCCCGGCAGCCAAATTTCCAGTCATGGAAAAGGACAGTGACATTGATGTGTACCTGCTGTCGTTTGAAAAGACTTGCCGTCAGTACCAGTTGCCCCAAGCACAATGGGCTCGGTACCTGACGCCAGGGCTGCGAGGCAAGGCCCTGGACGCTTACGTCGAATTGCCAACGGAACAGGATGGTGATTATGAGGCCATCAAGGCTGCAATCACCCAAAAGTACCAGTTAACCCCGGAAGTGTACCGGAAGCGATTTAGGTCCCTGCAAAAGGGACCTGGGGACTCATATATGGATGTGGTAAGCCGCTTACGCACCACGTTCCGTCAGTGGACTAAGGGCTTGAAGGCCATTACGTTTGAGTCCCTGGAGGATCTCATGATTGGAGATCAATTGTTGCACATCTGTCCTACAGACGTCAGACAGTTTGTGCTGGAACGAAAGCCAGCCTCTGCCCAAGAAGCAGCAGAAGTGGCAGATGCCTACCTCCACACTCGGGTGTCTGACCATCGCAAGGCTCCTCTGTATGGCGCGAAAGGAGGGAAATCGCACATGGAAACACCTCCTGCACCTAGGAGTCAAGCTCCCCAGCAACCAGCCCCTGCAGTTCCTGGTGTCACCTTCGCTGCAAATGACACCCGCAGATGCTACACTTGTGGAAAAGCGGGACATCTCAGGACACAGTGCCCTGAGCAGAAGCAGATGACATCACCTGGTCAGCTGGCCAGCAACTCTTCCTCCGTGCTGTTTGTCCGCAGGAAATCCCGGGTGACCGCCGCCAACTTGCAGCCCGTCACCGTGGGCAACCGGACTGTCACTGGTTTCCGGGACACAGGAGCTGAAGTCACCCTGGTCAAACCAGAAGTGATAAGAAGAAGGGACATCATCCCTGGAAAGTTTTTTACCCTCACTGGAGTTGGGGGGACCCGCTCACAGGTACCCCGTGCCCATGTTTTCCTTGATTGGGGTGCTGGGAGTGGGATGAGGGAGGTGGGAGTCTCTGAGGAAATCCCCACAGATGTTTTGTTGGGTGCCGATCTAGGTACCCTTGTTTCTTACTACACCCCTGCTAAGAGCACCCTGGATGCCTCCACGGAACTCTCTGGACTTGAAAAGGTACTGTGTGCAGATATTGGGTTAATGTCTGGGCAACCTATGGATGGACAGAGGGAGGGGGAGGGGTGGAGTGGTGTTGAATTACCAGGTCCTCCATCTTTTGAAGAAGGAAAGGAGGCCCTCTTGCCTGTGAAGTTACCAAGGGTATGCTGTAGTAATGCTAATGATGATGCAAATAATGTTGATGATGATGATATTAAGGATGGAAATGTTGATGATGATAATGTTGATGCTAATAATGCTGGAAACGATGTTGCTGATAATGTTGATGGAAATGATGATAATGCTAAAGATATTTTGTCAATGTTGGTGGTTCATCACAGTGTGGCAAAGGCAGGGGAGATGCAGGCCCTGGTCGCAGAGCAGCAGGAGGAGGTCTCTATGTCCTCTCCTTATTCTGACCCAGTGGACTCCACCTCTGTTAGGCCTCAGCAGCTGTCTTTGTTCACCACAGGACAGCTGGCTGGGACTTATAGTACTGCCTGTCAGGCAGCACTGCGGATCGACCAGGCTATCCGATCACTTAGGACTGGAGCTGAAAGGCCCCCAGCTGTGATGAGTAAACACCAGCTTGACTGGGACAATGGGCAGATAGGTGTGACAGGACAACAGGCAGGAGGCCTGGAGACTGAAGGGGTTAAACAGCTGCTCATTGTGTCCAGTCAACCTCACAGACATGTATTGAAGGTGTCACATGATCTGTTTTGCAGGCAGGCAGGGCCTGGAGTGAAGCACCAGGGTTTGTGGCTTGACCTGATCCTCACACAGCATCCTAGCCCAGCACATGCCAGGAACAGAGTTAGTACACCTGAACTGGGAAAGACAGGTGTCCTGTTAGCGGTCGCTGACACTCAGGGAGTGGGTTTGGGCCTTCAGCTAAAGCCCCCCTTCCCCCTCCAGGTATCTATGCTGCTGGCAGGGCTTACTGCATGCCGCATCAGAGATATTGGAGACCCTGGGAGGACACACCCTGACGTCCACGAGATGGGCGCCTGGGTGTCCGCTCCCCCCATACCCGCGACCTCTCCTGTCTCACAGGAGGTGCAGGCCGATGGGGAACAGGAGACAGAGAGAAGGCTTTGTGGAGCCTTTAGCAGGCTGAACGTCAGCCCTGCGATTGTGGCCTACCCTGTGCCCAGGAACCATGAGGTGTTAAAGCAGCTGGCTGGTGCCCGCTGTCTAACCATCCTGAACCTGAGCAGGGGGCGTGGACCAAACGTTCTAACCTGGAAGGCTCAGGACAAGCCAGCCTTCCCCAACCCATGTGGCTTAACTGCGTCTACGGCAGTGCTAGATGGGGTTGGGAACGCATCAGACACCTCCCTAAGGGTCACGTGTGATCCACGGGGAGAGGTCGAACCTGGTGCAATGGCCTGCTTTAGGGGCCTGGTAGTGTTTGGCCCGGTCTGGGTGGAACACCCAGAGCTCTTGTCCACAGTCCCAAACGTTCTGGCACGGCCTAGTTTGACAGTTCTGCATAGTAACTGTCAGATGGACCTGTCAGCGGTTTGGTACTGGGAAAAGCAGGAAGGAGTAGGCACCCAGAGATCTGGAACTGAGGATACCAGGACCTGGCCTACTCCTCAAACCCCAACTTTGGTTACGTCATTCCTGGGTGCAGCTGGCCACAGGAGGATGCTGGGATGCGACGAGAGTGGCTCAACTGAACCCGTGACTGGCCTAACCAATGGTATCCTGGTTAAACTGGCATCCTTAGTGCCAGTGTGGCAGAAGGACCGTCCGGCCCTGACGGAGGTACTGGCCCGTGCACCTGGGACATGGGGCCCGGAATTTAAATGCCCAGTCCCGGCACCACCCTATGCCATTACCTTTGGGCCAGATGCAGCCCTAGGCCGGAGGGATGCTAAAGGAGAGGAAACTATCATCCTCTATTTGAGCCGGAAGCTGCTCCCCAGGGGAGTAGCCCCTGTCACCCAGCAGAAGAAAGGTAGCCCCCATGGCAACGCTGATGGGTTGTCACGTCAAGCCGAGCTGCAGGAAACGGGTGCGTCCGGAGGGGAATTGTGCTTCCCCTCCTATGCACCCACAAGAAGGGGAGGTGTAATGGTGTTGAGTGTTCGGACACCATCTTGTCCTCTCAACGTCCATTTTGTTTAGTGACCCAGGCTCCTTGAGCGAAGTAGCCCCCACCTTTTTCTAATCAGTGGAACCAAAAGGCACTCGCTCACCCCCACCCCACCAGGTTCCTGCTAAGCTGACATTTTTCACACCTTTACTATACACAAGCAGAGTGACCAAGCAGGAGTTGTGTCTCCGCGGACAGCAGGGGGTCAGATTAGGTGTCCAGTGAAATCGCTTTGTACATCCTCAAAGCCAAACTGTTAACTTACATCTCACAATCCGTGCTCAAATCATATCTTTTTACCCAAACATAACATATTAACAAAAAGTAGATATTTGAATGCCGCATGGCACGCTGATCGTGACGAGACCGCACATGGTCATCCTGTAGTACAGGAAAGTGAAACGATCGATAAGATACCCCTTCTGTGATAAAATATATTCATGTTTGATATTGTTTGAAAGCAAATGACATGCTTAGTTCTAAAATATCAGGTTCCAGAATCTAACCCTTACATACGTCGAGATATTAAGAGTGGTATGACTCTGTCCACAAAGTACATTTGAAAGAGTCATAAACCACAGGACAGCCCTTTTTGCCACTCTGATTATAATTGGTCAGGGCTGCCCGTCACCACCCCTTTTGAACTCAGAGAAAAGGACAGGAACTGATAGAGAGGTCAGTTCTCATCCTAAGATCGATGGCATAACACCGCCCCAAGGAGAACCAAACATACCTGTTCAACTCTGAAACTTAAGGTAATCCCAGGACTGTTTTAATGCAAGTATTTTCATTCTTTTATTCTCCTATTTCTAAATTGCTGTATATTGTGTCTCCATTTCTTTGTAACCCATTTTTCTGTAAATATTTTTATTCGCACCAATTTTAAACCTTTCTTATAATTAAACCTTATTTTGAAAAGTGTTAACTTTTGTCTCTAAGCTCTTAAACGCAACTTGACCCAAACGACCCTGCCTCCTGGAGAGCGCTATTGTGTGTTATAGACAGTTATTTTAAAGTCATAATTGATATTTGTACTGTTTAGGCTAACCTATCTGAAACATTCTTGTCAGGTGACAGTGTGTGTTACAGACGGTTATTCTAAAGTCATAATTGATATTTGTCAAACCATGAGCATCCCTTAGGCTCAGTCAGTATAACGTAGGGGTGGTGGCAGTGAAAGGGTTAATTGTAATTAACCCGGTGACAATCGCTCTCAGTCTGCTGGCATCTAGATTGTGGTCCCGCAAGCTGGACAATCTGTGTGCTGGGTGCAGCTGAGAGTGGCATTGTTACGCAAGTGACGGCAGGGTGTGAGATTGCTTGGTCTTTGGTCACGAGGTGGATGAGAAGGCCAGGGGTCTGATACCCGTATTCGTCACAGCCGAGACATGAGTCTCGGCCCAAGACAGAATGTCGGTCACCTCCCGGGCCACTCGAGCACTCCTGGTGCCCCCCTGGTGGTTGATGTAAGCCACCGCGGTAGCATTGTCTGTCTGTACGCGAACAGGCCGGCCCTGGAGACGGTCCGACCACTGGAAGAGACAGAGTTTTATCTCTCGTAGTTCCAGCACATTTATCGGGAGGGAGGACTCCTCCTCCGACCAAGTGCCCTGGCAGACAGGTTGCCCAGGACTCCACCCCATCCCGACAGGCTGGCGTCCGTGGTAACCACTGTCCACACCAACGGACGGAAGGACATGCCTTCCGCCACCGACGGGGACTGGATCCACCACAGAAGAGCCAATCTGGTCTGGCAACTCAAGGAGACATCCAGATCCAAGGACTGAGGAAGTCTGTCCCACCTGGCCAGGATCTCCGTCTGGAGAGCCCGCGTGTGGAACTGGGCAAAGGGTATCGCCTAGAAGGCCGACACCATCAACCCCAGGCCCCGCATGCAGGTCCTGAGTGACGAGGACGGATTGTCCCTGAGGGACCTGAGTTTGTCCCGTAAAGTCCGGATCTTGTCCTCCGGCAAGAATACTTTTGCCTGAGCAGAGTCCAGAACCATTCCCAGATAGGGAAGGCGAAGCGACGGGGACAACGCTGATATTTGAACGTTGATGGTCCATCCAAATTCCTGGAGTGTCTGTACCGTGATGGACAGATCGCGCACAAGGTCCTGACTGGCACGCGATCTCAGAAGCAGATCGTCCAGGTACCCCAGGACCGCAATGCCCTGGGCCCGCAGCAGGCCCAGGACCGGTGCCAACACCTTGGTAAACACCCTGGGTGCCAAAGCGAGACCGAAAGGTAACGCCACAAACTGGTAGTTGTCCTCTGCGATAGCAAACCGAAGGTACCGCTGATGACCCTCGAAAATGGGGATGTGCAGGTACGCATCCTTCAGATCTATCGAAGCCAGGAATTCTCCTGGACTCAAGGAGGCCACAACCGAACAGAGAGACTCCATTCGAAACTTCCGAACACGCACGAAGTGGTTCAGCGCTTTCAGGTCCAGAATAGGATGCACTTTGCCCTCCTTCCTGGGCACAGTGAACAGATTCGAATAAAACCCCCGAAACCTGTCCCGATGAGGCATCGGGACAATCACTCCCTGAGCAAGCAGGTCCTGCACCGCTTGATGCAAGTCCAGCAGACGCCCCGGAAGCAGATGGAGATTGGAGGGAAAGAATCTGTCCACCGGCCGGGAAAGGAATTCGATCTTGTAACCTGATCGAATGATTTCCTGGACCCACCTGTCCGATATCTGGAGCAGTCAAGGTTGGAGGAAACCGCGCAAATGTCCCCCCACCCCTGAAATGGGTGAGGGCGCCCCTTCAGGCAGAGGCGGATAGTCCCGCCGAGCCGGCATTGCCGGCCTTCTGCTTACCCGCCCAGGGTTTCTTCTGGTTGCCCTGGGCCTTGAAGGGCTTGCCCTTGGATTGGTTCCGAAAGGCACGAAAGGACCCCTGATTGGATCTAGGCGCAGAACCCCGCTTGCCTCGGAAAGACTTGTTCTTCGGGTTCTAGAGCAGCATAGTGCTCTTGCCCCGTGACGCCCTTCACTAGGGTATCCAACGCCTCGCCAAAAAGGCGAGAGCCAGCATAGGGAAAATCAGCAACTGTTTTCCGTAAGCAATGGTCGGCCGACCAGCTTTTCAGCCATATCAGTCGCCGGTTAAGTACCGCGACACTAGAGAGGCGAGCCACCAAGGGGGCCTCATTTTTGGCTGCATCACACAAATACATGACTCCTTGGTGGATCTGATCCACCATTTCCAGTCGGGCAGGCGGCACGTCATCAGACACGAGATTGCTTCTAAGCATCTTAGTCCAATCAGCCACCACCTGAGCCACCAGAACGGACGCGAAAACGGGTTTGAGCAACGAACCCGCCACCGTATAGGAATGGCGGGCTAGAGACTCCAACCGGAAGCGGTTAAGGGGCTTAAAGACGCTAAGCAAGCGGGAACTTTACAATCATATTTTACCCCTACTCAAGGGATTGTTACTGATAACAAAACAGACAGTCCTATAGAGAATACAGAGACAAGCAAGGAATATACTCTCCTTAAACCCAAAATGGCATCCGCATCCAGAGTTCCAACATCCACACAGTCAGAAAAAGTGCCCCCGCCAAGCAATATAGCTGATACGGATATTAGAGATCTCATAAAAGTGTTCCCAACTAAAATGGAAATAGAATCCCTGATCTTAAGACTGGAGGAGAAATACCAGAAAGATATACAAGAAGTGAAGGGGGAGATAAAAGAGGTCTCTAATAGAGTACAAAGTGGGGAAAACACTATATTAGATGTAACAAGGAGAGTATCGCAATTGGAAGAATCCAAAGAAATAACTATGGAGAGGACAATCTTAATGCAGAGATGAAAGATTTGCAAAATTGAAAGAGATGGAGGACAGAAGTCGTCGTAATAATATAAAGATTAGAGGGTTACCGGAAGGTAAAGAAGATGAAGGGCACACTTCCGGTTTCGGCGCCTCATGAGAGGGGAGTGAGAGACGGCGGCTCCGGCATAATCTGCTTGTAAATTCTCTCCCCACCGCTCACCGCTGGTCATCTCCGGTCCCTCCCTGCGCCCTCTGCACGCCGCTGCTCCCTGTCTCTCGGATGGACCGTTTTGTGGTGCACGGCGGGGCCGGGAACAGCTTAGCACACAGCCAGGATTCCTCTCAGCAGCCCGCACCATCGCAGCATGATACCCCGCCCCCCCCTGAGGACATGGACGGCGCGGTTTCGGCTCCCCAGGCTGCTATTACCATTCCTATACAGGATGATCATTGCCAGCAGGTGGCTCAAGCTGTGGCTGCCATCTTGTCCCCCACCATAGCAGACGCGGTGGAGCGGGCGGTGGCGGCAGGCATAAAGCAACTTAGAGTGGATCTAGGGGCCCAGGCCAAACGCCTCACTGCTGTTGAACATAGACTCTCTGACCTGGAGGATGAGCTTCAGGCTACTTTTGCAAGCGATAGTAAGCAGGCACAGACACAGCAATACATATTGGAAAAACTTGATAATTTGGAGAATCGCTCACGCAGGAACAATCTCAGGGTCATCGGGCTACCAGAATCCTTCACTATTAGCACATTGTCTGATATCTGCACCTCTCGGATCCCACAGGCTTTTGGCATCAATTCCCCCTGCGTCATTGAGCGTGCACATCGCCTGGGATCCCCATCCAATGATCGCAGGTCCCCACGCCCTGTAATTGTGCGATATCTAAACTACTTGGACCGGCTGTCCATTCTAAAATCTTTCAAAAATGCCAAAGCTCTCACCTTGGATGGTCATAAGCTTTTATTATTTGCTGATTATTCTCAGGAAGTCGCCCGCAGACGTAAGGCTTTTCAACCTTCCTGCAACGCGCTTTATCATAAAGGAATAAAGTTCACCCTGGCTTACCCTGCTGTCCTCCGTTTCACGGATCAATCTGGAGTCTCCAAGTCATTTTCTAACCCTGAAGAGGCGGCCGACTATGTCCAGTCACATCTCCACTTGTCTATGGACACCCATCCTCCTGCTGTTTCCTCCCGTTCTCCCTCCTCTAGAGATCTCCGCAGTCCCAGGAAAGACTCTCCCAAGAGAGCTCGTCTCTCCAACAAACCTCCACAGGACTGGTCTCACTGACAACATGGCCACAGCCAATTCTTTGTCTCCTTCCTACTCTAATATTTGATTGGAGCTGCCAGCGCCCCTCACATGTAGCAATACCCATGTGACTGCACTGTGATGTCCTTGCCGTTTATGGCTCTGTTGCATGCGATCCCACAATGTTTTTGTTTCTATGCCTCATGTTAGCGTATGATTATTGTTTATTTTAGTTCTTTTTTTTTTTGCCTTCACCTTAGGTTGTTCCCTCACAGCCTTCCCGGGGGTCTGACTCCTCTCGTTTCCATACGCCATGCAACCTATGCGGCAATGATCTGCCTCTGCCTGCGCTTGGTATTGATCCTTGCCCAAGCAACAGCGAGCGGACACAGTGACACCTCCGGTAACGCTGTTCGACGTCTCATGAGGAAAAAAGTGAAGTTCTATTGTGTTACATTAGTTTTCTGGTTTCATGTTAGCCTTTGTCTGTATTCGATAGCTACATTTCCCTATGGGTTATCTAGTTGGTTTGCCCCCAACGCTATACCCACCACTTTGTCCCGTGTACCCCAAATCCTTGACCACTCATTAATGTTATCAATCTCCCGAGTGACCCCCCTCTCTTTCCCTACCATTATTCACTCATCCAATACAAGGCCTTCTCCCTCTGATCCTCCTTGATCTCAAAGTAGTATCGTGGAATGTCAAGGGGCTACGGTCTCCTCACAAACGCATAGCCATCCTCCGACACCTAAAACGCCTCAAAACCGACCTTGCTCTATTACAAGAAACCCACCTCCCTGCATCAGATTTCGATCGGATGCGCAAACTCTGGGTGGGCCGAGTATTCGGTTCGCCTTCGCCAAAAGGTAAATCAGGAGTCCTGATATTGCTTAACAAAAAGCTCACATTTGACGTCGTCCCCATCTACTCTGACACTGACGGTCGTGTCCTCATATTAAAACTGGTCCACAAGTCCAAAGATGTTATTGTATCCAATGTCTATGCCCCAACCCCACCTGAACCATCCTTCTTTCAGTCACTGACTGGTCTCCTGGCCCCTCACATACACCTTCCTATGCTGCTGGGGGGGTGATTTCAATCTAGTAATGGACCCTGCGGAAGACAAATCTTCACCCAAGTTACTCAAACCCCCCCCGTCCCTCCCCCCTTGCCTCCACTCTAACCTCATTCACTGATAGCCTACAGCTTATTGACGTTTGGCGTCTAGCAAATCCTACAGGTAAAGAATACACTTTCTATTCTCCACCTCACAATTCTTTCTCCAGGATTGACTATTTCTTCAGTAATTCTTTATTGACC
The DNA here is from genome assembly GCF_965119305.1 of Pelophylax lessonae. Taxonomy (NCBI): domain Eukaryota; kingdom Metazoa; phylum Chordata; class Amphibia; order Anura; family Ranidae; genus Pelophylax; species Pelophylax lessonae. The sequence goes on from NC_138779.1 coordinate 166,432,411, forward strand.
CAGTCTCTGCTCTCACCCTCTATCTCAGATCTAGTAATCTCAGACCATTCCCCAATATCCGTGCTCCTAACTCTCTTGGACTCGCACTCTCCCTCTAAAACGTGGCGCTTCCCCTCCTACCTTGCCACCAACCCTGACCTGCTGGTTTTTCCCTGGACTACTTGGGATGACTTCCTTAAAGACAATGCTGCCCATGCTGACAACCCTGTCTTGCTGTGGGAGACGGGCAAAGCTGTCCTTAGGGGCAAAATTATAGCTTTTGCTTTGGCCTACAAAAAGAATGCAGACTCTAATTATAAACTTGCGAGCGAGGCTCTTCGTCTAGCTCATTCCCGTCTCCAGCAGCAAGATTCACCCACCCACAAAGCTCAGTGGAGAGCAGCCAAATCCCAGTTTGACAGGTGGGCCTTGGCTCACGAACAATTCCATAAGTCTATACTTGATCTACGATATCACAAATATGGTAACAAATCAGGGAAGCTGTTGGCCCAGCTGTGCAGAGGACCTTTCAATCCTATACACATAACTTCTTTGCGAGACAACTCAGGAGCCACGGTCTCCACCCCACATGGTATCAACTCAGTCATGGAACAATGCTATGCTAAACTGTATGGCGCTGACCCCATTGATCTCTCAGAAGCAAACAAATTCCTTGAGGAATTAAGTCTTCCTGAGGTATCTACCTCCCAACTTTCCCAATTAAACGCTCCCATTACAGCCACTGAAGTGATTAAATCCATTTCCTCCCTTTCCCCTGGTAAAGCTCCCTGTCCGGATGGATACACATCAGAATTTTTACAAACTTACTAGGGATATGATATCTCCCACCCTCACAACTGTATTTCAACATATAATGGATGGAGGTAATTATTTGCCCACGGGCTCCCAAGCCTTTATCAAACTCATCCCCAAACCAGGCAAGGATCCCGCGAAACCGGGCTCTTACCGTCCAATATCTTTAATAAATCTGGATGCCAAACTTTTATCCAAAATAATAGCGGCCAGATTGGCACTCATTATGCCCTCCCTGCTCCACCCCTCGCAGGCTGGCTTTACCAGGGGAAGCTCTGCCAGCGCCAATATTAGAAAAGTAATTGCTGTACTCACCCAGGCTCATTCTACCCCACTAAACAATTATGCCATTATCACTCTTGACGCCGAGAAGGCCTTTGACAATGTCAACTTCCAATGGCTCAAATTGGCCTTATCGAAATTTGGCTTCTCGGGACCCTTTTTACACTTGATCTCGACTATGTATGCTTCGCCCACTGCCAAGGTAGTCACTTCAAATCTAATCTCCAATGCCATTCCTCTCCACAAGGGTACTAAGCAGGGGTGCCTCCTATCCCCTCTCTTGTTCAACCTGGCCATAGAACCCCTATCACGTTACCTCGCCTCCAATGCTCCTCTCAAGGGTGTATTCATTGGCCAAGAGGAACTGAGATCTACACTCTTCGCGGACGATATTCTGCTTTTCACTTCGGACCCGTCCACTGATATGCACCAGGTTAAATCCATATTTGACAGATTTAGACTTTGCTCTGGCCTGCGGATAAATTATTCGAAGAGGGAAATTCTTCCTCTAGGCCAACCACATGGGCTGCATTGGACCGCTTCCTCCCCCTTCTCCATAGCTAAGTCTCATATAAAATACCTCGGAATTTGTGTCGGAAAATCCCCTTCTTCCCTGTACCATCTGAACTTCACCCCACTTCTCGCCAAGATCTCCAAGGAACTGCACAGTTGGGCCAAACTCCCGTTCTCTCTATTGGGCAGATGCCACCTTTACAAAATGGTCAGCTTCCCTAAGCTGTTATATCTTATGCAGACATTGCCACTACTCATCAAACACAGTGACGTTAACACCCTCCAAAAATCGATTTCTACCTTTATATGGAATAACAAACGCCCCCGAATGTCCCTTTCCAAGCTCTTCCCCCCCCTAAAGTTATGGGAGGAGTAAATCTCCCAGACATCAGATTATACAACCTTTCATGTCTGCTACGGGTGGGTATAGATTGGATTAAGGGTACTTCCAAGTTTTCTAATTATACCTTAGAATCACAGTTAGTGGGCTCATTTAACCTGGCTTCCATATTGCATTGCAAACTGAGTGATCTCCCCCCCACCTTGAGGCATAACATTTTGCTACGGGATACCCGGGTGGCTTGGAGGGAACTTAGAAAAAAGCTGAACCTCCCCTGTCATGTTTCCAACCATCTTCCCATCGCAGGTAATCCTGCTCTTCAGGGTTTGAACTCGGAATCAATATATGCATACTGGGCCACCAATGGTTTACGTTACCTCTCCCAGCTATTGAACCCCACAACAGGAACGCCTCTTTCTTTCCAAACTCTCAAACGAACTTACAATCTACCTACAAACCATTTTCTCTATGTACACCAGCTAACTGCACACGCGACCTCCCTTTGTAGAGATAAGACGAGAAGATTCAGTTCATCGATACTGGACACCATACTCCCCCTAGAGTCTATCAAACTATCTCAACTCTACCGCCCCATCCAATCAGTCTTGTTGTCAGCCTCCAAGACTTCGTCGCTCACCTCGTGGAATAAAGCACTGTCTTGCACTGGATCCAAACCGTACCTTCTAAAAGGTTTCAACTCAACCAACACCTTTATACATAATGAATTTTTGAGGGAGCAGCAACTCAAGATCCTCCACCACGTTTACTCGCCATTTTCATCTTCACCGTCCCATACCCCATTTCAGAGCTGCTCTTGGTGTCGAACGCACCGCCCCACCCTCCTCCACAGACTATGGACCTGTGATCGGATTTCGTCTTTCTGGGACCGAGTGGAACTTCTGGTTTCCACAGTTACGGGACTCCAACCTACCATTCCCACTTCTGTTTGGCTTTCTGGAGGATCCCCCCCCACCTCACAGCATAACTCGGAACAAGCTGCAAGCCTCCATCTTACAGCGCCACAAGGCATGGATTGCAACGTGATATCCAGAAGAGTTATCCTCAGGAATTGGACTTCCTCTTCCTCACCTAGTATAAGTGAGCTTAAATCGGACATGGACGGACTCCTCCGAAAGGAACACCTTGATCGAATGGTTTTCCAGTCCAGCCCCCCACGTTTCTGGACAAAATGGGAGGCGTATGTTGCCAAATTCCATCCCAAACTGCAAGAGGAATGTTGTCTTAATCCGGTGGCTGTTGTACGCTTGAGGCCCCCTCCCCCCCTTGATCAACATTCCCTCCTCTTCTCCTCTGCCTAAAGGCACCGAATACCCTGCATATGCTTCTCACTCGCCTTCCAGGTCTGGAGGTTACTCGGACACTACCCAATCTTCATTCATTCACTAACCCCCCCCTTGGGTCGTTCCCCCTCCCCCCCTGCCCCTACAGGCCCACTTGCAGTTTGAACGTTTTTGCTCACCTCACTGCTCGGGGCCTCCCTGTTCATTACATAGTTGAACACTGTATAGTTGCTTTTCCATATTTCTTGATGGTTTCTCTGTTGCACTCTGATTTTGATATGTTTTACCTAAAAACCCAATAAAGTTTCTTTAAAAAAAAAAAAAAAGAAGATGAAGGGGAAAACCTAAGAGAAAAGGTAAAGAATATAATATTGAAGGTGTTGACGAGTGAAAGACCTGCAAATGTAGAGATTGACCGAATACATAGGATTACCATTCCCAGACATCTAGAGGGGGAAAAGACTCTGAGATGTTCTATGCCGTTTGTTGAGATACCAGCAAAAATAGGAGATATTACGGAAGACATGGAACCTGTGCAAAATTGAGTATGAAACAATTAAAATCAAGATACTACCAGACGTATCAAGACCTACCCTACCCTACAACGAAGAACCATTCTATGCCCCTTACTGGACACAGTTAAAATAAAAGGCTACACGTATAGATGGGGGTACCCATTCTCGGTGACCATTCGAAAGGGGCCCAGATCATTTATACTAAGGTCCCCAAGTGACTTGGACGAACTTTTTAAATTCCTGGAGATGGACCCTATACAAGTACCCAACTGGCTTTTGGACATTCCACGTGGATTCTACACCCCAACGGCGACTATAGATAGGGGGAGAAGATAGAGGCGTGAGGACTAGGAGATGACAGTTTGACGCCTGATGGCCCCCTCTTATTGCCCCGCTCCCTTATTTTTTCTTTTCTTTCTCAACTTCCCCGGGGGATGGGGAGGAAAGGGAGCCCAGAGATAATAAGAATGGAGCTAAAAGACCTGAGATAGGACATAATCTTATAGAGATGGGGGGTGATGTGGGGATAGAGAGGAAAGGGGTAGGGTTAACCTCCTCTTTTCTTGCAAAGATACATGTTTTTTATCCTAAAATGAAATAGGTTCCCCCCCCCCCCCCATACAAAGAGGTGAAACTATGTTAGGCCAGGGTTTAAAGTCACACATCGCACATAATTTTAAATCCGATTACAATCAGATAAACCTGGACTACACAAAGTGGGGAGGGTATTCACTAAACATCACGTTTTTTTTTTTTTTTTCTCTCTTTTGGTGTGTTTATACACAAATGATTTCCCACTAAAGGCACCAGCACAAAATCTTTTTCTTTTTAAATAAATATTTTTTTAATAATTATCACTTTTTTTTTTACTTTTCTATTGTAATTACAAATGAGATTATATTTGATTCTATGATATCCCATCGGGGATTTGATTAATACATTTTTTTCCCTTTTGGCTTTTTTTTTTTGCAGTCTCCCTTTTTGCAGTTTTTATTTGGTGTGTTTATACACAAATGATTTTCCACTAAAGGCAACAGCACGAGATTTTTTCTTTTTAAATAAATACTTTTTAATAATTATCACCTTTTTGCTTCACTTTTCTACTGTAATTACAAATGAGATTATATATGATTATATTATATATGAGGTAATTGCACTTACAATTTCAATTCTATGATATCCCCACCGGGTCTGATTAATACATTTCCCCCCCCCCTTTTTTTTTTCCCTCTCTCTGGTGTTTGGTGTGGATATAGATTTACTTAAAATGTACTGTGTTATTCCTCCCCCCATTGGTTACTAGGTGGCAAGAGATCAGTTTTGAAGACCTAGATGAAGACATAGTGTGATGTAGTATTTTTAGCAAGATCTCCTAGACCATTTTTTCCCCTTTTTTTTTTCTCTTCTATCTCTTATCCCAGTGGTGATGGGGGGGGGGGGGGGTGGGGGAAGGGAGGGGGGGGAGAGAAGGCCCCCCCTCCCTCTCCCTGTCTCCCTTCTTCTCTCTCTCTTCGTTTTTTTAGAAGTGGGATATATATACTCCTGGGGTAATGGGAATGGGATAACCATGAGGCCATTTAGAGGAGCAGGAGAATAAGACACAAGGGGTAATAATAGAGAATTATTAGGAATTACATATGGAAATGAATAGGGGTGGATGAGGGTGGGGGATTGGGTTGAAGTGTCCTGACCATAGCTGGCTCTAATCCCAAATAGGAAAACTACTCTGAGGTATAGGTGGGAGTTGGGGAAGAGAGCACTATAACGTAAGTTAAACAAAGAGGACTTACACCTCTTTTTAGTAGGGATTGGAGGGGATAGATCCCCGTGGATAGGGACTTGTGTAAAATTTTGTCTTTTTTTTCTTCTTCTTTCTCGTTTTCTCTTCTCTATACTTTCCCTTCTATAAATTTCTTGAGGTGGGGGGAGGAAAATGGAAGCAATTCGTATACTAACCTTAAATGTGAAAGCACTTAATACACCGGAAAAGAGGAAAGTCTTGTTAAATGATTTGAAAAGATCTAAGGTAGACAGAGCCTTCATCCAGGAGACACACTTCCGAGATGACAAATTACCAATTCTAAAAAATAGATTCTACCCGATATCATACCATGCAACAAATAAAAGAGTCCAAATCTAAAGGAGTATCGATTATAATAGCGCAAAATGTCCCATGGAAGTATGAACAGATGTCCAAAGACCCCAATGGAAGATCATTATTTTTAAAGGGAAGTATAGGAAATGTTAAGGTCACATTAGCATCCTTATATGCACCTAATAGTCAGCAAGACTAATTCATAGGGAGCAAGATTAGGGAACTCTCGGACAACAAAGAAGGACATTTAATAGTTGGGGGTGACTTCAATATCTCTCTAATCCCCTCAGAGGATACATCAGTAGGTCATTCCTCAATCCCAGTAAGAATTAGGAAAAATATATCAAAAGCTCTCTATGAGGCTCAATTGAAAGATGCATGGCGTATAGTACATCCAGATGATCGTGACTACACTTTCTTTTCGCCGGTATACCAACAGTATTCGAGGATAGACCATTTTTTCATCCCACACAACCAACTACATGCAATTAACAATATACAGATTGGCACGATTACATGGTCAGACCATGCTCCAATTACGATGGAGTATGAACTACGAAAAGAGCAAGGTGGCAAACATCAAACATGGAGGCTTAATGAAAGCCTATTACAAGATGAAATGGTCAAAATGGATATCAAAAATGAATTAGAAGATTTTTTTCGAAACAATAAGATAATAGACACAGACCCATGCACGATCTGGGAGGCACATAAAGCTGTAATAAGGGGTATCCTGATTAAAAATGGTTTGAGAATTAAAAAAAAAAAAACGAACGGCACAACTCGAGGCATTATTAGTAGAACTGCAAAAATTAGAAGCGACCCACAAACATAATCACCAGCTACGAAAAAAAAAAACTGATGATAGTTAGGGGGGAAATTAACCACTTTACCTCCGCCCACAGTAATATTACTGCGGCAGAGTGGCTCGTTATCGTCTGACGACGTAGTACTACGTCGTCAGACACTCCCCCTTCTGGGCGGCGCTTGCTCGCCGCCGGAGGCTCGCTCCCGCTGTTTTCGGTCACAGCGGGAGTCGGGCCAGGGGAATCGCCGCCGCTCATCCCCGATCGTCGGGGATCTAGTGTGGAGATCCGCCCGCCTGTGTAAACACAAGCGGGCGGATCTCCCAAGTGACAGGGAGTGACAGATCAGAGTGTTCAGCATAGCTGGACATCCGATCTGTCCTTCTGTCACATAGTCGCCTCCCCCCCCACACGTCAGTAAGCACCAGGCATACATTAACCCCTCCCTCTCCAATTAAATTAACCCCTTCCCTGCCAGTGTCATTTTTACAGTAACAGTGCATATTTATAGCACTGATTACTGCAGTAATGTCACTGGTACCCCCGAAAGTGTCAAAAATGTCAGTCAAGGGTCCGATCTGTCCGCCGCAATGTCGCAGTACCGCAAATAAAATCGCAGATCGCCGCCATTACGCGTTAAAAAAAAAACACCAAAAATGACAGAAATCTTTCCCTTTGTTAGTAAACGCAATAACTTTTGCGCAAACCAATCAAAATACGCTTATTGTGATTTTTTTTACCACACATGGGTAGCAGAAAACAAATTAGCCAAAAATGTAAAAAAAAATTGGTTTTTACATCTTTTTTGGGGGGAATTTCATATAAAAAAATGTTAAAAATATTGTTATTTTTTCAAAATAAACGCTCTTTTTTTGTTTATAGCGCAAAAAGTAAAAATCGCACAGGTGATCAAATACCCCCAAAAGAAAGCTCTGTTTGTGGGAAAAAAAGGACGTAAATTTAGTTTGGGTACGGCGTCGCACGACCGCGCAATTGTCAGTTAAAGTCGCACAGCGCCGAATCGCAAAAAGTGGCCTGGACGTAAGACAGCAAAATCCTCCGGTGGTAAAGTGGTTAATGATATCCTATTCTATAAAGCAAGATCAGCGCTACAGATTAGCCGGAAAAACGCATATGAAATGGGGGATAAATGTGGGAGATCTCTGGCAAGAGCCTTGAGAGAACTGACGCTAAATACATATTTCTCTTACGTCCTCCGACAGTCGCCGCCGCCTCTAAGTCATCACTGTTGGGTATTGACTTCCGCTCCGCAGGAGTAGCTAGGCATAAAGATTTAGTCAAAAGAACAAAGGCATTTGCATATACACACCCATGGGGGCTGTCCCATCTGGTCAATACCCCCCTGCAGTGACCACTCCCAACTCAGTTTCATTCTGCCTAGCGTCAGGAGTAGTTAGGCTTCCCTGTGCTGGAGCTACAGTCTCAGCCTATCTAATCTTTTATTTGATTTTCTTTAAAAAATGTCAGTTTTTTTCTTACTTTACTAGCTGTTTATTTTGTCAGCTTTTAGTTTTTAGTCGGATGAAGATGGATCATGCGGTGCTGGGATTCGGACTGACCGCCCTGGTTCTCCAGGGCAGAGGGTCAGATGGACCCCCAGCTCGCCATCGAGCGTTCAGACGCGGTTCGTCCTGGCACAATGAACGACCCATCCCTGCTCGCAGCAGGGATGCAGCCGTGAGGTGGCTACCTCACAGGACACATCTGCGATGCTGCAGTGTCATGTCCCTGGCTAACCGCACTCCCTGTCAGATGAGGACAGTGGCTTTCGTTCGGAGAGGCTCCCCACGCCGTCTGGTACAGGTATGTACTTCTGTGTGGGGCCTCTGTCTGGGGTGGCAGTCCTGTGTTGCTGTGTGTCCCCCATGTCTGTGCCTGTGTGACTCCCTGATGCGGTCCCTGCGGGGATCGCTTGTGCATGCGCTGCGGTGCTGTATGTTTTTGGGGGTCCCCTTCCCTGTGTCACTTCGGTGCTTGTTGGGGGTGCAGACTGTGTGTGTGGCGGCCGCAGCGGGGTAGATCCGCGCGGCCCGCCATTTTAGGTATGGGCAGGCATGTTTGGCTTCTCTATGAGCAATACTACATGCTGTTTTGGCGCCATCCGCCGCCATTTTGCGGTAGCCGAACGATCGTTCCGACCGCATGTCCGGCGGCCATTTTGGCGGAGCCTTCCATGCAATCCTATGGGGCAGCCATTTTCCCTGAGTCTTGCAGCCTATAAGTTCAGCCTACTCTAGCAGCACTTCCTTTTCCTCTGAAGCAGGACATCGGTGGCAACACTCTGCGGGGCTCTGCAGGTTATCGCTCTCAATATCTTTCTGTATTGTCGCTTCTGGCTCAGTTTTTTCTTCTCCTGTTTGGGGGTCTTTGTCACTGTAGCGGTGGGCTGCGCACTCCGCAGCGATCTTAAAGGGGCAGTACGAACTTTCTTGCACTGTTGTTTTGTGACCTTGAGCAATGGATTCTCAGGACAGCAAATTCCCCCCCAGCTCTGGTGGGGGTCCCCAGTTCTCCTGTGGCCCCTCTGAGACCTGATTTGGCTGCTGTAGTGGCGACTTTGGTGTCAAATATGGAAATGCTGATGGCTGAACGTGCTGCTAAAAAGAGGCCTAGATTGTCCCTCTCTTCTGATTCAGATGGTGATATGGCTGCTGCGGCGAGCGTGCCCTTTTCAGGGTCTCGCTCATCCTTAGACCCGCTGGGGTCTGAGGGGGAGGCTGAGGTGGAGGGGGCTGATACCTCCTCCCCGGGGTCGTCTGAAGATCGGGCGACCATGGATGAATTAATTGTTTCTGTTAAGGAAACACTACATTTGGAGGATGAGCCCAGTCCTCCGGGTGTTTTGTCCTCGTTTGGGACGAACAGGACCCGCAAGTCGGCGCAGGTTTTTCCCTGCCCAGCTGAGTTTCATTACACTGTTAATGAAATGTGGCGCACGTTAAAACGTCCATTTCTGGTACCTAGCCGGTTCAAATTGCTTTATCCCTTTGCGCCGGCTACGGAATCACGATCGTGTGTGCCTCCACAGGTGGATCACACTGTGGCCGTGTTAAACAAGGCTACCTTGGTTCCTTCTGAGGATACCCCGGTTTTTCGGGATCCCACGGACCGGCGGTTGGAGTCTCTAGCCCGCCATTCTTATACGGTGGCGGGCTCGTTGCTCAAACCTGTTTTCGCGTCCGTTTTGGTGGCTCAGGCGGTGGCTGATTGGACTAAGGTGCTTAGGAGCAACCTCGTGTCTGATGATGTTCCGCCTGCCCGGCTGGAAATGGTGGATCAAATTCACCAAGGAATCGTGTATTTGTGTGATGCGGCCTCAAATGAGGCCCCTTTAGTAGCACGCCTGTCAAGTGTTACGGTTCTTAACCGACGACTGATCTGGCTGAAGAGCTGGTCAGCTAACCAGTCCTCGCGGAAAACAGTTGCTGATTTTCCCTATGCTGGCTCTCGCCTTTTTGGCGAGGCGTTGGATACCCTGGTGAAAGGCGTCACGGGGGGCAAGAGCACTTTGCTGCCCCAGAACCCGAAGAACAAGTCCTTTTGAGGCAAGCGGGGTTCTGCGCCTAGATCAACTCAGGGGTCCTTTCGTGCCTTTCGGAACCAATCCAAGGGCAAGCCCTTCAAGGCCCAGGGCAACCAGAAGAAGCCCTGGGCGGGTAAGCAGAAGTCAGGCAATGCTGGCTCGGCGGGTCAGTCCGCCTCTGCCTGAAGGGGCGCCCTCACCCATTTCAGGGGTGGGGGGATGTTTGCGCGGTTTCCTCCAACCTTGGCTGCTCCGGATTTCGGACAGGTGGGTTCTTGAAATCATTTGATCGGGGTACAAGATCGAATTCCTTTCCCGCCGGTGGACAAATTCTTTCCCTCAAATCTTCAGTTGCCTCCAGGGCGTCTGCAGGACCTGCACCAAGCGGTACAGGACCTTCTTGCTCTGGGGGTGATTGTCCCGGTGCCTCATCGGGACAGGTTTTGGGGGTTTTATTCAAATCTGTTCACTGTGCCCAGAAAGGAGGGCAAAGTGCGTCCTATTCTGGACCTGAAAGCGCTGAACCGCTTTGTGCGCGTTCGGAAGTTCCGTATGGAGTCTCTCCGTTCGGTGGTGGCCTGCCTGAGTCCAGGGGAGTTCCTGGCCTCGATAGATCTAAAAGATGCGTACCTGCATATCCCCATTTTCGAGGGTCATCAGCGGTACCTTTTGGTTTGCTATTGCAGAGGACCACTACCAGTTTGTGGCGTTACCTTTCTGTCTCGCTTCGGCACCAAGGGTTTTTACCAAGGTGTTGGCACCGGTTCTGGGCCTGCTAAGGGCACAGGGCATTGCGGTCTTGGGTGACCTGGACGATCTACTTCTGAGATCACGTGCCAGCCAGGACCTTGTGCGCGATCTGTCCACCACGGTACAGATGCTCCAGGAGTTCGGATGGACCATCAACGTTCAGAAATCGGCGTTGTCTCCATCGGTTCGTCTTCCCTATCTGGGAATGATTATGGACTCTGCTCAGGCAAAGGTGTTCTTGCCGGAGGACAAGCTCCGGACCTTGCAGGACGAGATCAGGTCCCTCAGTTGGGAGTGGTCACTGCAGGGTGGTATTGACCAGATGGGACAGCCCCCATGGGTGTGTATATGCAAATGCCTTTGTTCTTTTGACTAAATCTTTATGCCTAGCTACTCCTGCGGAGCGGAAGTCAATACCCAACAGTGATGACTTAGAGGTGGCGGCAACTGTCGGAGGACTCAGAGAAAGGAATTTTACAGGTAAGATTTTACAAAAATTCCGTTATTCCACAAATAATAACGAGAAACGGCCAGAAGGCAGTGCTATCAAGACAAATAGCCCAAGAATTCAAAGCATACTATTCATCACTATATAATCTGGAACCTCGGAGCCTGAAACCATCTCAAATAGAAGACTACTTGGAAACATCTCAGATGTCTCAGCTAACAGAAAGCGAAAGAGAGGACTTGGGCTCTGAGGTTACAGAAGACGAATTAGACGTAGCAATTTCCAATCTTAAAATAGGGAAAGCACCAGGCCCAGATGGATATACTATTCAATATTATAAAATATTTGCTCCACAGTTAAAGAAATTCATGGTGGAAATGTTCAATGCATGGGGCAAAGGTAAGAAAATATTGAGAGAAACACTTCATGCCCACATAACGGTAATACTTAAGGAGGATAAAGATCCAACATCTTGCTCCAGTTACAGACCCATATCCAGAGATGTATAGTAACTAAGTAGAAATACTTCACTACTGTACTTAAGTACCGAAAGGCGGTATCTGTACTTTCCTGGAGTATAATTTTTTTCTCCTACTTCCACTTTTACTTCACTACATTTTTTCAATGATTTCAATACTTCCACTCCAATATTTTTTTTTTGTGCTGCATAGTTACTCGTTACAATTATAAAATTATAAAAATTACCACTGCCAGAACAGTAGATGGCAGGTTTCATGAAGCTCAAAACATGTGTAATATCAGCGCATACGAAAATAAATGCTACTGTATGTATAAATAAAAGCTGCATTTGAAATAATAAAAAACAATATGATGTTCAAACTTTTGACTTCTTTCTTTAATAACTACATAACACAGTACTTGTACTTTTACTTTCAGTACTTGAGTAGCAAAATTAAAAAAAAAAACTACTTGCAATACTTAAGTACAAAAAATGTTGAATACTTTAGTACTTCTACTCAAGTCACTTTTTGATCGAGCACTTCCACTTCTACTCAAGTCACATTTTGATCGAGCACTTGTACTTTTACTCAAGTATGGGTTTCGAGTACTTTATACAACTCTGCCCATATCTTTATTAAATACAGATTGGAAAATATTCACAAAAATCATAGCCACTAGAATTCAAAAATATACAGCAAAATTAGTAAACCTAGATCAAGTAGGATTTAAACCATTGAGAGAAGCTCGGGACAACACGATAAAGGTATTAAACCTATTATATGTAGCTCAGCAAAAACAGTTAAAAAGTGTATTTATAAGTACAGATGCTGAAAAAGCTTTTGATAGAGTAAGCTGGAAGTTTATGATGGCAGAATTGAGATATGTGGGCATGGATGAAACAGTTTTGAACTGGATCTCACAGATCTACTCAAACCCCTTGGCGACAGGGATGCCCTCTTTCACCCCTGTTATTTATCTTGATGTTGGAACCCTTTCTATGCAAGATAAGACTAAACTCAGATATTACCAGAATCAGAATTGGTCAATATCAACACAAGATATCTGCCTTCGCAGACAACATGAAGTTTCACTCTCACCAACCCGATTATCTCGCTCCCCAACCTTCTGAGAGAGTTCGATGAATATGGAGAACTATCAAACCTCAAAATAAATGTAAATAAATCAGAGGCGATGGGAGTGGGGCTAGGACAAAAATTGCTGCAACAATTAAGACTGAATTTTGGATTGAAATGGACAAACAGAGCAGTGAAATACTTAGGCTTGCAAATTACACCAGATTTTTCCCAATTATATGGTGAAAATTACCCCACGTTGATGAAATCTATATGAAGCCTGCTGCAGAAATGGGGAAAGGGAATGTTCTCATGGTTGGCCAGATGTAACATTATAAAAATGTCTATTCTACCAAAATGTTTGTATCTCTTTCAAACCCTACCTATATATATATATATATATACCGCAGAAATTCTTTAAACAAATGGATACTATATGGAAGGAATTTATCTGGGCAGCCAAACACCCTAGATTGAGTTAGAGGGTTATGACCCTACGGAAAGAAGAAGGAGGGCTGTCTGTCCCAGATATGAGGAGGTACTACCAGACTATACATTCCACATGCACCGCTGCAATTGCGGCATCTACATGTGCTGGTGATGGTTGTAACATCTATGGTCATGGTTGCCAGCCTGTGCTGGCTTTTTCCATATTGACGAACAGGTTCGGTTTGTCCTACCATACACATGGCGCTAGGGACAAGATCTACGTGCAACCTATGTGGATATTCGGCCAGTGTCATATCATCTTTAATTGATCACATTCTCCATCACATATGTTTCCTTGCCTGGCTCCCCATTTTCTTGTGGGTACTCTTGTCTCTTCAGCTCCCGGATCAGACGTTGGCACCCCACCTCATGGCAGCATTTCTCGATCTGATTTGGCCCAATACAGATCTACTTATCTACTCCTGATGAGTGGGCATATTAGACCCCCGAAACGCGTAGAGTTTTCAATACAGATATACCCAATACTATGCTACACGGATGCTACAATGCTGTCATCATGCGCAATTTGCTGCTATGTTGTTATTTTGTCAATTGTTTCCTACATGCTGTACATGTTTTGTAACTATGCTTATGGCTATACATTTATATCCATTGTATGCTTTTACTCTACTAATAAATGTTACTCTTTGACTCTTCATGACTATTGTGGCAACCTCATATAAAGTCCCACTTGGGCGACCGTTCTCTTGTCTTTACAAAAAATTTTAGGGATGGAGATGTACACAAATGCATGTGCTAGACCAGTTTTCTTTTACCTTTTTTTTTTTTTACATATACATTTAGGCATATTTATGGACTGGTGCCGCCATAGGGAAACAAAACTATGGCCAAATATGGAACAGGCCCAATTTGAAATTCCTTTGAGAAGAGCCCCGTTTTGTAGTCAGAGTTTGCCAAAAATTATGAAATCACATCCCCTTATAGGCCACACAATCAAAGTCTGTGCAAAAACATTCCAACAATACAAACTGACAAATAGAAACTCAGTGTTAACACCGGTATTAGGTAACCCTAATTTTTCTCCAGGATATAAAGATAAAAATTTAAAAGATTTAATTGATAAAGGTATTTTTCAAGTGGATCATTTTCTAATACAAGAGGGTTGGATAAAAGAGAAGAAGCTAGTGTACAGCCTGGGGGAGTACCAAGTGGACCACTGGAGAGCAGCCCAGCAGAGGCACTTCCTGGGGACCCTACCAAAACCTAATCAGGTAACCATATCATATACAAAATTTGAGGAGATGTGTGTGCAAAAAGGGATACTATCATACCATATCCAAAATATACTCTTTGTTGAACAATTAGAGAGAAAGCCAACAATTGACATATATGACTGAATTCGAGAAGGATTTGAACAGCACTTTCTCAGAAGTAGAGAGAAGTCAAATATTTCAGTTGGCTTATTCAACATCTAATAGTATAAAGATACAGGAGATGAACTACAAAATATTGTCAAGATGGTATCAAACCCCGGCAAAACTGAATAAAATATCATCAATAAATACTGATAGATGCTGGAGATGTGGAGATGGAAAGGGGACACTATTACATATTTTCTGGTCATGCCCCAAAATGAAAAAATTTTGGAAACAGGTCCATGAAATAATACAATCTCTTACGGAATTTCCAGTGACAATGGACCCAGCCCTATTCCTTCTCCACAAAACCGATATCTCAAGAAACCAATATAAAAATTCTATAATCTCCTATCTACTTAATGCAGCGAAAATATGCATTCCTTTAAAATGGAAAAATAAGATACCACCAGATATCAATATGTGGATTAATAAAGTGGAAGAGGTCAATAAATTAGAAAATCTTGTACTAAATGCTAATCACAAAATGGGAAAATACCAATTAATATGGGATGGATGGAACAAATTTGTCAAGTCGAGAAGATAGGAACAAGGATGGAGATCTAGAAGATAGAGGAATTCTCAAATCTACGAGACTTCAACTTCTCATAATAATATAGCCGCCTACTCTCCTCCCATTTTCATCTTTTTCTCGCTTTTTCTCGGACACTCTCTTCTCTGCTTTTCTTACTCTTCTCCCCTCTCTCTTCCCTGTTTTTTTTTCTTTTCTATCTTGTTTTGTTGTGTGTGTTTGGGTTTGATCTGTATAGAATACATTAGGTACATGAATAGACAAGTTCTTTTGGGAATTTTTTGACAGGTGTCTTAAATCAATGCTGTTAACATACCCATGAGAGAAGAATTATTGAATTTATGTCCCTGCTATAATATAAATAAGATATGGAATTATGATTGTATTCAATCATAATTGGTATATGTTTTGTGAAAAATGATAAATAAAAAAATGATAAATAAATAAAATTTAGTAAAAAAAAAAGGTGAACTTAGGTGGAACTTTGGGAATCCTAGGAGGCTCGTCAAGTGTCCTGGGCCTAGACATAGGATCCAGAATATGCCTCCGATCAATAGATCCCACATCCTGTGCAATAGTTTCAAGTTCCTCCAAGTTGTAGCCTTTGGAGGTAAACCTTCTTTTCAGTAGATCTACTTCTACCCAATAGTCCTCCAACTTTGAACAGTTCCTCCTCAGACGCCTAAATTGACTCTTGGGTACCCCCTTGAGCCATGGGCGATGGTGGCAACTGTCCAAATGGATGTAACCATTACGGTCAGTTTCTATAAAGTATGTTGAAGTTACCAGTTCTTTTCCTTCAACTCTGATACGTAGGTCTAAAAAATTAATTTCAGACTCACTGGCCACGTACTTAAGTTCAATGCCCCTATCATTGGGATTCAGAGTACACATAAAGGCGTCCAAAGACAGCATATCACCTTTCCATAGGAGGATGATGTCATCTTTGTAGCGCCTCCAAAGGAGGAGCTCCAGGAACAAACCAGCATAGATGACATCATCCTCCCATTTGGCCATAAATAAATTAGCCATGGAGGGTGCAAATTTTGCCCCCATGGCAACTCCTCTTTGTTGGAGGTAGTAATTGCCACCATACCAAAAGTAGTTGTGCTCCATAGAAAATTGGAGCAAACTCAGAATAAAACTCTGCTGTCCACTAAGTAAAGATGAATCCCTAGTTAAAAAATACTCTACAGCTTCCATGCCATCGGTGTGGGAGATGATAGTGTAAAGAGAGGTGATGTCTGCCGTAACAAGCAGACATCCCTCCTCCTATTTCAAAATGTTGATCACCTGTGTAGTGTCCTTCAGGTAAGAAGGCATAGTGGACACAATGGGCTGCAAGAAGTTGTCCACATATCTCCCACACGAGATGTCACAGAATCAAGGCCACTAATTATAGGTCTCCCAGGGGGCCGAACTGGATCCTTATGGATCTTGGGTAATATGTACATGATCGGCACCCTGGGAGCCACTGGGACCAAAGTAGGCTTTTTCTTTTTTGTTCAAAAACCCACTGCAAAAACCGTCCTCCACCAACTGAGAGAGTTTTTTTATATTTATGTGTGGGATTGACCTGAGATATCGTTGGACATTTAACTTACGCACACATTTTTGTACGTCCATAAATACTTCAAATTTCAAAACTTCAATAGCTGATGACTTTTAATATTAAGATACTTGCCTGTTCTGGAGTCCAGCGATGTCGACACTGCAGCTGATGTTTCCATCGGCTGTCGGGTGCTGTTGCCGCCATTGCCAGTGAGGGAACTGAGGCTTCACGGCCGGATCCCTACTGCGCATTTCTATTGGCTCGGCAGCGGGGGAAGGAGGGGGCCGAACCTCCGGGACGGCCGCGGCGCCTTGTCCCAGAAGTGGGGAAGGGTACCCATTCCCTCCCCCCTGAAAGATGCCAAATGTGGCAGCGGGGGGGGGGGGGGGTTAAGGAAAAGAGTGGAAGTTCCATTTTTGGGTGGAACTCCGATTTAGAGTGGTACTAAACCCATAACGGTAAAATCAGTCTGTATCTACAGTAAAGCTTAATTGTTGTGGTACGTAAGAGGTTAATCCGCCGCATTGTGTAAAAAGGCTGTGATCCTGTCTCTGATCCTTTTTCTAT
This sequence comes from Pelophylax lessonae, assembly GCF_965119305.1. NCBI lineage: Eukaryota > Metazoa > Chordata > Amphibia > Anura > Ranidae > Pelophylax > Pelophylax lessonae. The sequence goes on from NC_138779.1 coordinate 166,449,848, forward strand.
TGACTGCAGAACATTTCCTGATAGAACAAAGCATTAGGGGACAGAGGCTGCTTATGCTCAGTTTGGTGTGTATGGCTAGAGTTTTTTTTTTTTTTTTTGGAGTGCATGTGATCAGCACTGTCCAGACAGTGGGTCAGGGAAAATTAAACTCCTACAAGCTTTAAGCAGACAGTAATACAAGTCACAAGACTGCTCTAACTGGTGATGAGAAAAGGTATTTATCAGTTTATATTTACTTTCTCTATTCATCAACAGACGCAGCTCTGCTTATTCATAGACTATAGGGTTATGCTCCTCCCACTAGGGAAAGGCACTTGGCAGAAAAAAGGCTTGTCCACGCTTATAGGGGCTGTCCCAGCTGGCATAACCCCCTCAGGCTCTGCTCTACTTAAACAGTTTGTTCTGCCTAGTGACAGGGAAAGTTTAATTTTTTTTTTCTTCTTCTTTTCTAGTTAGTTCCTGCGGACCAAGATCCAGAGGAACTACAAGCAACAGCCAGCTGTGGTTTTTGCAGTGGATAATATAGATCCTTAAGGTCTCCCAGCCTGGCCTGTGAGCCTGCGCAGGTTACATAGTTGCATACATAGTTACATAGTTTTAAGTTGAAAAAAGGCATCAGTTCATCAAGTTCAACCGATGTGTGCATGTGTTTGTTGTTAACCGTACCTTGTATACCCCTGTATGTTGTGGTCTTTAAGGTGCCCATCGAATCGTTTTTTTAAACTATCGATGCTCCCTGCTGATACGACTGTTTGCGGAAAAGAATTCCACATCCTTACTGCTCTGACAGTGAAGAACCCCTTACGTATTTTAAGGTTAAACCGCCTTTCCTCTAGTAATAGGTTTATAGTCCAGTACTACGCCTCGCAACGACAGTGCCCTGATGGATGGGGTCGAGCATGCGAGTGAATCATCTCGCCGGGAAGCAGGCAACCTGAAATGCCCTGAGTCGCAGCTTCCCCTTGGCTAACAGCACCTCCATCCCGGGTGGGAGGTGATCTGTTTCAGAGTGGCGCCTGCCTGGTACCACGGTATGGTAACATGTAAACCCCCCCCACACTACCTCTGGTGGGCGTGGGCCCTTCCCTGGAATGGTCAGACCTTAGGGGCTCCCTCTGTTCCCTGGCACCCCGAAAGCCTAACTGGTGTACCCCTTGCTCCCCCCCCTTGTAGGTTTTCACTGTGGGGGGGCAGTATTAATGCGGCCGGTTTTCGGCACATATTTACAGGGAATGAATCGTCCCGGGGGGGGGGGGGGGGTGTTCCTTGAATGGGGACCATTAGTTGCCTTTTGTTCTGGGACCCCTTTTGGAGGTCCCGGAGACCGCATTGGGGCCGCCATTTTGCCATGATTCCTGACCCATTAGTTTGTCTGGGCAGCCATTTTCTAAAATTCCCTATCGAAAATGTATAGCAGCCATTTTCTTGTGGTCTGTAGGCGGGACTGGCATACAGCACATTTTTTTTTCTATGCTTGAGGCAGAGTTAGTTCCTCTTCCTGTTTTCTTCTGTTACTTTTGCTTTGACATAGACCGGGACTGCACGTTTTTTATGTTTCTGGGGGTTCCCTGTAGGTTTCCCTCACCTGCTCTGCTATGTTTAGACATTACTCAGGTTTTTGGTGTCCGCAGTAATGGGAGGACAACGTTTTTCGCGGTCTTAAAGGGACAGTGCACAAAAAAAAAAATTGTTTTGCAAGTGGAAATGACGGCGGGACTCTCCGGGTCGCAGTTGCAGCCAGAGATTGTGGGTTTTCTCTAACGTCCTCCGAAAGTCGCCGCCCACTCATACAGTCTTCACCAATGAGTATTGACCTCTTATCCATAGGAGCAAGCTAGGCATAAGACTTGTTAAAAACAAAGCATTTACATAGACACACCTATGGGGGCTGTCCCACTGGTCCAATACCCCCCCTGCTATCAGCCATCCCAACTCAGTTTGTCTTCTGCCTAGTTAGGAGTGAGATAGGCTCTCCCTGTGCTGGGGCTACAGTCTCAGCCTTCTTCTTTTTTCTTTATGATTTTATTTCAGGGAATGTGTTTTTTCTTCACATTACTAGCTGTTTATTTCTCAGCTTTTAGTTAGTCACTTCTTCAAGCTGATGATGGACTGGTCATCCTGGTTCTCCAGGACAGAGGGCCTTATGGAATCCCAGGCCGCCATCGAGCGTTTAGCAGGCTATGTGTTCGCCCTGGCCTCGCAAACGACCCATCCCTGTCCTCAGGGATGCAACCCTGCGAAGTGGCTACCTCGCCTGGACGTCTCCCCACGGTTCTACGTGCACTGTTAGCGTCCTGCGCTTTGGCTGACGGCACCCCTGCCATCTGAGGGTGGGCGGTTTCCCGTCGATGAGAGGCACCCCATGCCATCGGGTACAGGTAAGTTTATTCTGTGTGGGGCCTCTGTCTGGGGCTGGCAGTCCTGTGTGTCTGTGTTATCCCCTCATGTCTGTGCGTTTTTTGGGCTCCCTGATCCCGGTCCCGGTCCCTGCGGGGGTTTTTTCTCACAGCCTGTGCGCTGTGTGGGTTGTGGGGGTCCCTCTCCTGTGTCACTTTAGGGTGCTTTGGGAGGTACAGACATAAACATGTCTGACTTTACTGTGGGCGCTTATACAGCATTGTATGTGGTGTATTTTTGCGCCTTGCGGCGCCATCTTGTGTGTGGAAAAACGCTCGTTCTGAGCACATGTCGGCAGCCATTTTCCCGAAGCCTCCCATACTTTCCATAGGCAACCATTTTTCCTTGGCCTAAAGTCTCTGTTTAGTCTCTTGCAATGAAATCACTTCCTCCTTCTGTTCAGGAGAGATCGGCTGCGGTGGTAACACTTTGTGGGGGTCTGTCTGCTGTCCTTTTTTTTGTGCAAATACTTTTGGCTATCAGTTTATTCCTGCTTAGGGGTCTGTTTGTCACAGTCTTGTAGCGGTGTGCTGCGGGGGTCCACGGCGCGCTTAAAGGGCCAGTACCACAAAAAAAAAAAAACTTTTTTACTATGGAATCTCAAGGACAGTGTCACGGCACCCCGGACACAAAAGGGTTAAAACCGTTTAGGAGATCTTCCCCTTCCAGAGCTACAGGCACAGCTACTTGCAGGACACCAAACTCCCGAACTGGAAACCAAGGAATGATGCAAACAGTGTAGCTGGAACCTTATGAATGCTGCATACAGCTGAATAGGAAAAACCATATGAAGGGTTTACACTCCTAGCAGTCAAACTGGAACAGTATACAATAAATCCCCCCAATAACGAGACAAAGCTCCGAGTTGAGGGTAAAACAGGAACAACATTTATTGGAAGAACACAGCACATTTTTATACAGAATTTGGAACATCCTTCCCCCAACAACTGCTTTCCCATTGGTCAATTGCACAGTACCTGCAGTTCCCCATAAAGTCCTCTCCAGCCATGCAAATGAGGGCTTGAAAATGAGTCAGCAGTGATTGGTCAGATAGCTTGACCAGAAGGACTGCCATATGCAAGGAGACAGAAGCCCCCAGGGGGTAATCAATGTACACAATAGCCAGACACAGAACAATGGTTCCCTAACGAGCCCTCAATGTACATTACTCTGAGTGTCAATACATCTCTTAGCAGACAGCAGGCAAGTTCATTAGCACACCCGACAATAGGTGAATGGAGAGCCACCTCAGACAGTCCGTCTCCTCATTGGACTTCCTGGAATGACCATATTAGGAGTGCACTTCCTGTGCCTTACAGTTTACAGGAATAAGGTTTAGCTTCCAGGATAGAGGCAAGACTCCATTAGCCACATGGTTAAAGAAACACAAAAAGACACAAAAATGCATAACTCCCAGTCTACTGAACGGAACCCCCACATTCAACCCATCCCCAGATAGCCTGGATCTGAGCGCTCAACATATCCAAACAGAGCTCAGATGCCACAAACACAGTCAAATCGCCATGGGGTTTACGTTTAGCATGGGCTGATGAGAGGGTCCATAGTCACATTGCAGGAGGCGAGCAACCAGGCTTCTCCAATGCCCAGTGGCGAGATTGGTCTCGTCACAGACAGCAAATTTCCCCCAGCCTTAGTGGGCGATTCAGGTTCCTCTGAATCTTCTGCTCTGACTACTTTGTCTGCTGCAGTGGCAACTTTGATGTCCAAAGTGGATATTCTGATGACTGAACAAGCTAATAGAAAAAGGCCTAGGGTTTCTTTTTCTTCTGATTCTGAATCTGACATGGTTGCCGTAGGTAGCGTGCCCCTTGCAGGGTCTCAATCTTCTCAGTCTGAGGGGGAGGCGGAGGTTGCAAGGGTGGATGATTCCCCCACCGTGCAGCTATGGACGCGCTAATTCTTGCTATTAAGGAAACACTACATTTAGAGGATGAGCCCAATACAGATTTGCGCTGGTGTGTGGCTCCTCAGGTGGATCACACTGTGGCCAGATTGAACAAGGCCACTCTGGTACCCACCGAAGATTCTCCGGTGTTTAGGGATCCTACGGATAGGAGGTTGGAATCCCTTGCCCGCCATGCCTACATGGTGGTGGGTTCCATGCTGAAACCTATTTTCGCCTCTGTCATGGTGGCGGATTGGACCAAGGTGCTGAGACGCACCCTCGTGGCTGATTCTGCCCCCCCTACTACCGTGGAGATGGTGGACCAGATTTATCAAGGGGTCATGTATTTGTGCGATGCGGCCTTGAATGAGGCCCCATTAGCTGCGCGCCTGTCCAGTCTCGCGGTGATTAACCGTCGCCTGATATGGTTGAAAACCTAGTCGGCTGACTAGACTTCCAGGAAAACGGTGGCTGACATCTCGCCTTTTTGGGGAATCCCTGGATGAACTGGTTAAAGGGGTTACTGGGGGCAAAAGCACTCTGCTGCCCCAGAATCCTAAGGGCAAGTTTTTTCCGCTGTAAGCGGGGCCCCTCCTTTAAACCAAATCAGGGGTCCTTTCATGCCTTCAAGGCACAGAACAAGGGAAAACCCTTCAAGGGCCAGGGTGTCCTGGGCGGGCAAACCAAAATCCGACCAGGCTGGTACGGCGGCCCAGTCCGCCTCTGCCTGAAGGGGCACCCTCACCCGTTTCAGGGGTGGGGGGACATTTGCACGGTTTCCTCCAACCTTGGCTGCTCCGAATTCCGGACAGGTTGGTTCAGGAAATCATTCGATCAGGATACAAGATCGAATTCCTTTTGCGGCCGGCGGACAGATTCTTTCCCTCAAATCTTCATTTGACCCCAGGGCGGTTACAGGACCTGGATCAAGCGGTGCAGGATCTCCTCGCCAAGGGGTGATCGTCCCGGTGCCTCATCAGGACAGGTTTTGGGGTTTTACTCAAATCTCTTCACTGTGCCCAGAAAGGAGGGCAAGGTGCATCCGATTCTGGACTTAACTTCCTCACATCCGCGCTACAGCCTATATACGGCTGCAGCGCGGACTTGAATTTTCGGGAGGCCGTTTTTAAACGGCCTCCCAGAAACAGTCTCCCCGCGCGCTCCCGCGAGCGCGCATCAGGGAAAATCTGTGTCGGCCGTGTCCCTTGGACACAGCCGATCACAGATCGTGGTGAATGGCCAATCACAGCGGCCATTCACCACGTGATCAGACTCTAAATGAGAGATGATCTCATATGTAAACATATGAGATCATCTCTCATCGCCAGCGCTCCTTCCTCACACGGAGCCTGCAGTGTGAGGAAGGAGGGAGAGCCGCCCAGCGCTGGGGACAAAGAAGAATGTAATCAGGGCACCGATCACCAGTGCCCTGATTACACAAGGTAAAAAAAACATACACTCAGTGCCCACAGTGCCCGCCATCAGTGCCCCCCATCAGTGCCCACAATCAGTGCCCATAGTGCTGCCAGTCAGTGCCCATCAGTGCCTGCTCATCTAGGCACTGATGAGCACTGACTGGCAGCACTATGGGCACTGAGTGTGGGCACTGATGGTGCTGCCCATCAGTGCTCATCAGTGCCACCCATCAGTGTCCATCAGTGCCACCCGCCAGTGCCCATCAGTGCCATCCGCCAGTGCCCATCAGTGCCGCCCGTCAGTGCTGCCTCTCAGTGCCTAGCAGTGCCACCTCTCAGTGCCACCTCTCAGTGCCCAGCAGTGCCACCTCTCAGTGCCCATCAGTGCCGCCTATCAGTGCTCATCAGTGCCGCCTATCAGTGCTCATCAGTGCCGCCTATCAGTGCCGCCTATCAGTGCTCATCAGTGCGGCATATTAGTACCTCCTCATCAGTGCCCATAAGTGCCACCTCATCAGTGCCCATAAGTGCCACCTCTATAGTGCCCATCAGTGCAGCCTATCAGTGCCGCCTCTTCAGCGCACATCAGTGAAGGAGAAAAATTTATTTATTTTCAAAATTTACTCGCAGAAAATAAGAAAAACTTTTTTTTTTTTTCAAAATTTTCTGTCTTTTTTCTTTTTTTTTGTAAAAAATAAAAAAACCCAGAGATGATTAAATACCACCAAAAGAAAGCTCTATTTGTGTGAAAAAAATGATAAAAATTTCATATGGGTACAGTGTAGCATGACCGCGCAATTGTCATTCAAAGTGTGACAGCGCTGAAAGCTGAAAATTGGCCTGGATGGGAAGGGGGTTTAAGTGCACAGTAGGCAAGTGGTTAAAGACTCTGAACCGCTTTGTACGCATTCGGAAGTTCCGCATGGAATCTCTCCGCTCGGTGGTAGCCTCCCTGAGTCCAGGCGAATTCCTGGCCTCTATCGACCTGAAGGATGCGTATTTACACATCCCCATTTTCAAAGGTCATCAGAGGTACCTCCGATTCGCTATCGCGGAGGAACATAATCAGTTTGTGGCTTTATCTTTCGGTCTCGCTTCGGCTCCAAGGGTGTTTACCAAAGTGCTGGCTTCTGTTCTGGGCCTGTTACGGGCACAGGGCATTGCGGTCTTGGGATATCTGGACGATCTCCTGTTAAGATCGAGTGCCAGTCAGAGCCTGCTGCGCGATCTGTCCACTACAGTTCAGACGCTTCAGGAGTTCGGATGGACCATCAACGTGCAGAAGTCGACTTTGTCTCCTTCGTTTCGTCTCCCATACTTGGGAATGGTTCTGGACTCTGCTCAAGCAAAGGTGTTCCTGCCGGAGGACAAACTCCGGACCCTACAGAACGAGGTCAGGGCCCTCAGGGAACACGGATTCTCGTCACTCAGGACCTGTATGCGGTCCCTGGGGTTGATGGTGTCGGCCTTCGAGGCCATACCCTTTGCACAGTTTCACACGAGGTCTCTCCAAGCGGAGATCCTGGCCAGATGGGACAGGCTGCCTCAGTCCTTGGATCTGAGGATGTCTCTGAGTCACCAAACCAGAATGGATCTTCTGTGGTGGCTTCAGTCCCCGGCGGTGGCGGACGGAAAATCCTTCCGGCCGTTACTGTGGACAGTAATTACCATGGATGCCAGCCTGTCGGGCTGGGGTGGAGTCCTGGGCAACCTGTCTGCCCAGGGTACTTGGTCGGTGGAGGAATCCTCCCTCCCCATCAACATATTGGAATTGAGAGCGATCAGGCTGTGCCTGCTCCGTTGGTCGGATCGTCTCCAGGGCCGTCCTGTTCAGGTGCAGATAGACAATACCACTGCAGTGGCTTACATCAATCACCAAGGGGGCACCAGGAGTGCCCGGGCGGCCCAGGAAGTGACCAGCATTTTGTCTTGGGCCGAGACGCATTTCCCGGCGATTTCAGCAGTTCACATTCCGGGTGTAGAGAATTGGCAGGCCGATTATCTGAGCCACCAGACCCTGGACCAGGGGGAATGGTCCCTGCACCCAGAGGTATTTCAAATGCTGTGTGCGAAATGGGGATTCCTGGATGTGGATCTGTTCGCGTCTCGGCTAAACAACAAGGTGGAAAGGTTTGTGGCAAGAACGTGCGAACCTCTAGCAGACGCCTCGGATGCGCTGGTGGTGCCTTGGCATCAGTATCATCTGATATACGCCTTTCCTCCGATTCAGTTGTTGTCCAGGTTCCTTCGCAGGTTGGCCTCGGAACCAACATTGGTGATTCTGGTGGCGCCGGTTCTGGTACGCGGACATCGTTCACCTGGCCGTCGAGCCTCCATGGCGGCTGCCAATGCGAGAAGATCTACTGTCTCAGGGACCGATCTTCCATCCTGCTTTACAGTCGCTGGCTTTAACGGCATGGCTGTTGAAAGCCAGGTCCTGAGAGACAGGGGTCTTTCCTCAGAGGTCATTCCTACCTTACTCAAGGCTAGAAAAGCCCCATCTGGTAAGATTTATTACCGTACATGGAAAGCTTATTTTGCCTGGTGTGAGTCCAGGGGCTTCTCTCTTTGTTCATACTCGGTGGCGAGAGTGTTGGCTTACCTTCAGTCTGGTGTGGACCAGCACCTTGCGTTGGCCACGATTAAGGGCCAGGTATCTGCACTGGCTGTCCTTTTCCAGCGCCCCTTGGCGTCTGCTTCTTTGATTCGCACCTTCATTCAAGGTGTGGGTCACTTGGCCCCTCCTCGAAGGGCGCCCTTACCTCCATGGGACTTGAACTTGGTTCTGTCCGTGTTACAACGTTCCCCATTTGAAAACATCAGGGAAATCTCGTTAACTCTGCTGTCTAAAAAGGTTGCCTTTCTTGTGGCGATCACTGCTGCTCGCAGAGTGTCGGCGTTAGCAGCCTTGTCTTGCCGCTCCCCTTACCTGGTGGTTCATAGGGATAAGGTGGTCTTGCGACCTAACCAGTCCTTTCTTCCAAAGATGGTCTCTGATTTTCACCTTAATGAGGACATTGTTTTGCCTTCGCTCTGTGCGAATCCCAAGCATCCTAAGGAGGTTGCTTTGCATTCCTTGGATGTTGCCAGGGCGATCAGGGTTTACCTGTCAACTGAATCCTTTCGGAAATCAGATTCCCTCTTTGTCCTTCCTGAGGGACCTCAGAAGGGTATGGCTGCGTCTGCGGCGACCATTTCGAAATGGATCAGACAGACATCTTGCAACTGGTTAGCATCTTGCGAGGGTTAGCATCTTGCGACTGGTGAGTATATTTGCAACTGGTGAGTATCTTGCGACTGGAGAGATTCTTTGCGATTGGTGAGTATCTTGCGACTGGTGAGTATCTTGCGACTGGAGAGATTATTTGCGATTGGTGAGTATCTTGCGACTGGTGAGATTCTTTGCGACTGGTAAGTATCTTGCGACTGGTGATCTTTGCGACTGGTGAGTATCTTTGCGACTGGTGAGATTCTTTGCAACTGGTAAGTATCTTGCGACTGGTGATCTTGCGACTGGTGAGTATCTTTGCGACTGTTGAGTATCTTGCGACTGGTGAGTATCTTGCGACTGGTTAGTATCTTGCGACTGGGAGTATCTTGCGACCGGTGAGTATCTTGGCGTCTGTTGCTATCTTTGCGACTGGTGAGTATCTTTGCGTCTGTTGCTATCTTTGCGACAGGTGAGTATCTTAGTGACTGGTTAGTATATTAGCGACTGGTGGGTACCCCAGGTTTAGTACCAGGGAAGTTAGAGGTAGTGTAGGTAAGGAAGAGCAGGTCGTTAACATTATCCCCATAGTGTAGTGGGTAATAATGTCCGACAGGATTGGGAATGCCACTCAGTGCACTTCTTGCGGCATGTATGAGTTTCTTGATGAACCAATTGAGGACGAATACTGCTGTGCAAGATGTGAACAACTTGTTGCTCTGGAAGCCCACATCGTGGATCTAGAGAACACAGTGACAAGACTGCGTGGCATCTACAACCTGGAAAGGAGCTTGGACATTACCCATCAGGCGCTGGCAGGGGCCAGCATAGAGGAGGGAGGAATAGAGGAGACGCAAGCAGCAGAGGTACGCAGCTGGGTGACTGTTAGGAATGTTAGTGGGAGGAGTGTCAGGGAGGCCAGTCCTGAGTTGGTACACCCTAACATATTTGCCGAGTTGCAGGTTGAGGGGGATATCAACTCAGGGGTGGCAGTGCTGGAGCATGAGCCCTCCCCCAGCTGCCAGGGGAGGGACGGCTCCAGGAAGAAGGGGGGCCGTAAATCAGGTAAGGTTAGAAAGGGTGTGGTAGTTGGGGACTCAATTATCAAGAGGACAGAGAGGGCAATCTGTAAAAAAGATCTCGTTAACCGAACAGTTTGTTGTTTGCCGGGCGCCCGCGTTCGGCATATCGCAGATCTGGCAGACAGATTGTTGTGCGGGGCTGGGGATGACCCAGCGGTCATGGTGCATGTGGGCACTAATGACAAAGTTAAAGGTAGGTGGAGGATCCTAAAGAACGATTTCAGGGACTTAGGTAATAGATTGAGGAAAAGGACCTCCAAGGTGGTTTTCTCTGAAATACTGCCGGTACCTCGAGCCACACAGGAGAGGCAGAAGGAGATTAGGGAACTTAACAAGTGGCTGAGGAATTGGTGTAGGAAGGAGGGGTTTGGGTTCCTGGAGAACTGGGCTGACTCCTCAGTCGGCTACCGGCTCTTTAGTAAAGATGGCCACAAAGTTGGAGGAGCTTTTAAACTAGGAGACGGGGGGGGGGGAGAGCTCAGAAGTAGAGTCAGTTAGGAGGGAGCAGAGGACTGAAGGCAGTGGTAGGGTCAGCAGCGACAGTAGGTCCACAACGTCAATTGGTAGGTCTGTGCGGGAGAACCGCAGACCAAACAGGAATAAACATAACCACCAATCACGTTTAACTTCAGTAAAACTAAGAGGGGTGTATGCTAATGCCAGGAGCCTAGCTAATAAAATGGATGAGTTGGAAATGTTAGTACATGAGGAGGACATAGACCTTGTGGGAATAACGGAGACTTGGTACAAGGAGGCAAATAAGAAGTGTAAACACGAAATCAAGATGGCTAAAACAGACTTTGAGAGACAAATAGCGGAAAGGAAAGTAAAAAAAACCCAAAGAAATTCTTTAAGTATATCAACAGCAAAAAAACTAGGGCAGAGCATATTGCACACATAATTAATGATGATGGGAGGATGGTTACAGAGGACACTGAAAAAGCAACCATGCTGAATGCTTTTTTCTCGTCAGTCTTTACACAGGAAAAGGAGGGGTACACTGACCATGACTGTATGGTTAGTAGTAATACACAGGACTTGCCACTATGGCTAACAGAGGGTGAAATCAGGGAAAGGCTGGATAAACTTAACACAAACAAATCACCAGGCCCGGATGGCGTACATCCGAGAGTACTCAAGGAACTCAGTAAGGTTATATCAAGACCACTGTTCCTGATCTTTGCGGACAGTATTAGGACAGGAGATGTACCAGGGGAGTGGAGGAAAGCTAACGTGATTCCGATATTCAAAAAGGGTCAGAGGCATATACCGGGAAATTATAGGCCTGTCAGTCTGACATCAGTAGTATGTAAACTTCTGGAGGGGATGATAAGGGACTATATCGTAGAGTTTGCTAAGGACAACAGCATCATCAGTAGTAACCAGCACGGGTTTACTAATGGGCGTTCTTGATACAGTTCCCCACAAGCGCTTAATTTATAAAATAAGGTCTGCAGGTATCGACAGCAGGGTTTGCTCTTGGATACGGAACTGGCTAAAAGGGCGTGTCCAAAGGGTGGTAATAAACAGCGCATACTCAGACTGGTCTGAGGTAGTAAGCGGGGTCCCCCAAGGCTCAGTCCTAGGACCAACCTTGTTCAATTTATTCATAAACAGCATTGAGGACGGGATCAGTAGTTCAATATCAGTTTTTGCAGATGACACAAAATTAGGCAGGGCAATAACAGCACAGCATGAAGCAGATATCCTACAGAATGACCTGGACAAAATAACGGAGTGGGCAACGACTTGGCAAATGAGGTTTAACGTGGATAAGTGTAAGGTTTTGCACTTGGGGACTAGCAACATAAAAGCACAATACACGTTAGGAGGGGAACCCCTGGGAGAATCAAAAATGGAGAAGGATCTGGGTGTCTTGGTGGATGATAGACTAGGCAACAGCATGCAATGTCAAGCGGCAGCTGCCAAGGCTAGCAGAATATTAGCATGCATAAAGAAAGGGATGTATTCCAGAGATAAGACTATAATCCTTCCACTTTATAAAACTCTGGTCCGAACGCATCTGGAGTATTCTGTCCAGTTCTGGTCACCTGTCCTCAGAAGAGATGTGTTGGAGCTGGAGAGGGTCCAGAGAAGGGCAACTAAACTAATTAGGGGATTGGAGTACCTTGATTATGAGGAGCGTCTGCAATCGCTTGATTTATTCTCCCTGGAGAAGAGACGCCTGAGAGGGGACATGATAGCAATTTTTAAATATCTCAATGGGGATCTAGGCTTAGAAAAAAAGCTGTTCAGTCGCAGGGATTGCATGAGGACTCGGGGGCATACAATGCGATTAGAGGAGAAGCGTTTTAACCTCAGGCAACGTGGGGAGTTCTTTACTGTTAGGGCTACAAGATTGTGGAATTCTCTACCACAAGAGGTGGTTTCTGCAGGTAGTATGGTGGCTTTCAAAAGACTACTAGACGTACATCTCAAGGATCAGAACATACAGGGGTATGCGAGATGATTACAGCCACACACACCTACACAGGTTGAACTGGATGGACTATTGTCTTTATTCAACCTCACCTACTATGTAACTATGTAACTATGACAATTGTACAGGCCTATTCTTTGAAGGAACGGGTACCGCCCTTCCCTGTCAAGGCGCACTCTACAAGAGCGGTGAGTGCGTCCTGGGCCTTCCGGCATCAGGCTTCGGTGGCCCAGGTGTGTAAGGCTGCGACTTGGTCGTCAGTGCACACCTTTTCCAAATTCTACAAAATGTATGTTCTGGCATCAGCTGATGCCTCCTTTGGCCGCCAAGTTCTCTGTGCGGCAGTACCGTGAGGGGGCCCTGTTTTTTTTGCGCGTCCCTGGCTGTTGGGGTTGTTTATCCCCTTGGTTACTTGCTTTCCTGGGTTGTTGCTCCTGTTGAGCCTTTTTTTGTTAACCAGAGGGTTACCTTTCTGTTCATGTAAGGTTCCTTTCTCTGATGTGGGTACTGCGTTGCCTTTCTGACGGTTGTGTTTTCCCACCCCTCATGTCTACACTGCTTTGGGACATCCCATTGGTGAAGACTGTATGAGTGGGCGGCGACTGTCGGAGGACGTAAGAGAAAACTGAATTTTTGTAAAATCTTACCGTAAAATCCATTTCTCTGAGTCCTCCAACAGTCCCCGCCCCCTCCTTTTGGGGTTCTTGGACTCTAACTGCTTGCTACCAAACTGAGTTGGGATGGCTGATAGCAGGGGGGTATTGGACCAGTGGGACAGCCCCCATAGGTGTGTCTATGTAAACGCTTTGTTTTTAACAAGTCTTATGCCTAGCTTGCTCCTATGGATAAGAGGTCAATACCCATTGGTGAAGACTGTATGAGTGGGCGGCGACTGTCGGAGGATTCAGAGAAAGGAATTTTACGGTAAGATTTTACAAAAATTCAGTTTTTCTGCAAAGCCTGATGTCAAAAGTGCAGTCGGTTTGTTCTGGTGCTGCTAGCCACAGAAGTCCTCAGTCCTCCCCGCTATCTGCAAGATCTTTGGATTCTGACACCTATATGGTTGCCGCAGGCGCAGACCTCCCTGAGGGGTCGGTGTCTTCACAGTCTGACGGTAAAGATGTTCTGTGCGGGAAACTTTTAAAATGGCTGATGAACCCACAGTGTCAGGTACACAGGTGTCTTTTGGCTCCCACAAATATCGCAAATCAGGTAAAGTATTCCCTTCCCTTGTCCAACTTGTTTCACTCTATTGTGGATGAACAATGCTTATGCATTAAGCCCATTCTGGTGATGTCTAAGCATTTTGCATGCCGTTATCCCTTTGCAGAGGCGGTGGATACCAGGTGGGCTGTTGAATAAAGCGACTCTGGTGCTAGTCGAAGAGTCGCCTACTTTTTTTCGGATCCAGTGGATAGACTGGTGGAATCCTTTATCCTGCCATTTACATGTGGTGACGGGTCACATGTTAAAAGCTAACTTTGTGAACGTTCTCATAGCACAGACTGCTACTGAATGGGTGAAGTTGCTGAAGAGTAACTTGAAAATGACACCGCTTCCCCCTGCTGTTCTGGAACTGTTAGACCAGTTGTTCCAAGCTCTGGTGTTCATGTGTGATACGTCCCTGGACTTGGCCTTATTGGTGGCCAGGACATCAGCAGTGGGGGTTGCTATTAGATGCCTGATATGGCTGAAATGCTGGTCGTCTGACCAGGCTTCTAAAAAAGCTGTTGCTGATCTCCTTTTATGGGAGAAGCTATTTGGAGCCTCTCTGGATGAGTTGATCAAAGGTATCACCGGGGATAAGGGCACTAATCTGCCCCAATCCTCTTAAAGGTAAGGGGGTGCGCTCTAGGCGTGGGCCTTCCTTTTTCTGCTCATAAACCTCTTTTCTCTTACATCCTCTGACAGTTGCCGCCTGATGGTATTAGCCTTCATTAATGGGTAATGGCGCACTCTGCAGGAGCAGGCTAGGCAGATAATTATCAGGTTTATACAAAAAAACTTTCTCTTATGTCCTCTGACAGTCGCCGCCCACTCATACAGTCTTAACTTATGGGTATTGACCTCTTATCCACAGGAGCAAGGTAGGCTTAAGATTTGTTAAAACTCAAAACACTATGCATAGACACCCCTATAGGGGGCTGTCCCTCTGGTCCAATACCCCCCCTGCTAGCAGCATTCCCAAATCAGTTTGTCTTTTGCCTAGTCAGGAGTAGGCAGGCTTACCTTAGCTGGGGCTACAGTCTCAGCCTTTTCTTCTGTTTTCTTAATTTTTATTTCTGCTAAGTTTTTTTCTTTACACTGATAGCTTTTTATTTGATCCTGTGCTTAGTCAGACTTCGGAAAACTACAGCGTTTGCGGAGCTGGGAATCGGACTGGTTGTACTAGAGCCTTACGGAATCCCAGCCTGCCATCGAGCGTTTAGCAGGCTATGCGTACGCCCTGGCCTCACAAACGACCTGTCCCTGTCCTCGGGGACAAGGCCCGCAAAGTGGCCACTTCGCTAGGATGTCTCAACTGTGGTACGCCGCGTGTTGCTAGAATCCTGTTTGGCTGACGGCACCCCCACCACCAGGGGTGGGAGGCTTCCCGTCGCAGAGAGGCACCCACGCCTTCGCTGGATCGGTAAGTATCATGCTACCCCCTCTGTCTGTGACAAAGCAGTTTCAGTACCGTTAACCCTTTGGGTCTCCAACGGATTCGTGTTGGACCGTGGTCCCTAAGGTGGATCACATGGTGTCCAGGTTGAACAAGGCCACTCTAATGCCTGTGGAGGATTCTCCGGTGTTTAGGGACCCTACGGATAGACAGTCGGAATCTCTTACTCTCCACTCCTATATGTTGGTGGGTTCTTTGATGACACCTGTTTTCGCCTCTGTAATGGTCTCTCAGGCTGTGGTAGAGTGGGCCAAGGTGCTCAGACGCACCCTTGTGGCTGATTCCGCCCCTCCTGCTACTTTGGAGATGGTGGACCAAATTATTCAGGCTGTTTTATACCTGTGACGCGGCCTTGGATGAGGCCCCTTTAGTCTCATGACTATCTGCTGTCGCAGTGATAATCCATCGTATGGTATGGCTAAAGAGCTGGTCGGCTGACCAGACTTCCAGGAAGACGGTGTCTGACATCCCTTATGCAGGGAATCTCCTTTATGGGGAATCCCTGGACGAGTTGGTTAAGGGGGTCACTGGGGGCAAAAGCACTCTGCTGCCCCAAGCACCCAAGGGTAAGTTTTTCCGCGGTAAGCGGGGCCCTTACTTTAAACCTAATCAGGAGTCCTTTCGTGCCTTCAAGGCACAAGACAAGGGCAAATCCTTCAAGGGCGCTGGTGGCCAGAAGAAGCCTTGGGCGGGCAAGTCAAAGGCTGCCCACGCTGGCACGGCGGCCCAGTCCGCCTCGACCTGAAGGGGTGCCCTCACCCGTTTCAGGGGTGGGGGGACATCTGTGAGGTTTTCCCGAACCTTGGATGTCCCGGATTCAGAACAGGTGGGTTCAAGAACTCATTCGGTCAGGGTACAAGATCGAATTCCGGTCGCGTCCAGCGGACAGGTTCTTTCCCTCAAATCTTCATTTGACCCCAGATCGTTTACAAGATCTTCAACGGGGGGTTCAGGATCTCATCGCCCAGGGGGTGATCGTCCCGGTGCCTCATCAGGACAGATCTCGGGGGTTTTACTCAAATCTGTTCACAGTGCCCAGAAAGGAGGGCAAGGTGCGTCCGATTCTGGACTTGAAATCTCTAAACCGCTTTGTGCGGGTTCAAAAATTCCGTATGGAATCCCTTCGTTCGTTCGCTTCCCTGAGCCTGGGAGATTTCCTGGCTTCTATTGACCTCAAGGATGCGTATCTACACATCCCCATATTCGAGGGTCATCTGAGGTACCTCCGGTTCGCAATCGCGGAGGAGCACTAACAGTTTGTGGCCTTACCCTTCGGTCTCACTTCGGCTCCAATGGTGTTTACCAAAGTGTTGGCTCCGGTTCTGGCCCTGTTGCGGGCGCAGGAGATTGCGATCCTGGGATATCTGGACAATCTCCTGTTAAGATCGAGTTCCAGTCCAACTCTGTTGCGCAATCTGTCAACCACGGTTCAGATGCTCCAGGAGTTCAGGTGGACCATCAACTTTCAGAAGTCGACATTGTCCCCTTCTGTTCGTCTCCCTTACTTGGAGATGGTCCTGGACTCCGCCCATGCAAACGTTTTTCTGCCGGAAGACAAACTCCGGACTCTACAGAATGAGGTCAGGTCCCTCTAGTACAACGATACGCCCAGGACCTGCATGCGGTCCCTGGGTTTGATGGTGTCAGCCTTCGAGGCGATACCATATGCACAGTTCCACACACTATCTCTCCAAGCGGAGATCCTGGCCCGGTGGGACAGGCATCCTCATTCCTTGGAAAGGAGGATATCTTTGAGTCACCAAGTCAGAGAGGATCTTCTGTGGTGGCTCCAGTCTCCGGCTCTGACGGAGGGGAAATCCTTCCAGCTGTTGTGGACAGTGATCACCACGGACACCAGCCTGTCGGGCTGGGGTGGTGTTCTGGGCACTCTGTCTGCCCAGGGCACTTGGTCGGAGGAGTCCTCCCTAACGATAAATATCTTGGAACTGCGAGCGATCAGACTATGCTTGCTCCGTTGGTCAGATCATCTTCGGGGCCACCTTGTGCGTGTGCAGATGGACAACGCAACTGCGGTGGCTTACATCAATCACCCAGGGGACACCAGGAGTGCCCGGGCGGCCCAGGAAGTGGCCAAAATTCTCTATTGGGCCGAGACGCAGGTCCCGGCGATTTCGGCAGTTCACATTCCAGGTGTGGAGAACTGGCAGGCCGATTATCTGTGCCGCCAGACCCTGGACCAGGGGGAATGGTCCTTACACCCGGAGGTGTTTCAGATGCTGTGTGTGCATTGGGGATCCCTGGATGTGAATCTGTTCGCGTCTCGTCTAAACAACAAGGTGGGAAGGTTCGTGGCAAGAACGCGCGATCCTCTGGCAGACGCCTCAGATGCGCCGGTGGTGCCTTGGAATCGGTATTGACTGATTTATGCCTTCCCCCCGATTCAGTTGTTGTCCAGGTTCCTTCGAAGGTTGGTCTCGGAACCGAAGTTGGTGATTCTGGTGGCCCCGGACTGGTCGCGCCGGTCTTGGTACGCAGACATCATGCAACTGGTCGTCGAGCCTCCCTGGCGGCTCCCATTACGAGACGATCTGCTGTTTCAGGGGCCGATCTTCCATCCTGCTCTACAGTCGCTGGCTTTAATGACATGGCTGTTGAAAGCCAGGTCCTGAGAGATCGGGGTCTCTCGTTGGCGGTCATTCCTACCCTACTCAAGGCTAGGAAGGCCTCGTCCGGTAAGATCGATGACCGTACTTGGAAGGCTTATTTTGCCTGGTGTGAATCGCGGGGTTTCCATTCTCGCTCCTTTTCGGTGGCGAGGGTGTTGGCCTTCCTGCAATCTGGTGTGGACCAGCGTCTTGTGCTGACCACTATTAAGAGTCGGAGTTGGCAGCCCTGTCCTGCCGCTCCCCTTACCTGGTTGTTCATAGGGATAAGGTGGTCTTGCGACCTCTTAATCTTTCCTTCCTAAGGTGGTATCCGATTTTCATCTTAACAACGACATTTGTTCGTTGTGTGTGAATCCTAAACATCCTAAGGAATTTGCCTTGCATTCCTTGGATGTGGTCCGGGCGATCAGGGTGTACCTGTCGTCTACTGAATCCTTCAGAAAGTCGGATTCTCTTTTTGTCCTTCCCGAGGGCCCTCGGAAAGGTATGGCTGTGTCTGCGGCAACCATTTTGAAATTGATCAGACAGACGATAGTACAGGCGCACTCTACCAGAGCGGTGAGTGCATCCTGGGCTTTCCGACATCAAGCATTGGTGGCCCAGGTGTGCAAGACAGCGAATTGGTCGTCCGTGTACACTTTTTCCAAATTTTACAAGCTTGATGTTTTGGCATCGGCAGATGCCTCCTTTGGCCGCAAAGTTCTGTGTGCAGCAGTGCCTTGAGGGGGACATGGCGTTAGCCTGTTCCCGCCTGTTGGTTTGTTTCCCCTTTGCTGATTTGCTTTCCTGGGTTTGTTTGCTCCTGTTGAGCTTTTCTGTTACCCAGCGTTTTTACCTTTCTGGTTCAGATAAGGTTCCTTTCTCTGACCTGGGTGCTGCGTTGCCTTTGTGACGGTTGCGCTTCCCACCCCTCATGTCTACACCGCTTTGGGACATCCCATAATTGAAGACTGTATTAGTGGGCGGCGACTGTCAGAGGACGTAAGAGAAAACTGAATTTTTGTAAGAACCGTAAAATTCCTTTCTCTGAGTCCTCTGACAGTCGCCGCCCCGTCCCTCTTTTTTGGGGTTCTTGGACTATACTGTTTGCTACCAAACTGATTTGGGAATGCTGCTAGCAGGGGGGTATTGGACCAGAGGGACAGCCCCCTATAGGTGTCTATGCAAAGTGTTTTGTGTTTTAACAAATCTTATGCCTAGCTTGCTCCTGTGGATAAGAGGTCAATACCCATAAGTGAACACTGTATGAGTGGGCGGCGACTGCTGGAGGACTCTATAGGAATTTTACAGTAAGTTTTTACAAAAATTCAGTTTTTGTACCTCAGCACGCCACTAGGGGGCCATCCCAAAGCCATTACCAGAACCCAATCTATTACTTCAGTTTCAAGCTGCCTAGCTTCAGGAGCCGATCTTTAGGTCTTTCCGAGCTAAGACCTAGCGTCTTGGCTTTCTTATATTTTTTTTTCCTCTAAATTTAAGTGTTTTCTCTTTACACACTAGATTTCTATTTCTTCTCACAATCACTAGATAGTCAGGGATTCCTTTCCTGGAGGACTACAAGTGACTGCAGAGCTGGGCCTAGGACTGGGTATCCTAGATCCTTATGGAGTCCCAGCCTGCCAACGAGCGTCGCAAATTACTGGTACGCCAAGGCCTCGCAATGACAGTGCCCCCTCCATAAGGGGGCAAGCCGGCGGAGCTGCGCTTCGCAGAGAATGTCTCAACACGGATCGACCGTGTGTTGCCAGCGTCTCTCTCATGGCTGACGGCACCCCCACTTAGGGTGGGAGGTCTCGTTTTTGAGCGGTGCCTGCTGCTGGACTGGAGTACTGAACCCCCTTGTCCCTGGGGACATTTGGGGAGTTGTTTGCCCACTCCTAGAGGATAGCAGGGCTGGCGGTCTCTGTAGGATCCTTCTTCTGGCTGGGTTGGGGTTTTTTCCCTCCCCTCCCTGCCCCCGATGGGGGCGCTGCATGGGAATGCTGTGGGGGTCTCCCTGGGGTCCCTGTTAATAGCCAGAAATGTGTTTGGTGCATTTATTTTGCACCTGTTTGGAGCGTCCGCCACTTTAGTGGTTTGCAGATTCCTAGCTCTGTGTAATACAGCAGCCATGTGAGATTTCTGCTCAGGCTCCCATTCAGGCGCCATCTTGGATGTGGGCAATATGCCTAGTAAGGGCAAGCAGCCATTTTCCTTGTGACTTTTGTCATTGACTTTCAATAGCAAGAAAAGAAGTTTCCCCTATTGGTGGGATTTTTTAGGCACTCACGTATACACAAGTTGATTTTATGAAAATGTTAATATTTTATTGAAAAAACAAAATTTAACAAAGTAGTATAAAAGGCAAGTAAATTGAGATTCAATCTTAAGGATAATAACAACATACTCGGAACAACATTCAATAATCAAAAAAATAGTATCCAAATACTGGCATGTGCTTGCTCTGGACCCCACCGTGGGCAAATACGTCCCAGAACACCCCCATTTTACCTATCGGAAGGTACCGGCGCTAAAGGATAAACTCGTTCAGAGTGAATTTAAAAACCAAGAAAAACATGACCCGTGCAAATATAAGGGCACTTATATGTGCGGCAGCTGCAGATACTGTGGTTTTATGTTGACATCTAAAAATCCCATCTTGCCGAATGGCCAGGTATTTAGGCCTAAACATTTTGCCAACTGCCGCACTCACGGAGTGGTATATTTACTACTCTGTGGGTGCGGCTGTTTTTACGTCGGCAAGACAAAATTAGACTTTTTCAAACGTGCCAATAGGCATATTAAAAGTATTAAGACCTGTGACCCGGATCTACCCCTCGGGCGGCACGCGGCACTTGTTCACCCAGGGAAATTTCCTAAAATTAAATTTTTAATTTTAGACAGGATCCACCCTAGTTCCAGAGGAGGAGACTGGAACAAGGTCCTCCTGCAAATGGAACTACGGTGGATCTATCTCCTTAAAGCCACTGAACCCCCAGGATTAAATGAGATGGTATCCTTCAAACCGTTCCTAGAGGGTTTCAGCTCAGGAGGAATGGAAAAATGAGATCTCCTTCCTCATTGCTGACAACTTCTATATTATCTCTGGAATAATAACCATCCTGCCGCTCTAGTCTGTCACCAGTAGGGGTCAGTGATGGCAATACTATCATTAATAAATGTATATATGTATTTGATGCATGCATATAATTCCATTTCTGGTTTCTGATCTCCTAACAGGTGCTCCTGCGCTCATCTGAAACCTCCGTGGGCTGTAATCAAAATGATAAAAAAAAAAAAAACCCTTTTTTGTCTTTTTTCTTTTTTGTGCCTTTTTTCTTTCCTTTGCAAACAAACAAGGAAAGCCAGAGATTGGCAAAGATAGCCTCAATGGGGCAACAATATAAACTTCCCTTTGAATTATACTTCTTCTTACTTAGAATAACATTCACACATAATGCCTTTCACTTCCTGTCCTTACAGGACGGAAGAATGTGGTTTTTGTCGCTTGTGAATTCATACCAAGCGGACAACCCGGCACGGGAGGCGGCCGCCACCTAGTGGCGAGCCGCATCATGAGTCTTCTGTCTTGTCAAGGTCCCGCATCGCGAGACCCACAGACGATGACTCACACAATGCCCCGCCTGCGTTCCCCGCTGACGGGTCAGGTGACGTGCCGGTGGAACGCAGGAGCCGACCGGACTTCCGCCATACCGCAATCCGGGATAATGGATCAGGGGAACGCCCGGCCCCTCCGCACCAGGGACCCCATCAGGCGATTAGCGCGAGAGGAGGATGAAACAAGTCAGATAAGTACACACAGCTGTTAGCCCAATTGACTCCATATATAAACCCCCTGATCTCGGCAGTGAACTCATTGTTCGCTTGCTGAGAACACTGAGGGGATCCGGCCTGATCCAGGCTATTCAACATCTTGTAAAAGGTAATAATTCATATTCCTTTTTCTTTGACACTCCACTAAATCTCCTCCTAGTTGATGGAGGTGATTAGTTTATACTTATGGTCATTATTGATGAATGGGAGGAACGAAGATACAATCATTTTAAGGAGTTGTTGTGTTCACTCACCGACCCCTTGTAATTAAATGGCTCTCTTTCCTCTCCATGTCTAGGAGCGGGATTGATAGCTATCCGTCTCAAACATATGTTATTATACTGGCATTAAGATGGAACTTGTTATATTATTTTATTTCTTAGTCTCTGTCATCCTCCCCTTCTCAAATAATATGGCCAGCCTACATCATCGGATCAATAAGCTCTTTCCTTATGACTTTATATCTCCCCTCTCTAGCTGATCGGCCACTTTCTGGGATCCAGTTGTCCCGACTTGGCGTTTTCCTGGGACTATCCACACATATTGGCACAACTCCCTTTCCCCACAACACACACTTGTGAGGGTCTCATCATATGAACTATACCAACTATATAGCCAACCCGTGGATTCAGTAGAGCGTATACAGCACCTGTTTTTAACATATACCGGCAGGTATATAATTTTATCCATCACCGAACAGAATGTAAGTCATGACTATTTTCTTTAGTCTCTCTATACAAACTGATGTATTGTATGAATATCTGCATTATTATGTTTATTTGATTGATTTTTTTTGATCAATTATCTACAGACCACCACCCAGGGTCTCCTCTTTCCCCCCTGAAGAAGGAGTATTTGTATAACTCCGAAACTAGTCGGGTCTGGAGCCTTCACCCTGAATTGGTGTGATATTCAAAGTGCATATGTGATGTATCTCAATTTACTTGCCTTTTATACTACTTTGTTAAATTTTGCTTTTTCAATAAAATATTAACATTTTCATAAAATCAACTTGTGTATACGTGAGTGCCTAAAAAATCCCACCAATAGGGGAAACTTCTTTTCTTGAGATTACATTGGGATGTGGCACCACCAAAAGCACCCAACACAGGTAACCCCCTTTTGATTGACTTTCAATAGGCACCTTTTCTCTGGGCTCGAGGGCTGGCCTCTAGCGATATGAGGTCACTTCCTCCTCCATTTTTTTTATACTATGTGTTTTTTTGCTAGTGTGTTTTCTCAAGGGGTTCTTTCAGTTGATACAGATTGCACCCGCGGGAACCGCCGATTTAAAGGGCCATTTCATTTAAGGCAAAAATGGTCTCCCGTGATAATCCCCCGCAGACCTGGTGGGGACTTAGGGTACACCTGAATCCTCTCCCCTTGCACCCATATCTGCTGCTCTGGCGACTTTGGCGTCCCAGGTGAATCTGCTGATGTCGGCACGCTCCTCCATAAAAAATGGCCTGTGCCCTCCCAGTCCTCTGACTCTGAGCCCGAATTGGTTGCCATGGAAGATGGTCCCCCTAAGGGGTCCCGGTCCTCCACATGGAGGAGGGGGAATCTTCCTTCTCGGTAGCGCGGGAACGCGCTATGATGGATGCTCTTATGGGTGTCATAACAAACGCTCTATCTTAACGATGAGCCAGCTCAGTCAAGTGAGCGATCCGTTTTGCTGGGGTCCTGCATACCCCAGACTGTCTGGTCAGGCAATTTTCCTGCCTGGTGGATTTTCACGAGATCGTGAATGGCCAGTGGCGGCGCATTTAGCGCATGTTGGTGGTGCCTAAGCGTTTTTCCACCCGCTCTCCGTTTTTTGGAGGCGATAGACGAACGTTGGTCGGTGTCCCCAAGCAGGGGATCACTGTCTAGGCTGAATAAGTCCACCTTACTTGCCGGTAGGGGATTCCCAGTATTCAGGGATCCGGCTGATAGGCGCGTGGAAGCGCTTGCCCGCCACATTTAACTAGTGGCGGGTTCCCTGTTGCAACCTGTGTTTTACCTCAGTGTTGGCCTCTCAGGCGCTCATGACATGGTGCAAGAGGCTTTGCAGCAGGATCAGCTCGTCCACACTGCGAGGCTTTGGAAGTGGCTTCCTTTCCTCGACCGGTTGTCGGCGGTGGGGATTGCGACCCACCGCATTACCTGGTTAAAGTGCTGGTTGGTTGACCACTCGTCCTAAAGGACGGTGTCTGAGGTCCACTATAAAGGGGGGGCGTCTTTGGGGTAACTCTAGATGAGTTGATTACGGGGCTCACGGGAGGTAAGAGTACTCGTCTGTCCCAGGTCACCAAGGGAGAGCTCCCCTGTACGTGGAGGGGCCCCCCCTTCAAGACTCATCATAATTGCTTTCGTGCCTTTGGGATGCAGGAGAAGGGTAAACCCTTCCGCCTTCCCGGTGACCAGGAGGAGCTGTGGTCGGGTAAGCCAAACGCCGGTCAGTCTGGTTCGGCGGCCCAGTCCACCTCTCCCTAAAAGGGAAGTCCTCCCCCTTGTCGGGGTGGGGGGACGTCTGCTTTCTTTTTAGGAACCCTTGTTGTCCGACATTCAGGACAGGTGGGTTCACGAACCAATTCGTTTAGAGAAATCTAGTTCATCTCACCCCGCAGACAGGTTCCTCCCGTCCATTCTTCAGCTGCCCCCTGATCGTCTCAGAGATTTCATGGGGGCTGTGCACGGTTTGCTTGCACACAGTCATTGTACCCGTTCTTTTTTGGAAAAAGTTTTCGCGGTTTTGACTCCAACCTGTTCACGGTGCCCAGGAAAGAGGGCACGGTGTGTCTGATTCTGGACTGGTAGTCCCTGAACCGCTTTGTGTGGGACGTTCAGGATGGGATCCATCTGGTCGGTGATGGCCTCGTTGAGGCCTGAGGAATTACTGCATCCATCGCCTTGCAGGATCTCCACATCCCTATTTTCGAGGGTCATCAGAGCTGCTTTCGCTTTGCGGTGGCTGGGGAGCATTACCAGTTTGTGGCTTTGCCTTTCGGTTTTGCTTTGGCTCCCAGGGTTTTCACCAAAGGTGTTGGCTCCAGTCTAGCTTTGTTGCGTTTACTGGGCATTGCGGTCCTCGGTTTCCTGGACGACCTTTTGTAAGTTTGAACTCATGTGTAAACTTGGCAAAAGATCTAGCTGTGAAGGTTCTGACACTTCAGGAGTTTGGGTGGGCCATCAATTTCAGAAGTTGGCACTGACTCCCTCTACTCGTTTCCAGTACCTAGATGGTCCTGGACTCTGCTCAATCTGGGGTCTTCCTTCCGGAGGACAAAAATTGGGACTTTGCGGGAGGAGATCGGAGCTCTCATGAACGACGATCTCTCCTCTTTGCGGACCTGCATGCAGGTTCTGGGACGGCTGGTCTCGGCCTTTGAAGCAGTTCCGTTTGCTCAATTTACACCAGGTCTCTGCAAGCGGAGATCCTGGACAGGTGGGACAGGACACCTCAGTCCTTGGAAAGGAGTACTTCCGTGAGTCATCCGGGTCGGATCTTCTGTGGTGGCGTTGGCCGCTGTCCTTGACACAGGGTGGGTCCTTCAGACCTCTATTATGGACGGTTGTCATCACGGATGCCAGCCTGTCGGGTTGGGGAGGAGTTCTTGGCACATTTTGCGCCCAGGGGACGTGGTCGGCGGGGGCAACTTCGCTACCGATCAGCGTCTTGGAGTTCCGAGCGCTCAAGCTTTGTCTGTTCCGGTGGTCACCTCAGCTTCAGGGGTGTTCAGTGTGGGTACAGATGGACAATGCCACGGCTGTGGCTTGTATCAATCACCAAGGGGGCACGTGGAGTGCCCGGGCGGCCATGGAAGTGGCCAAGATTCTGTCCTGGGCTGGATCGCAGGTACCTGCCTTCTCGGCCGTTCTCATTCCGGGTCTGGAACTCTGGCAGGCGGACTATCTACGTCGCCAGACTTGGACCGAGGGGAATGGTCCCTACATCCAGAGGTGGTTCACCTCCTGTGCGTCCAGTAGAGGACCCTGGGCGTGGATTTGTTTGCGTCCCGTCTCCACAAAGTGGTGGTAAGGTTTGTAGCCAGGGCTTGCGATCTTCTGGCAGACGCCGCGGACGCGTTGGTGCCTTGGCACAGCTATCGGCTACTGTATGCCTTTCCTCCGATTCCACTGTTATCCAGGTTCCTCCGCAGGTTGGAGTAGAAACGGATGTCAGTCATTCTGGTGGCCCCGGACTGGCCTCGAAGATCCTGGTACGTGGCTGTCGTTCAGATGGTCGTTGAACCTTGATGGCGGCTTCCGCTGCAAGATGATCTGTCTCAAGGACCGATCTTCCATTCTGCTTTACAGTTGCTGGCTTTTTCAGCATTGCGATTAAAAGCCAGGTCTTGAGGGATAGAGGTCTTCCTCAGGCGGTCATCCTTACCTTGTAAGGGACTCGCAAGGCCACTTCAAGGAAGTTTTTTTTTCTGCAGCACCTGGATAGCGTATATTGCTTGGTGCGAAGTGCATGGTTTGTACCCTAGTTCCTTCTCGGTGGCAAAGGTCTTGGCCTTCCCACAGAAGGGTGTGGTTTCAACGACCTTTGGCTTCGCTTTCTTTGGTCCGCACCTTCATTCAAGAGGTGCGGCATTTGGCTCACCCCGAGGGGAGCTCTCTTGCTTCCAGGAGACCTGAATTTGTTTTTTGTCAGTGTTACAATAAACCTCTCTTCGAGAACATCAGGGGGGTGTCTCTGTCTGTGTTGTCACAGAAAGTTGCTTTTCTGGTGGCCATCACGTCGGCTCGCAGAGTGTCTTAATTGGCGGCCTTGTCCTGCAGCTCTCCTTATCTATTACTTCACAGAGATAAGGTGGTTCTGCGACCGAGTCAATCTTATCTTTCCACGGTGGTTTCTTCCTTTCACCTCAATGTGGATATTGTTTTGCCTTCGCTGTGCGCATGGCCCAAGCATCCTAAGGAGTTTGCTTTGCTTTCTACGGATGTGGTCTGGGCGGTCAAAGTCGCCCTGTCCGCAACGGAGTAGATTCGGCAGTCTGATTCTCTATTTGTTCTTCCTGAGGGACCTCGGAAGGGATCGGCCACCTGCGCTGCAACCACTTCTAAATGGATCAGACAAGCGATTATTCAGGCCTATTCCATCAAGGGTCAGGTTCCTCCTTTCCCGGGAAAGGCTCATTCTACTCGACCCATTAGTAGTGCCTCTTGGTTTTTTTTCACCATCAGGCGTCTGTGACTGAGGTGTGCAAGACGGCGACATGGTCATCAGTGCACACTTTCACGAAGTTTTACAAAACTTGACGTTTTGGCATCTTCGGATGCTTCTTTTGATCACAAAGTTTTGAGTGCGGCAGTTGTTTGAGGGGACATTGTTTTTAATGTGGGGGTGTGTGTGATCCCTGCGCTGTCTGAGGTGGCCAGAGACTCCCTGCTGCAGCGCCACTGGGACTGATACTAAGGCAGTAAATGATATAATTAAAGGGGTAGTGGTGCGCTTCAGGAATCAGCTCTAATGGATCTCTATTTGGGTTAGTGGCAGTGGTGTGTACAAATCTTGCTTTAAAGGTGCTCCGCGTGATAAATATAATATTTATATTTTTAAAAATAATTAGGTGATGAAAGTGCAGGTGTGCCAATCAAATCAGTAAATATAAAGGTATTTCTTAAAATAAATAAATATATGAGTACGGTGTGTATCAATAGATAAATAAGTAAATAAATATCAGAATGCTACTTCTTTGCCAGTGACATCAATAAATAAATTATATAAATCCAGTGTTGGCCTTCAATCTGATTAATAAACAGTAAAACAAATATATTGTGCTCAAAATAAAGTGCTACATGCAATTTTCTATTAAAACGGTGCTAGAAAAGATATCTGTGAATAGTTCGAATGTAATCCTTCAAATATCAATATTTAAATGAGATAGTCCAGAAGAAAAAAATTATATAGATAACATCCAAAATAGCTTGTGTGAATACGTTCCTCGCTTATATCCGTGCTTCACTCATGCAATCAAGTGGCTATGATCTCCTTCACCTTGTGTGTCACCTCTGAGTGCTCTAGCCTCTCACCTTATAGGCAAGATCAATATGCCTTTGGTATCTATCCAAGCTCAACGATAGACTCAATTTCTCTGAATCCGGATCCTTTCTTCCTTAATGGAGCTGCTTTCTTGGATCCCTCTAAGTGTTTGTCTTGATCGTTTTTAATACTATCCTCTTTGTCCGATCTTTAGTGTGCCTCAGAGACAAAGACTATTCATGGTGCAGTATATCCAACTCATTTATTAAAATATAAAGATTTACACTTACAATTTAGGCATGATACTTCAGCATGTAAACAAAAAACCAGCCGCCGCTTGGTTCTCACAACATATCTCCTTTCCTCTAATCAAACACATTGCCAACACCAGATATAATATAAGTCCTGGTTTTTTAAGGAGGCTGTTGGTTTTTAACATGTTTTTAATATATTCGTTTAAATAAATTCTAGTTTTAAGATATCGGAATTGAGCTAAGTTCTAACCCACTTCCGGGCCGCTAGCTAATATTCCAAGTGAAGGAAAGGGTGGGCAATAAGCTATTCCTATTAGCATATTGAACGGGCGGGCAGAAAAACAAAAAATGGCCGAAGGAGAACTTCCGCCAAGAAGCAATATAATAGAACTCCAAAAAAATGGCGGCCGGTGTATATCCGGTCTCGCCGCTATATAATGAACGTCACTCCAGCTATAACCACTCCCTGAGGAAGTCACGTGACCTCGTGACGTAACGCGTAGGAGGAGCCGGAAGTGACGTTACAACGGAGCCCGATCTCCACAGCGGCGGCTGGTTTTTTGTTTACATGCTGAAGTATCATGCCTAAATTGTAAGTGTAAATCTTTATATTTTAATAAATGAGTTGGATATACTGCACCATGAATAGTCTTTGTCTCTGAGGCACACTAAAGATCGGACAAAGAGGATAGTATTAAAAACGATCAAGACAAACACTTAGAGGGATCCAAGAAAGCAGCTCCATTAAGGAAGAAAGGATCCGGATTCAGAGAAATTGAGTCTATCGTTGAGCTTGGATAGATACCAAAGGCATATTGATCTTGCCTATAAGGTGAGAGGCTAGAGCACTCAGAGGTGACACACAAGGTGAAGGAGATCATAGCCACTTGATTGCATGAGTGAAGCACGGATATAAGCGAGGAACGTATTCACACAAGCTATTTTGGATGTTATCTATATAATTTTTTTCTTCTGGACTATCTCATTTAAATATTGATATTTGAAGGATTACATTCGAACTATTCACAGATATCTTTTCTAGCACCGTTTTAATAGAAAATTGCATGTAGCACTTTATTTTGAGCACAATATATTTGTTTTACTGTTTATTAATCAGATTGAAGGCCAACACTGGATTTATATAATTTATTTATTGATGTCACTGGCAAAGAAGTAGCATTCTGATATTTATTTACTTATTTATCTATTGATACACACCGTACTCATATATTTATTTATTTTAAGAAATACCTTTATATTTACTGATTTGATTGGCACACCTGCACTTTCATCACCTAATTATTTTTAAAAATATAAATATTATATTTATCACGCGGAGCACCTTTAAAGCAAGATTTGTACACACCACTGCCACTAACCCAAATAGAGATCCATTAGAGCTGATTCCTGAAGCGCACCACTACCCCTTTAATTATATTGTTTTTAATGTCTTTCCTTGTTGGGGTGTTTTTCTGGGTTTGTTCCAGTTTTTTACTGTGGGCTCAGGTTGTTACTAGCGTTAATAGCGTTATTTGCGTTACCTTCTTATCTGGTTGCGTTGCTTTCCCACCCCTCATAACTGCACTGCTTTGGGACGTCCCATTAGTGAAGGCTAATACCATCGGGCGGCGACTGTCAGAGGACGTAAGAGAAAATAGAATTTTTGTAAGAACTTACCGTAAAATTCTTTTCTGAGTCCTCTGACAGTCGCTGCCCCCACCCCT
Source organism: Pelophylax lessonae (assembly GCF_965119305.1). Lineage (NCBI taxonomy): Eukaryota > Metazoa > Chordata > Amphibia > Anura > Ranidae > Pelophylax > Pelophylax lessonae. The sequence goes on from NC_138779.1 coordinate 166,479,350, forward strand.
CTGGTTTTTGGATCTGGGGGTTGTTGCTTTCCGGTACTGCTTGATACGAAACTGAAGTAATATCAGATTGGGTTCTGTTAATGGCTGTCGGATGGCCCCCTAGTGGCATGCTGAGGTACAAAAGTTTTTTTGTATTAACCTGATAATTATCTGCCTAGCCTGCTCCTGCAGAGTGCACTATTACCCATTAGTGAAGGCTAATACCATCGGGCGGCGACTGTCAGTGGACTCCGAGAAAAGAATTTTACGGTAAGTTCTTACAAAAATTCTATTTTTGTTGACTCCGGGTCACAGGAAAAAGGTAAATCGTTTAAATCTTCGGGGGGGTCCAAGAAGCCATGGCCCGGCAAATCCTGACCTGCAAACAAGCCCTTGTCTTCATGAAGGGATGCCCTCACCTGAGTCTAGGGTGGGGGGGGGGACATCTTTCATTCTTCTGGGAACCCTGGACTTCATTTGTTCAGGACAAATGGGTTCACAAATCGATCCGTTTTGGATACAAAATCAAATTCCGGTCTCGTCCACGAGACAGGTTCTCCTCGTCCTGTCTAACATTGTCCCCAGCCAGGTTAAGGAACTTGCAAGGGGCGGTACACAACATGCTGTCGCAAGGGGTGATTGCACCGGTTCCAGCTTCAGAATGCTTTCAGGGGTTTTATTCAAACCTGTTCACTGTACCCAGAAAAGAAGGCAAGGTGTGCCCCATCGTAGATCTCAAAGCCCCCTGAACTGCTTTGTGCGTGTACAGAGGTTTCGGTGTGAGTCCATCCGTACGATAGCAGAGCAGCATTATCAATTTGTGGCATTACCCTTTGATCTTGCCTCCACTCTCAGGGTGCTTACCAAGGTTCTGGCTCCGGTGTTGGCATTGCTGTGCTGGAGGAGGACTGCGGTACTGGGATACCCGGACAATCTCCTGTTGAGAGTGTCTCTGATTCGGTTCTGTTGGAGAATGTGAAGGTCACTGTCCAAACTCCTACAAGAGATTGCTTGGAACATCAATTTCAAAAAATCCGCATTCACTCTGGTCCTGAGACTGGAGTACCAAGGCGTGACTGGATTCAGCCTTGGCGAGGGTTTTCCTCCCCTCAAGGTTTGTCTGAGTCATTGGATAACTCGCCTACGCAATTGTCTGGTTCGGGTTCAATCAGACAACGCCACGGCTGTGACTTACATCAATCACCAGGGGGGCACCAGGAGTGTCCTGGTGGCCGAGATTCCGACTTGGGCAGAAAGATTTGTTCCTGCCCTCTCTGCTGTACACATCCCAGGTGTGGAAAACTGGCAGGTGGATTACCTGAGTCATCAGGTGTTGGATCAAGGGGAGTGGTCCCTACATCCGGAGGGGTTTCACCTACTGTTTGGTGGAGGACCTCCGAGTTCAATCCGTTTGCCTCCCGCCTCAACAAGAAGGTACAGAGATTTGTAGCCAGGTCTCGAGATCCTCTGGCCGATGCCACAGATGCCCTGGTGGCTCCTTGTGGTCCGTATCGGCTGATTTTTTTGCATTTCCTCCATTGAAACTTCTGTTGCGTCTTCTCTGCAGGTTAGAGGTGGAAAACATTTTGGTGGCTCCAGACTGGCCTCATCAGTCTTGGTACGCAGACCTCATAAGATTGGCCACCGGTACTCCTTGGGGGCTTCCTCTCAGGAAAGATCTGTTGTTTTCAAGGTTCAATTTACATCCTGCTTTAACGGCATGGCCATTGGAAGTCAGGTGTTGAGAGATTGGGGTCTCTCTGATCTATCATTGCACGTGGAAATCATACATTTCATGGTGCGAATTACTGAAATTGCACCCTTACATAGTTACATAGTTACATAGTAGGTGAGGTTGAATAAAGACAATAGTCCATCCAGTTCAACCTGTGTAGGTGTGTGTGACTGTAATCATCTAACATAGCCCTCAATCTCCTGATCCTTGAGATGTAAGTCTAAGAGTCTTTTGAAAGTCACCATACTACCCGCAGAAACCACCTCTTGTGGTAGACAATTCCACAATCTTGTAGCCCTAACAGTAAAGAACCCCCCACGTTGCCTGAGGTTAAAACGCTTCTCCTCTAATCGCATTGTATGTCCTCGAGTCCTCATGCAATTCCTTCGAATGAACAGCTTTTCTTCTAAGCTGAGATCCCCATTAAGATATTTATAAATTGCTATCATGTCCCCTCTCAGACGTCTTTTCTCCAGGGAAAATAAATCGAGCGATTGCAGCTGCTCTTCATAGGTAAGGTCCTCCAACCCCCTAATCAGTTTAGTTGCCCTTCTCTGGACTTTCTCCAGCTCCAACACATCCCTCCTGAGGACTGGCGACCAGAACTGGACAGAATACTCCAGATGCGGTCGGACCAGAGTTTTATAAAGTGGAAGGATTATAGTCTTATCTCTGGAATACATCCCTTTCTTTATGCATGCTAATATTCTGTTGGCTTTGGAAGCTGCCGCTTGGCATTGCATGCTGTTGCCTAATCTATCATCAACTAAGACTCCCAGATCCTTCTCCATTTTTGATTCCCCCAAGGGTTCCCCTCCTAACGTGTATTGTGTTTTTATGTTTTTGGTCCCCAAGTGCAAAACCTTACACTTCTCCACATTAAACCTCATTTGCCATGTCGTTGCCCACTCCGTAATTTTGTCCAGGTCATTCTGTAGGATATCTGCTTCATGCTGTGCAGTTATTGCCCTGGCCAATTTTGTGTCATCTGCAAAAACTGATAACGAACTACTGATCCCGTCCTCAATGCTGTTTATGAATAAATTGAACAAGGTTGGTCCCAGGACTGAGCCCTGGGGCACCCCGCTTACTACCTCAGACCAGTCTGAGTATGCGCTGTTTATTACTACCCTTTGGACACGGCCTTTTAGCCAATTCCGTATCCAAGAGCAAACCCTGCTGTCGATACCTGCAGACCTTATTTTATAAATTAAGCGCTTGTGGGGAACTGTATCAAACGCCTTAGCGAAATCCAAGTACACCACATCCACTGGTCTCCCCCTATCTAGCTCACAGCTCACTTCCTCGTAGAATGCTAAGAGATTGGTTTGACAAGATCGCCCATTTGCTTATTTTCTATTGCCAGGGTCTTGGCTTTTTTACAGAAAAGGGTTGAACAGCGGTTGGCCTTGGGTACTATCAAAGGCCACGTTTTCGGCTTTGGCTGTCTTATTTTTAATGCCCATTAGCCACACGCCCTTATCTGGATGTTTATTCAAGGTGTGCGGTATTTGGCGCCTCCACGGCGATCCCCGTTACAGCCATGTGATCTCAATTTGGTGCGGTCTGTCCTTCAAAAGCCTCCTTTTTGAGAAAATCTTGCAGCTTTCGCTGCTTGCTTTGTCTCAGAAGGTTGCCTTCTTGGTGGCGATCACTTCTACCCGCAGAGTATCTGAATTTGGCGGCGTTGTCTTGCCGCTCACCTTATCTGGTGGTTCAGAGATAAGGTGGTACTTCAATCTAATCAGTCGTTCCTTCCTAAGGTGGTTTCTGATTTTTATTTAAATGAAAACCTTGTACTGCCTTCACTTTGCCCTAAACCACAGCATCCTAAGAAGTATACTTTACATTCTTTGGATGTGGTCCGTGCTATCAGGGTTTACTTGGAGATCACTGTGTCCTTCAGAAAATCGGACGCTCTTTTTGTCCTTATGGATGGACCTCGTAAGGTACTGGCTGCGTCTGCTGCAACCATTTCCAGATGGATCAGGCAGACGATGGTACAGGCCTATTCATGGAAGGGTCAGATTCCTCCTTTTACAGTAAATGCGCATTCTACTAGAGAGCTGAGTGCCTCCTGGGGTTTTCGCCACCAGGCGTCGGTGCTACACGTTTGCAAGGCGGCAACTTGGTCGTCTGTGCATACCTTTACAAAATTCTACAAGGTAAATGTGCTGGCATCAGTGGATGCTTCTGTTGGCCGCAAGGTTTTGCAGGCTTCAGTTTGAGAGAACCCCCTTTTTTGGTTTCATTTTGAGGGTTTGTTTGGCCATTGGGGCATTCAAGTTTTTTGTTCCTGTCTTGTTCCCACCCCTCATGTTTTTACTGCTTTAGAACATCCCTATAGTCTATGAGTAAGCAGAGCTGCATCTGTCGATGAACGATAGAGAAAACCTGTTTTTTTGTAAGAACGTACTGTAAAATCCTTTTCTCTGAAGTTCATTGACAGACGCAGCACCCGCCCCTGTACTTTTGAGTTATGGGGCCTTTTTCTGTCACTGCTTGCAACACAACTGATGAGTATAGCAGAGCCTGAGGGGTTATGCAGGCTGGCAAAGCCCCTATAGGCGTGGACAAGCCTTTTTTCTGCCTAGTGCCTATCCCTAGTGGGAGGTGCATAACCCTATAGTCTATGAATAAGCAGAGCTGCGTCTGTTGAAGAACTTCAGAGAAAAGGATTTTACGGTAAGTTCTTACAAAAATCCTGTTTTCTCTTGCGTCCTCTGACAGTCGCCGTCCGTTCAGTTAGCCTTCACTAGTGTAAGATTCTGGTACCTTTGGTACCCTTATTTGCCATTTTCCTTTCAATATTGCGTCCCACCTTTCTAGTTAGGTGGAACGCATACACCTTTAAGTCGGATGACGTCATCGCTGAGCGCCGCAGAACGGCTATTTCAATCGCCGGCTTTCTCTCTCACGTTGTTCGTTCAATGTGCCTACATGCTTACAAGCCTTGTCTTGCTGCCGGAACCTCCAGCTATTTGCCTTTACCTGGAACAGACCGGAACCTCGCTACTGATCCCGTATCTCGCTACCGGATCACTCCTTCACTACTGGACCCCTCTACTTACTAAACCTTACTAGTGATAAGTACCCCACAGGGGAATCCTCCATAACTAACTTACACTATCATCTTCTGCACATTAAGGACTGTTACTATCTATGCATACTAATTCTATCATCTGCACTGTTACATAGATTGCTAGCTCTTGAGTCTACTACCATCTATCCTTGCACTGGGTTAGTCTATCCTGTATATGTCATCTGCTGTCCTTACCACCTGTTACCATACATGATTACTAACCTATCTGCATTCTACCTATTACCATCTAATACTCTCCTGAACATTACTATCAAGTGCTTGATCTCTACATGACTACTGAGTGGAGATTCTGCAGCTGCAAATCCAGCTTACTATAAAAACGCAGGAACGTTACAGATTGAACGAACCTAAAAAATGGATTCAGCAGAATTACCCACTCAAGTGACACAATTAACACAACAAGTAAATGCATTAATACTTGCTCTTACTGAAGTAAAAGAAGAAAATCAGACTCTGAGACAGCAGGTAACCCGTCTTTCACAGCTTACTGCTGCTCAGCCCCCTGAACCTAAAATAAACCCTCCTCTAGTGTTTACAGGTGATCGGAAAAAATTTTGTGAATTCAAAAACGCATGTCAATTGCTTTTTTTGCTAAAACCTCGTACATACCCTACTGATCAAATTAAAGTCTGTACCGTTATTTCATACTTAACGGGTGATCCACGGGCCTGGGCAGACTCTCTCTTTGAGAAATATGATCAGCTTCTCAACTCCTATCCTTTATTCCTAGCGGAACTCGCTAGTTTATATGAAGACCCCAATAGGCAGAGTACTGCTGATATCCAATTGAGGGCTTTAAATAAGGAAGGAGACCTGTAGAAGACTTTGTAGCAGAGTTCAAAAGATGGACCCTTGATTCAGAGTGGAATGATACATCTCTGCGAACTCAGTTCAGACTCGGGTTGTCAGAAGCCGTTAAAGACGAGCTCGCCCGAGCGGATTTACCTGGCACTTTGGATGCCTTAATACAACTCAGCATCAACATTGACAGGCGACTGCGAGAAAGAAAGGCTGAGAAAGTGGGAATGCCATTGCCTAGTCCTTCTCGGATTTCGGCCGTTGACCCTACTCCTATGGAGGTAGGAACCATACGTCCACCTTTATCAACTACTGAACGAGCCAGGAGAAGATCCAGAAACCTCTGCATGTACTGCGCATCCCCGGATCATTTGATAAGCGTCTGTCCCCTCGTCCGCAAAAAAGAGGGTGAGTGTTCACATGTCTTGCTAGGGGGATTAACGACTTCCTTTTCTAATCCCTATCTTTTTGTTCATTTAACATTACAGTGGGACCAGACTAGGATTACCACCAAGGCTATGATCGACACAGGATCTTGTGGGAACTATATCGATACACGTTTTGTTACCTTAAATAAAATACCTATTATTTCAAAACCTAAACCTGTTTCTGTTAGTTTCATTAACGGTATTCTGTTATCTTCTGGTCCAATCACCAATCAGACACAAGCACTCCTTGTCACTACTAACGAGTCTCATATGGAGACCACCACCTTTGATATACTATCTTCACCCCATTTTCCCATTATTTTGGGACTTCCCTGGTTACACACACATCAACCAATCATAGATTGGAAAAGACGGACTTTAACTTTCCCTTCTCACTATTGCGAGATTACGTGTAACCTCCCATCTTATGGAAAGATCCTGTCTGTGGTGTCAGATGAGATTTCACCACTATGCTATCAGGATCTGTCCGAAGTATTCCTTGAGAAAAATGCTCAAGTGTTGCCTCCCCATAGGGATTATGATTGCACAATCGATCTACTCCCTAACAGCAAATTGCCTTTCGGTCATGTTTATCCTCTTTCACAGGATGAACTCTCTCATCTCAAGGAATACCTGGATGAGAATTTGACAAAAGGGTTCATCAGACCCTCTACTTCTTCCACTGCTGCAGGACTTTTCTTTGTCCGCAATAAGGATTCAAGTCTTAGGCCTATTATCGATTATAGGCAATTAAATACCATTACGATAAAGGATCGCTATCCTTTACCGCTCATCCCTGAACTCATTGAACAAGTGCGTGGGGCTACCTACTTCTCTAAATTGGACCTAAAAGGGGCATACAACCTAATCCGAATCCGTGACGGAGACGAGTGGAAGACAGCATTCAGAACCAGATACGGATTATTCGAATATCTTGTGATGCCATTCGGGTTGTGTAATGCTCCCGCAGTTTTTCAACGGTTCATAAACGACATCTTTAGAGACTTGCTTGATGTCTGTGTTGTGGTATATCTGGACGATATACTTATCTATTCTCGATCTTTGTCTGAACATATAAAACATGTAAGACTTGTGTTATCCTGATTACTCGCACACAATCTATACGTGAAATTAAAAAAATGCCTATTTCATAAAGAAGAAATATTATTCCTAGGATACATCATATCCAAAACCGGAATCAAGATGGATATGAATAAGATATCCTGTATTCTGGAGTGGCCTATACCAACAACTCGTAAGGCATTACAGCGATTCCTTGGATTTTCAAACTTCTATAGGAAGTTCATCAAGAATTTCTCTGCTATTGTGAGACCTCTCACACAACTTACAAGTATAAAAAAACCATTCAAATGGTCAGAAGAAGCAAATGGAGCTTTCCGCTTGTTAAAATCAAGCTTTACTTCTGCTCCCATACTACGCCATCCAGACCCATCCCTCCAATATATTCTGGAGGTAGATGCGTCAAATATGGCAGTAGGAGCAGTTCTCTCCCAACAACCAACAAATACTTCACCACTCCACCCAGTTGCTTTCTTCTTTAAATCACTAAGCAGCCCAGAGGTGAATTACCCAGTGGGTGAAAAGGAGTTGCTTGCCATAAAACTGGCACTGGAGAATTGGCGACATCTACTTGAAGGTACCCGATTACCAATACTCATATATACAGATCATAAAAACCTTCAATACCTCCAGACTAACAAAACTCTTTCCCACCGGCAGGTACGATGGTCATTATTCTTCCTAAGATTCAACTTCTTAGTGACCTACACGCCTGCAGACAAAAATAAAAAAGCGGATGCGCTATCACGATTAACCGAAGATAACTGCGCCGAAATCCCTTCTATTCCTATAATACCCTATGAACGTATTATTGGTGTTGTTCGTTCCCTGAAGGAAGAGATTTTGCACAGTATAGGATTGGATTCACCTCCACCACAACTAAGTACTGATGCAGAAGGCTTCCTCTATTACAACGACAAACTTTACATACCCCCTACTATGCGCACCAAGATCTTGGAATTATCACATGATGTGCCTATGGCAGGACATATGGGTATGACGAAAACCCTTAATTTGCTTACCAGGCAGTTTTGGTGGCCTGATATGAAGACGTCTGTACAAAAATTTGTTTCTTCATGTGACATCTGTGCAAGGTCCAAAATTGACACTACAAAACCATCTGGTCTACTCTGCAGTCTACCAATACCCCAGGTTCCATGGGAAGTTGTGTCCTTAGACTTTATAGTAGAACTACCACCTTCCAAAGGTTTTAATACCATTCTAGTGTCAGTGGACCACCTGACAAAGATGGCACATTTTATTGCTATTCGCAGACTACCTTCATCTAAACAAACAGCGGAACTACTAATGAAACATGTGTTCAAGTTACATGGAATTCCAAAGACTCTTTTATCCGACCGTGGTTCACAGTTCATCTCCAAATTTTGGCAAGCTCTATGTCAAATACTACGGATTGAGCGAAAGCTCACTTCTCCCTACCATCCTCAGACTAACGGACAGACTGAAAGAGTCAACCAGTGTATAGAACAATATCTGCGTTGCTACACATCATACCTACAGGATGATTGGGTGGACCTCCTCCCTCTGGCGGAATTTGCTTATAACAACGCAACCCACAGTACTACTAAGCAAAGTCCGTTCTACTTGAACTATGGGTTTCATCCCACACTTCTTCCACCACGCATCCTACCATCAAGTAACCCAGTAGCCTCGGATTATCTTACCCAAATAAAAGACTCTCTGGGTTTACTTAATACCACCATTTCACACGCTCATAGTCAACAAAAAAGGTACTATGACCTTCGTAGAAGACCTTCCCTGCAATATGCTATTGGGGACCTCGTTTGGCTATCGGCAAAAAATTTAAGGTTAAAAATCCCTAGCAAAAAGCTTGGACCTTTATTTCTGGGACCTTTCCCAATTAAGAAACTCATTGGAAAAGCTGCAGTGCAACTCACCTTACCGGCAGATCTCAAAATACATCCCATCTTTCATGTGTCGCTACTGAAACCACATGTTCCTAACCAAGGAATAAGGCCTACCATCTTGCCTCCACCTCCAGTACAAGTTGAAGGCGGAGAAGAATATGAGATTAAGGAGATTTTGGATTCTCGTATCCACAGAGGAAGACTCCAATATCTCATAAGATGGAAGAATTATGGACCCCAAGACGACACCTGGTTGGATACTTCTGATGTTCACGCACCTAGGCTTATACGAAGATTTCACTCAAAATACCCGGAGAAACCAGTGCTATAGGCCTTCCGGAGCCGGCCTTAAGGGGGGGGGGGAACTGTAAGATTCTGGTACCTTTGGTACCCTTATTTGCCATTTTCCTTTCAATATTGCGTCCCACCTTTCTAGTTAGGTGGAACGCATACACCTTTAAGTCGGATGACGTCATCGCTGAGCGCCGCAGAGCGGCTATTTCAATCGCCGGCTTTCTCTCTCACGTTGTTCGTTCAATGTGCCTACATGCTTACAAGCCTTGTCTTGCTGCCGGAACCTCCAGCTATTTGCCTTTACCTGGAACAGACCGGAACCTTGCTACTGATCCCGTATCTCGCTACCGGATCACTCCTTCACTACTGGACCCCTCTACTTACTAAACCTTACTAGTGATAAGTACCCCACAGGGGAATCCTCCATAACTAACTTACACTATCATCTTCTGCACATTAAGGACTGTTACTATCTATGCATACTAATTCTATCATCTGCACTGTTACATAGATTGCTAGCTCTTGAGTCTACTACCATCTATCCTTGCACTGGGTTAGTCTATCCTGTATATGTCATCTGCTGTCCTTACCACCTGTTACCATACATGATTACTAACCTATCTGCATTCTACCTATTTCCATCTAATACTCTCCTGAACATTACTATCAAGTGCTTACCATTACTGTCACTGCTCACACCTGTTCCTTCAGCACATCACCTCCATACTATCATATACATCCTATCACTCCAGGAACATCTTATTGAGTGTGTGTATATCTGTATGCTGAAGCTGACAGGCCCACAGTGATGAGTCTGGAGAGTTGGATCTGGTATTCCAACATATCTCTACATGACTACTGAGTGGAGATTCTGCAGCTGCAAATCCAGCTTACTATAAAAACGCAGGGGCGTTACAACTAGTGGGTGAGATGAGAAGCAAGCTAGGCTGTTTTAAATGTTGATTAAAAAAAACTTTCTACACTTAGGCACAACTCCAGGGGGCTGTCCCTCAGTCATTATCCTGATCCAGTTACCACTGTCCCTCAGTTTTTTGCTGCCTAGTATCAGGAGTAGGCTAGGTTTCCCTGCTGGGACCTGACTCAGTTTTTTTATCTTTTTTTTCTTTAAAAAGTTTTTTTTTTTTTCTTTGACAATAGCTTTTTTATTTCACTTACTATCGCTATTTAGTCAGGGTATTCCTGGAGGACTACAAGCGACAGCAGAGCTGGACCTCGCACTGGATAATATAGATCCTTATGGAGTCCTGGCCTGCCACCTAGGGTCGCAGGTCACTGGTGCGCCCTGGCCTTGCAACGACAGTCCCCTTTTGGGATGGGGACGAGCCTGTGGAGTTTCCTTCCCCGGGATGTCTCAACTCTGGAACGCCCGTAATTTGCTAGCATCCTTCCTGGCTGATGACACCCCTCACTCACTCAGAGCGGTGCCCGCGGTCGCTGGAACTGGTGAATTACTACCCCTGGGTCCCCATAACGGGGGCTTTTATCTGTGGGGGTGTTCTGTGGGCCCACTCTTAGGGGATGGCAGTACATGGTGGCTTCTGTGGTATCCCCCGCTTGGCCATGAGGTATGGCCCCCTTCCTCCCTGCCCCTGACTGGGGGGTGTGGGGGGCTTCCTACATCCCGGGGGTGCTCTCTTGGGTTCCCTGTGGGGGCCATTGTAGGTATTTTTTACTAGAATTGGCGCTGCTCGCACGGCTGCCATTTTGGCTGAGGGCAGGCTGTTTGGCCTCATTGTGTGGGCAGCAGCCATTTTACTTCCTCATCTTGGCGCTGGTTTGGGTGCCATCTTAGGTGTGGGCGAATACCTAGTAAGGGCGGCGGCCATCTTGACAGTGCTTCCTCTTCCATGTGTTTTCAATCGGGCACCATTTTCTTGTGGCTCCGGGCCGGCATAGGCCTCTAGTGAATGAGGTCACTTCCTTTTTTCTCTCAAAAGCAGCAGCATGTGGCAAGTGCTTTAGGACACTATTAAAGGATATAAATAGACAGCGCTAACAGGTAAAAAATATATATGTGTATAAGTGCTATAAAATTAAAATTAGTAAATATGATACAGCAAAAAAGCATTCATAATCAATAAATAAAGTGCCAAAAAATGTGCAATAAATAAGTGTCCATACAATAACCATATAAAGTGCAAGTGAATAAATTATGTGCAGTCCAAAAGATGATTTCTTCCAACGAAACTAAGGTGCCAAAAAAGGTGCTCAAATCCTTTAAAGTGCCCAGGTGCTCTTCAAGAAAAAAAGGAGGGGGCCCCCAATGGGGATGCACTCACCAGATTACGAATATAAATGAGCCTTGAGCATATATGGTGTTCCTTGTTCAGATTTCAGGATAATGCAGCGTCATTTCCTGTCAAACCACCGTGGAACGCACGCCGGCAGCGCCACGGAAGTAAAGGGACGAGCTGCATAGGAATACTCAATGCTGTTCAATGCCATGTGTTAATGATACCTTTGTTAGTATTATTTTGTACTTTTGATCTTAATAAACCCTACGGGCTTCACTATATATGGCTTCTTCCTTTTCTTTTAAAACCCACTTTGGAGAGGGAGAGAGAGGAGATTAATAAGGAGCCATTCCAAGCCGTGCATGTTATCCATCCATCCGTATAAGGGATATTTATATGCCTGGGTAGCTGCATTATCCTGAAATCTGAACAAGGAACACCATATATGCTCAAGGCTCATTTATATTCGTAATCTGGTGAGTGCATCCCCATTGGGGGCCCCCTCCTTTTTTTCTTGAAGAGCACCTGGGCACTTTAAAGGATTTGAGCACCTTTTTTGGCACCTTAGTTTCGTTGGAAGAAATCATCTTTTGGACTGCACATAATTTATTCACTTGCACTTTATATGGTTATTGTATGGACACTTATTTATTGCACATTTTTTGGCACTTTATTTATTGATTATGAATGCTTTTTTGCTGTATCATATTTACTAATTTTAATTTTATAGCAGTTATACACATATATATTTTTTACCTGTTAGCGCTGTCTATTTATATCCTTTAATAATTTTCTGGTAGTATACCTAGTGAGCAGCAGCTTCAGGATTTATTTATTTATTTATTTATTTATTCACTTGTGTAATTTATTTAATCTTACATCACAGCGCGGATATTAATTTCTTGTATACACACTTTGGGACACTGTGGGGTGATTTTAGCTGTTTTCTTAGGTATTTTCCGGCAAAAACAGTTTTCTCCATTCATACAGTCTTCACGATTGGGTATCGGCTTTCTCCGCAGGAGCAAGCTAGGCAGTCATTTTGTTAATACAACAAACATTAACATAAAGACACATCCACAGGGGGCCCTCCCTCTGGCCTATAACCTCCAGCCAGTACCACTCTAATCCAGTTCTTTGCTGCCTAGCGTCAGGAGTAGGCTAGGTTTTCCCTGCTGGGACCTAGTGTCAGTTTTTTTTCTTGTTTTATTTCTGAAAAGTGTTTTTTTTCTTTTAAGAATAGCTTTTTATTTTTTCTCACCTACGCTAGTTAGTCAGAATTTGGAGGGCTACAAGTGTCAGCAGAACTGGGCCTCGTACTGGTTAATATAGAACCTTATGGAGTCCCAGTCTGCCATTGAGCGTCGCAGGTTTTTGGTATGCTCAGGCCTTGCAACGACACTGCCCCTAGAAGCAGGGACGAGCCTGCGAAGTTTTTCTATCTTCGCTGGGATGTCTCAACATCGGAAACGCCCGAGGTTGCTAGCATCCTTCCTGGCTAACTGCACCCCCACCCAGGTGGGAGGTCTCCCGTGTCTGAGTGGTGCTGACGTTCGTGGTATGGTGAGTACTACTACCCCTCTGTCCCTGGGAACAGGTTTTTGAGGGGGTATTGAGTGAGCCCACTCTGGGGATGGCGGTAGATGTAAAGATTGCTGTAATATCCCCCTCATGGCCATGGGATGGCCCCCTGTGTCTTACCTTCTCTGTCCCTGCGGGGGCGCTCCTGCGGTGCAGACCGCCATACAGGGGGTGTGGGGGCTTCCTTCTCCCTGGGGGTGCTCTGTGCCAATACCGGTGGGGGCCAGTGCAGGAGTTTTCTGCGGCGTTTGGCGCTGTTACGCCCGGCCGCAATGTTTGGTAAGTTCTGGCTGTTTGGCCTCAGAGTGAGGGCCGCGGCCATTTTCCATCATTGCCAGCGCCAATCGGGCGCCATCTTTAGTGTGGGTGGATGTCCTGTCTGGGCAGTGGCCATGTTCTAAGTGCTTTTCCTCCATTTGACTCTATCAGGCACCATTTTTTTTTGTGGCTCAGGGCTGGCTTTTTGCCTCTAGGAGCGTGAGGTCACTTCCTCTTTATAATCAGCTTTCTCAAAAGCAGCATGGCAAGTATAGGGACACTGTGGGGGGATTTTACTGGTTTTTCTCTGGCTATATTTCTGCTAGCACTCTTTTGTCAGTTTAGCTTTAGTTAAGAGAAGGGTCTCCACCTGTAGTGCAGTTTGCGATAGGGGTCCGTGGGAACTGCCGCTTTAAAGGGCCAGTGTCATTTACTTTTGCACTTTGCTAATATGGAGTCCCAGGATAGCAAATTCCCCACAGACCTAGTTGGTGGTTCAGACACTCCTGATCCCACTTCCTTAGACTCTTTATCTGCTGCACTTGTGACTTTAGCGTCAAAAGTTGATCTGCTGATGTCTGACCGAGTTTCAAAGAAACGGCCTATGCCCTCTCAGTCTTCTGACTCAGAGCTTGAATTGGTTGCCACGGGCGATGTCCCCCTTGAGGGGTCCCCGTTTTCTCAGTTAGATGTGGAGGAGGATGAGCCCTCCATGGCAGGTAAGTGGGTTTCCTTTGGGACCCGCAAGGCCCTGAAGTCGAGTCAGGTTTTTCCTTGTCCCGAGGAGTTTCAGGAAACGGTAAATGGTAGTACCTAAGAGATTTAAGTACCGTTATCCCTTTGCGGATTTGGTTGATACTCACTGGACTATGGTTCCTAAAGTGAACCACACGGGTTCCAGATTGAATAAATCCACCTTGATGCCCGTGGAAGACTCCTCGGTGTTTAAGGACCCGGCGGATAGATGGGTGGAAACGCTTTCCCGCCACATGTATATGGTGGCAGGTTCCCTGCTGAAGCCGGTGTTCGTCTCAGTGATGGTCTCTCAGACTATCACAGAATGGGCCAAGGTGCTTAGGCGCAACTCTGGTAGCAGAGTCGGTTTCTGCTGCTGCGCTGAACATGTTGGATCAAATGGCACAGGCCTTGATGTACCTGTGTGACGCGGCTTTGGACGAGGCTCCTTTGGTTGCACGTCTATCTGCGGTCGGGATTGCAATCCGCCGCATTATTTGGCAGAAAAGCTGGTCAGCCAACCACGCTTCTAAGAAGACAGTGACATCCCTTATGCGGGGGATTGTCTTTTTGGTGACTCTCTGGATGAGCTGATCGAGGGGCTTACTGGGGGTAAGAGTACTCTCTTGCCTCAAGACTTGAAAGGTAAATCTCCCTACGCTAAGCGGGGTCCCTCCTTTAAGACTAACGGGGGGTCTTTTCGTGCCTTCGGGGCACAGGAAAAGGGTAAGTCCTTCAAGACCTTCGGTGGTCACAAGACATTTTGGGCGGGAAAGCTCAAAACGGGTCAAGCTGGGCAGGCAACCCAGTCCACCCCTTCCTGAAGGGATGCCCTCACCTGTATCAGGGGTGGGGGGACGTCTGCGTTTTCTTCCCGAGCCCTGGCTGTCCGACATTCAGGACAGGTGGGTTCACAAGCTCATTTGTTCAGGGTACAAGATCCAGTTCCGATCTCGCCCCGCAGACAGATTCTTTCCATCAAATCTCCATCTGACTCCCGATCGTTTCCGGGATCTACAACGGGCGGTTCGAGATCTTCTCGCCCAAGCCGGTCCCTCCACGGGACAGGTTTCAGGGGTTTTACTCCAATCTGCTCACAGTGCCCAGAAAAGAGGGCAAGGTGCGTCCGATTTTGGACCTAAAGTTACTGAACCGCTTCGTGCGGGTACAGAAGTTCTGGATGGAATCAATCCGGGCGGTGGTGGCATCTCTGATTCCAGGGGAATTCATGGCCTCCATCGACCTAAAAGATGCATATCTGCACATCCCTTTTTACAGGGGTCATCAGCGGTATCTCTGCTTTGCAATCGTAGAGGAGCATTACCAGTTCATGGTGTTGCCCTTCGGTCTTGCTTCGGCTCCAAGGGTATTCACCAAGGTTTTGGCTCCTGTGTTGGCTCTGCTACGGGGTAGAGATCCTTACCAGATGGGACAGGCATCCTCAGTCTTGGACAGAAGGATTTCTCTAAGCCACCAGGTGAGATCGGATCTTTTGTGGTGGCTCCATTCACCGATTCTGACACAAGTCCTCCCGGCTTTTTTTGTGGACGGGGCTCTCCACGGATGCCAGCCTGTCGAGCTGGGGTGGAGTTCTGCCAGGGGATGTGGTAGAGGGAGGAGTTCTCACTACCGATAAATGTCCTGGAGCTCCGGGCAATCAAGCTCTGTTTGTTCAGTTGGTCGGCTCGGATTCAGGGCTGCCCTGTACGAGTGCAGACGAACAACGCCACAGCGGTGGCATACATCAATCATCAGGGGGGGCACCAGGAGTGTTTTTGGATTGTTTGTTTTTTTGGATTGCTTTTGTATGTGTTCTTTCGTCTCTGAGCATGCCTAGTCTTGCTCTTAAGATTTTTTTACGTCAAACTGTACTAATGAGACGAAAATCGGACTTTGTGTTGACGGACGATAAAAATTGATTAAAGGAGTTTACATACAGTCTACCCCTTTTGTAGATAGTTTCCGAAAGTGCTGAATTGCAGATCTGTTTTGCCTTGTAAAAAAATGTTATGTCGTACCTTTTGTAAAAAAAAAAAAAAAAATTATAGCCTGCACGTCAGGATTTTTTCGGCCGAAAAGTCAGAGTCGGCTGTCGAAAGCACTATACTAACAATCCGAAAATCGTCAGATTGGTCGTCGGACAAAATTTCCCTTCAGATTTTCTTATCGTGTGTACGGGCCTTAAAAAACGATCTTCTGTCTAGGGGACCGATCTTCCATCCTGCTTTACAGTCGCTGGCTTTGACGGCTTGGCTGTTGAAAGCAAAGTCTTGAGAGACAGGGGTACCCCGTCGGCTGCCATTCCTACCTTGCTAAAAGCTGGAGTCACAAGGTCTTCACCCCTACTCCTTTTCAGTGGCGAGGGTTTTGGCCTTCCTACAGACTAAGATGGATCAGCGCCTGGCGCTGACCACGATCAAAGGCCAATTGTCGGCCTTGGCCATTCTTTTTCAGCGCCCTTTGGCGTCTAATTCCTTTATTCAGGGGGTGTGTCATCTGGCTCCCCCGAGGAAGGCTCCCTTATCTCCCTGAGACCTGAATCTGGTTCTGTCCGTTTTACAACTTCCTCCCTTTGAGAACATCAGAGAGATCCCTCTGCCTGTGTTGTCACAGAAAATTGCCTTTCTAGTGGCGATCACATCTGCTCGCAGAGTGTCTGAGTTGGCGGCTCTGTCTTGCTACTCCCCCTATCTGGTTGTTCATAGGGATAAAGTGGTCCTGCGACCAAATCAGTCTTTTCTTCCTAAGGTGGTTTCAGCCTTCCACTTCAATGAGGATATTGTGTTGCCTTCGCCTTGTGCGTAGCCTAAGCATCTGAAGGAATTTGCCTGGCATTCCTTAGACGTGGTCCGGGCGATCAAGGTTTACCTTTCCACCACGGACTCTTTCCGAAAGTTGGGATTGTCTGTTTGTCCTTCCTGAAGGACCTCGGAAGAGTACAGCAACGTCTGCGGCAACCATTTCCAAATGGATCAGACAGACGATTGTGCAGGCCTATTAGATTAACGGTCGGGTTCCTCCCTTCGCTGTTAAGGCACACTCCACTAGAGCGGTTAGTGCGTATTGGGCTTTTCGCCACCAGGCGTTAAGGGGTCAGGTGTGCAAAGCGGCGACCTGGTC
Organism: Pelophylax lessonae; assembly: GCF_965119305.1. Classification (NCBI taxonomy): domain Eukaryota; kingdom Metazoa; phylum Chordata; class Amphibia; order Anura; family Ranidae; genus Pelophylax; species Pelophylax lessonae. The sequence continues at coordinate 166,496,605 of NC_138779.1, forward strand.
GTCTGTACACACCTTTTCTAAGTTTTACAAACTTGATGTGTTGGCATCCTCGGATACTTCTTTTGGCCGCAAGGTTTTTAGTGCGGCAGTAGTTTAAAGACATGCTATTTTTTTTTTTATTAATGTCTCTTAGTCATGGGGTTTATTTCATTTTTTCCTGAGTTAGCTCCTGTTGAGCTTTACTTACCCCACTGGTTCAGTTCAGTTTTTTCTCTGACCTGGCTGCTTCGTTGCCTATTTTAAAGTTGCGTCTTCTCACCCCTCACATCTACACCGCTTTGGGATGTCCCAATCGTGAAGACTGTATGAATGGGCGGCGACTGTCAGAGGACGTAAGAGAAAATAGAATTTTTGTAAAATTCTTTTCTCTGAGTCCTCTGACAGTCGTCGCCCCTGCCCCTCTCTTTGGGGTTGACGGTTTTTTCATGGACTGCTTGCTACATAACTGGATTAGAGTGGTACTGGCTGGAGACTATAGGCCAGAGGGACGGCCCCCTGTGGGTGTGTCTATATGTTAATGTTTGTTGTATTAACAAAATTTACTGCCTAGCTTGCTCCTGCGGAGAAGGCCAATACCCAATCGTGAAGACTGTATGAATGGGCGGCAACTGTCAGGACTTAGAGAAAATAATTTTACGGTAAGATTTTACAAAAATTCTATTTTTTCTTGTAGCTATAGCTGTTTCTAAGGGATCTCCACAGGTGGTGCAGTTTGCGGTGGGGGTCTATGGGAACCACCATTTAAAAGGGCCAGTGCTCCAAAAGGTTTTTCTTACAAAAATGGAGTCCCAGGATAGCACATTCCCCACAGACCTGGTTGATGCTTCAAGAACCCCCAGAATCCTCTTCCATGGCTGTAACGGAACCGTCGACCCACACCGTACTAGTGGTCTTCCGTCAGTATGTGGCTTCCTCCAGTCTGGTCATAGATAGAGATATTTCAGCCGCCCTACATACAAAAACTAGCCTGAACTTAGCTTGTATGTCTCTGAAAGCAACTAACACTTTATTGAACACAGGCACAAAAGATCACAACTCAGAGGACAATCCCCCCTCCCCCTCTTTGCATAATAACAACACACTGGGCGGGGAACTACATTCTGTAACATGACACACAGGTGTATTCAATTTTCCAACAGTAGACAGTCTTTAAGGAAGGGCTGCTGGAGAAATCCCCCCTCCCCTCTAGAAGCTAATACACATACACATGTACATCCCATAATAGGTTGATCTTAAGGCAGACAGAAGAACAATAGAACAAAGGAATGCAGGTACTTAACCATAACAAACCCCACCCCATCTCAACCTTTCTAGCAGAGGTCTATGGGACACCATTTCCAATATTATAACAGTCTGAAACTGTTCATCTTTATATATTTCTTTGAGGAATATTGTTCTTAAATATTGCTGTCATAGTTTCAACACAAACCATACATACAGAACCCAGGATAGTCGGGATAACACCAAATGCTGAGTCCGGTGTGGTTTTACAGCGAGTCTGGTTAGTGCAGACCCAACTGGGGTTCTTGGTCACCCTGTGCCCCTGATAGACACAGGGGACTTACACATAAGAGGAGCCTAGGGGGCAGAAAGAGGGATTTCCCAACCCCTCTAAGGTAAGCTGAGTTCCACAGGACCTCCAACCAAAGTGACTCCCGTCACATCTCTCCCCTTTCCAAAGGAGACTAACGCAGGAGGAGACCCCAAACGGGTTGACTTCGAAGTTAGTCCATAGTTCCCATCCCCCAATGTCTGTCCCCACACAGTACCTCAAACAAATTGTCCGGAACACAGCATTACTCACCCAGCCAAACTCTGCCTCTCGTGTAAAACATACCCACCGCTGGGGAGAAGTGTGGACTGGCCCTTCTCCCAGGAGTCCTTTCAGCTGCTGGAGAGAAGACAGGGTGGCCGGGCTCACTTTGTCAGGTTGTTGGGGATCTGGGCCGACTGCCCAGCATCCCTGGGGTATGCAAGTAAAGACCGTAGTCCCATCCACTTTCTCAGGAAACCAATCCTTTGTTAGTTGAGGGTAGAGGCCAGCAGCACTCTGCCCTGTTGACAGCTCTTCTGCTGTAGAAGCTTCTTGTAACTCCACAGATGCTGCTATAAGAAAATCCCATGTCCCTGTCAGTGGTGTAGCAGAAAGGCCGGCTGCCTCTTCTCTCAGGGAGGGTGAAGCTGCTGTTGGTGTTGGGCAGAGCTCAGTGCTATTAGGTCCTGATGCCCGTTGTTCCGCAGGGAAGTAAGCTGAAAAGTCAGTGGCCTTGCACACATCTTCCTGGGCCACCAATTGTTGCAGGCAGAGGTTAGCAGTGCTATGCCTGGATGCCCGCTCTTCTGCTGTAAGCTCACTGAGATGTTCCTCCTCAGCAGAAAAGACTGTTAAATCCTCAGTCTCTGGAATTGCTGAAAGTCCAGGGCACAGGCTGGTGGCACTCAGGCCCAGTGCCAACACTTTGGCAGGTGATTTATCACCCATATCATCCTTCGATGAAAAGTCAGGTAAATCTGTAATCCATGGCTGGGGTTGAGTAGTGGGGTTGACCATCTCCACCCCCAGTGGTGTTGGCTGCTGCTGGGACAAGGGACCTACAATCTCCTCTCCTGGTAACACTGGCTGGTGCTGGGTAGGGGGACCGACCGTCTCCACTACCAGTGCTGTTGGCTGCTGCTGGGACGAGAGACCTACAATCTCCTCTCCCAGTAACACTGGCTGGTGCTGAGCAGAGTCTAGCAGCCGTCTGTAGGCGATCTCCAGTTCCCATTCCTGAATGGCCAGAAACTCCATATCTTCCAGTGCCCAGAGTACTTCCAAGATGTTCAGGATCTTTTCTCTGGAATCCATAATTTCCTCTAATCGCCACTCCAAATCGCTCCCAAAGTTAGGGTCCTCTGACCACTTCTCTAATGACAGTCCCAGGCCGCCATAGCCAAAGCCTTCTGTTGGGCTGTAGTCCGCGGTCCATGGGCACACTTGGGTTACATACCAGCGGAGAGCTCTGTACCTCTCATCCAATCGCATCTCCTCCTGGACAAGCCTGCTTAACTCGGCTTTCCATTCTTTGTGCGATTTATCTCCCAAAACCAGCACCCACAATCCATACTGTGACCAGTACCTTTCCTGGATGGAGGGGAGGATTTTTCCCTGGTGTCGCTGCTCACAAGCTAGTGTTTCCTTCCAGAAATCAAAGCGGATTGAATCATACCATCCTAGCAGGACCTTCTCTGACACTGGTCCCCTGTGCTGTATCCGCATCTCTCGCAACCTCCTTCCAAATTCCTCTTCCATGGCAGCTGATATCTTTACCTCTCCTCTTCTGTTATCCGGACCTTGGATCCCAGTGGAGGTTTGGATGTCCCAGACTGCAGGAAGCATCCCGCCGCTGCCAACCAGTGTAACGGAACCATCGACCCACACCGTACTAGTGGTCTTCCGTCAGTATGTGGCTTCCTCCAGTCTGGTCATAGATAGAGATATTCCAGCCGCCCTACATACAAAAACTAGCCTGAACTTAGCTTGTATGTCTCTGAAAGCAACTAACACTTTATTGAACACAGGCACAAAAGATCACAACTCAGAGGACAATCCCCCTCCCCCTCTTTGCATAATAACAACACACTGGGTGGGGAACTACATTCTGTAACATGACACACAGGTGTATTCAACTTTCCAACAGTAGACAGTCTTTAAGGAAGGGCTGCTGGAGAAATCCTCCCTCCCCTCTAGAAGCTAATACACATACACATGTACATCCCATAATAGGTTGATCTTAAGGCAGACAGAAGAACAATAAACAAAGGAATGCAGGTACTTAACCATAACAAACCCCACCCCATCTCAACCTTTCTAGCAGAGGTCTATGGGACACCATTTCCAATATTATAACAGTCTGAAACTGTTCATCTTTATATATTTCTTTGAGGAATATTGTTCTTAAATATTGCTGTCATAGGTTCAACACAAACCACACACGCAGAACCCAGGATAGCCGGGATAACACCAAATGCTGAGTCCGGTGTGGTTTTACAGCGAGTCTGGTTAGTGCAGACCCAACTGGGGTTCTTGGTCACCCTGTGCCCCTGATAGACACAGGGGACTTACACATAAGAGGAGCCTAGGGGGCAGAGAGAGGGATTTCCCAACCCCTCTAAGGTAAGCTGAGTTCCACAGGACCTCCAACCAAAGTGACTCCCGTCACAATGGCCTAATTATCTGCTGCTCTTGCGACTTTGGCGTCCAAATTGGATCTGCTGATGTCTGAACGCACCTATCAAAAATGACCTATGCCCTTCCAGTCTTCTGACTCAGAGCCTGATTTGGTTGCCACAGACAACGTCCCCCCAGAGGGGTCCCAGTCCTCACTTTCCTATGGGGAGGAGGAAGAGTCTTCGTTGATGGCAGCGCGAGAGCGCGCAGCACTGGATGCACTCATTAACTCCATTAAGGAGGCTTTACATCTTGGTGATGAGCCCTCTCAGTCGAGTAAGCGGGCTGCCTTCGGGTTCCGCAAAGCCCAGAAATCGGGTGGACCACACTGTGTCCAGGTTAAATAAATCCACCTTGATGCCTGTGGAGGACCCCCTGGTGTTCAAGGATCCTGCTGATAGGCGTGTGGAGATGCTTTTCCTGCCACATGTACTTGGTGGCGGGCTCCCTGCTCAAACCTGTGTTTACATCAGTGATGGTTTTCCAGGCGGTCACGGAATGGCCCAAGGTGCTTCGGCGCACCCTGGTGGTGGAATTTGCCTCTATAACTGCCCTTGACATGGTGGATCAAGTGACCCAGACTGTAATGTACCTGTGTGACGCGGCCTTGGACGAGGGTCCTTTGGTCGCACGGCTGTCTGCGGTCGGGGTTGCGATCCGCTGCATTACTTGGCTGAAAAGCTGGTCGGCTGACCACGTTTCCAAAAAGACTGTGTCTGATGTCCCTTATTTTGGTAGTTGTCTTTTTGGGGACACACTGGATGAGTTGATCAAGGGGCTTAATGGGGGAAAGGGAAAATCCTCCTGCACTAGGTGGGGCCCTTCTTTTAAGGCTCACCGTGGGTCCTTTCATGCCTTCGGGGCACAGGATAAAGGAAAATCCTTTGAGACCTCAGGTGGTCACAAGAAGCCGTGGTTGGGTAAGCCTAAGGCCAGTCAGGCCTGTTCGGCGGCCCAGTCCACCTTTTCCTGAAAAAGCACCCTCACCCATTTCAGGGGGGGGGGGGGGGCGTCTGCGTTTTTCAGGAACCCTGGTTGTCCCAACTTCAGGACAGGTGGGTTCACGAACTGATTCGTTCAGGGTACAAAATCTTGTTTTTCGATCTCTCCCTGCAGAAAGGTTCTTTCCATCAAATCTCAGTCTGACTCCCGATCATTTCAGAGATCTCAAGGGGGCGGTGCAAGATCTTCTTGGAGGAGTATTCGCACTGGTCCCTCACTGAGACAGGTTTCACTGGTTTTATTCCAACCTGTACACGGTGCCCAGAAAAGAGGGTGAAGTGCGTCCGATTCTAGTAAGTCTCTATTGCTTTGTGAGGGTACAGAATTTCCGGATGGAATCCATCAGGTCGGCAGTGGCGTCGTTGAGTCCAGGGGACTTCCTGGCCTCCATCGACTTGAAGGATGTGTCGACTTGAAGGATGTGTATCTGCACATCCCTATCTACAAGGTTAATCAGAGTTATCTCCGCTTCGCGGTGGCAGAGGAGCTTTCGCTCCCAGGAGAATTCACCAAGGTTTTTGCTCCAGTGCTGGCTTTACTGCGTTTAGAGGGGATTGTGGTCCTTGGTTATCTGGACGACCTCCTGTGAAGGTCGAGCTCGTGTGCACCTTTGGCGAGCGATCTGTCGGTCACGGTTCAGACGCTCCTGGAGTTCAGCTGGACCATCAACTTTCAGGTGTCGGCTCTGACTCCTTCGGTTCGCCTCCAGTACCTGGGGATGGTCCTGGATTCCGCTCAGTTGAAAGTCTTTCTCCCGGAGGACAAACTCCGGACCCTGCAGGACGAGATCGGGTCCCTCAGGGACAACGATCTCTCCTCTCTACAGGCCTGTAACTGGTCCCTGGGTCTGATGGTTCCCGCTTTCGAAGCCATCCCATCTGCTCGATTTAACACAAAAACTCTACAAGCAGAGATCCTTTTACAGAACGCTTCAGTCGTTGGACCGGAGGGTGTGAGGCAACCTCAGACCCACACTGTACTCTTGGTCTTCCGTCAGTATACGGCTTCCTCACAGTCATGAACATGGGTATCAAATCCCAGCCGCTGTCATACAAAGCTAGCCTGACACTTAGTTTGTATACTGGAAACTAACTCCTTTATTGAGAAAGAGAAATATGTCAGTCACTACATGAATAGATAACGAGGTACAGCTGACTCATGGCTAATCCCAATTAACATGCTAATTAACTCATTACACTTAAGCCAGCCTGGAAGAACAGACTGCCGGCACCAAAGCTAAAACAAGATACAATACACATATCATAGTGTAAATACTGAGAACCCACCATAAACAATAGGTGAGCAAATCAGCATAATTTACAATGCGTGGAAGACAGGTGTTTGAGCTGATGACATGCATCTGTTACAAGTCTGACCAACTGAAGCAGTCCAAACCATCAATTTACCTGTCACATAGTTTTTTCACACTCAGTGACAGTGCGTTCCATCACATATCTTCCCCCCAAAGGTAGACGAACCAGGTACTAGACCTCCAATCGGTCTGTGCCTGAGTTAGTCGGGTAACAAGTCCCAAAGAGTCAATCCATCATGGCAGCTTCCTTGACAAAGTTCCACATAGTTTGTAAGTTTGTCCTGGCAAGGCGCATGGAGCTCTCGTAGCCAATTAGTCTGTGAAAGTCTGGTTTGGGCAGGCCAGACTGGGCTTCTTGGTCACCCTGTGTCCCTAATAGATACAGGGTGACTTACACATAAGAAGTGCCTGGGAGGTTAAGAGTTATTTCCCAACCTCTCTAAGGTAAGCTGTGTTCCACGGGCCCCCCTCCCATCACATCTCTCCCCTTCCGGCAGGAGACTACCACAGGAGGGGACCCCAAATGGGTTGACTTTGACAGTAGTCTGCAGTTCCAGCCCCCCAATGTCTATAGCCACACAGTATCACAAGCAAATTGTCCTAAAGGGAGCATTACTCACCCAGCCAACCTCTGCCTCTTGTAGAACATACCCGTTGCTGTGGATAAACCTGGACTGGCCCTTCTCCCAGGAGTTCTTTCAGCTGCTGGAGAGAAGACAGGGTGGCTGGGTTCACTCCCTCATGCTGTTGGGGACCTGGGCTGACTGCCCAGCATCCCTGGTATATAGAGGTGGAGACTGCAGTCCCATCCACTATAACAGAAACTCCATGTTTTGTACATTGAGGGCAGAGGGCAGCCACACTCTGCTCTGTTGCCAGCACTTCTGCTTGGGACTCCACGTAATCCGCTCCAGGTAACTTTTGGGGAGGGAGGACGACTACCTCTCTCTTCTCCCCCTGGATCCTGATCTGCTGCTGGGGGAGGATCACCACTTTCTCACCCTGGTCCTCTGGAATTGCTGAAAGTTTAGGGCAGGGGCTAGTGGCACTTGGGCCCAGTGCCCACACTTTGGCGGGTGATTTATCTTCCATATCATCCTCCGATGGAAAGGTAATTAAATCTGTGATCTGTGTTTGGGGAATGAAGATGGCTTCCTCTTCTCCCATACCTTTAGCCAGCGGCTGATCAGATGCATTCCTCCATCCAAGCTCGTCCTGTGCAGAAACAGGTTCGTCAAGGTGAGTCAGCACTTGCTGCATCCGCCATAAGACCTCCGCATCCAAAACCGTGGGTGCAGGTGAGCAAAGCACACTATTACTGTGCCACAGTGACAATTCTTCAGTCAGGATTTCTGGACTGTCAGCTGGTACATCTGGATATTCCCAGGCAAGAGAGCCCAGGCCCAGCTCTGAGCAGAGTCTAGCAGGCATCTGTAGGCGATCTCCAGTTCCCATTCCTGATTGGCTAGAAATTCCAACTCTTCCAGTGCCCAGTGAACTTCCAAGACATTCAGCATCGGTTCTCTGTATTCCAAGATTTACTTCAAACGCCACTCCAAATCGCTCCCAAAGTCTGGGTCCTCAGACAGCCTCTCTAATAACAGCCCCAGGCCACCGTAGCAAAAACCTTCCGTTGGGCTGTCATCTGCTGTCCATGAGCATACTTGGGTTGCATAACAGCGGAGGGCTCTATAGCTCTCATCCAACTGCATTTCTGCCTGGACCAGCCTGCTTAACTCAGCTTTCCATTCCTTATACGGTTGTCTCCCCAAAAACACCATTCGCACTAAGACTGCGACCAGTACCTTTCCAAGAAGGAGGGGAGGATTTTTCCCTGGTGTGGCTGTTCATGGGCTAGCGCTTCCTCCCAGAGTTCCAAGCGGATTGAATCATGCCATCCCAGCAGGACCTTCTCTGACACTGGTCCCCTGTGCTGTATCCGCATCTCTCTCAACCTCCTTCTGAATTCCTCTTCCATGATGGCTAATATCTGTCCTTTTCTGCTCCCCGGACCCTGGTGGAGGTTTGGATGTTCCAGACTGCAGGAAGCACCCACCGATTGCCACCAATGTGACGGAACCTCAGACCTACACTGTACTTGTGGTCTTCCGTCAGTATACGGCTTCCTCACAGTCATGAACATAGATATCAAATCCCAGCCACTGTCATACAAAGCTAGCCTGACACTTAGTTTGTATACTGGAAACAACTAACTCCTTTATTGAAAAAGAAACAGACTTTTATACACTTGAAAGCATGTCAGTCACTACATGAATAGATAACGAGGTACAGCTGACTCATGGCTAATCCCAATTAACATGCCAATTAACTCATTACACTTAAGCCAGCCTGGAAGAACAGACTGCCGGCACCAAAGCTAAAACAAGATACAATACACTATAAAACTAGGAGAAGAATAAAAATTCTGCTCACCCAGCGCACAAAGAATCAAAACAGAAAAAAATATATTGTCACTGGGTACATACACTATACCCTAAAACAGCACACTCAAATGTACTCTAAGACAATGAATCTGTATCAAATAGCTGCCACTATAAATATATTGACATAAGAAATCAGGTGCACTCCTTAAAAGTATGAAAATAATATTAGAATGATATTAAAATAATAAACTCCTCTAGAGTCCACTAGCGGCGCTACAAGTATATGTTCACCATATACTGTATGTGAGTAAATACAAAAGTGAGTCCAACACCAGATTTGTGAGAGTAATCTAGATGTTAACAGTCCAGCCGACAGCCAGTTGCAGTGTGACTAAAACTCCTGAGGGTAATACGATAAAAACCTCCACCTCACCACGGTGCACACCCTGAAGGAAATGCACTTACCAGAAGTGACTTAATAAAAAGCCCGTAGTAACAAACACTGCCAGGTCCTCCTCAACCCGAGTTCTCTCCGACTGACAAGAAGGCTGTTTGACCACTCACAAGGCGTACATGCAAAAATAAACGTCATAGGCACATAGCGTAACCCCGTTTTCACTTTATTTCAAAAATTATGCATAACACCAAACTCATAGGAATTGCACTCACATGTTAAAAAACAATCACAGACGTAGTAATCTTAAGTATGTATCCGTTACCGTGCAGTCGTTCATCCAGCACCGATCGTGGAAAGCCGCCGGGTACCGAGGCGGGGAACTTCCGGGTGTGGCGTCTGACGTATGCAGGTAACTAAGGAAACCGCGTGCTCACGCTCTAACGCGTTTCGTCATCACGGACTTCAACTGAGGGCATGAGCACGCGGCGTACTCACTCCCATTTATCTCCCCTGGCGGAGGCGGATCCAGGCTACAATCATTGGAGACACCTGAACCGCAATGCACGCCCCCTCCACTTCTGAGTAGAGGGGGCGTACATTGCAGTTCAGGTGTCTCCAATGATTGTAGCCTGGATCCGCCTCCGCCAGGGGAGATAAATGGGAGTGAGTACGCCGCGTGCTCATGCCCTCAGTTGAAGTCCGTGATGACGAAACGCGTTAGGGCGTGAGCACGTGGTTTCCTTAGTTACCTGCATACGTCAGACGCCGCACCCGGAAGTTCCCCGCCTCGGTACCCGGCGGCTTTCCACGATCGGTGCTAGACGAACGACTGCACGGTAACGGATACATACTTAAGATTACTACGTCTGTGATTGTTTTTTAACATGTGAGTGCAATTCCTATGAGTTTGGTGTTATGCATACTTTTTGAAATAAAGTGAAAACGGGGTTACGCTATGTGCCTATGACGTTTATTTTTGCATGTACGCCTTGTGAGTGGTCAAACAGCCTTCTTGTCAGTCGGAGAGAACTCGGGTTGAGGAGGACCTGGCAGTGTTTGTTACTACGGGCTTTTTATTAAGTCACTTCTGGTAAGTGCATTTCCTTCAGGGTGTGCACCGTGGTGAGGTGGAGGTTTTTATCGTATTACCCTCAGGAGTTTTAGTCACACTGCAACTGGCTGTCGGCTGGACTGTTACCATCTGGATTACCCTCACAAATCTAGTGTTGGACTCACTTTTGTATTTACTCACATACAGTATATGGTGAACATATACTTGTAGCGCCGCTAGTGGACTCTAGAGGAGTTTATTATTTTAATATAATTTTCATATTATTTTAATACTTTTAAGGAGTGCACCTGATTTCTTAAGATACAATACACATTAGGGGTGTTGAATTTAGGAGGCCGGCTTTAATCAATGTCCTAATGACGTCATGAAGCGCCGCCCCTCCCTCTCCGCACAGCGATGGCTCTTTAAAATTCGTAGCCGCGCCCTCTTTTCCCGCCTCCCGCTGGCATCATCCCCAGCTGCCCGGCGTCACTGAAAAAGGGGAGACACGCGGAGCGAGTGTCCCTGATTGTTTGATAGAGATGGACTATGGTGTGCACTGTTCATGTTTACACATGGAAAAAAGAAGAAGAATAACCGTGCTAAAGGTGAAATATTAATAATGAAGCAGCAACTTCAAGTGTGGCCACACCCTCAAAAACTGTGTAAATAATAAGTCACGCTCAGTGAAGCTCACTGAGCGAGACTTATTATTTACACATCATGTTTACACATGCCTGATCCCTCCAGTAAGCCGACACTGCACTCTGCTAATAACATGCAGTGAGACACTTCCCGATCAGCAGCTGCACAGATTGGGAAATGTCTCACTGCCTGTGATTACCAGAGTGCAGTGTCGGCTTCCTGGCGAGATCGGGCACTTGAGGACTGTCATCTCTACTCTCGGACACTCAGTCTGCTGCGGGAGACTTGAGTGTCGGAGTGAACATCCCCCGCTCCCAAATGCGCGCTGGTCCTCCTCCTCCAGCGAGTGTCTGTCCTCCTGACCATCCTCCAGCAAGTGTCCTCCATCCTCCAGCGAGTCTGTCCACTGTCCTCCATCCGCCTCACACAGGCCCCTGTGGGCAGAGGGAAACCCCCGAGTGAGCGCCCCGGACCCCAACTCCTAGTCCTCCTTGGCTCAGGCGTCTGCAATCTGCAGTGACTTTGTCATCATCACTCATCACTGATCAGGTACTAATCTAAGTCTTCAAACACTATTACAAATGTTGTTGTTGACATGACACTGCCAGGGAAGCGGCAGAGCCAGGTGAGGGGGCGGACAGGAGGGAGCACACTGAGGGAGACGGGGAGCCGGACTATCCGGCATGGTCACAGCACCGGAGATTCTCCAACCCGGATATTCCTCAGGAGACCCCTATCCAATGCCATGTATATAATATATATCACATCCCTAATATCCCTGAGGAGACTTCCATACACCAGTGTATGGGGGTCTCCTCAGGGATGCGATATATACATGGGGGTCTCCTCAGGGATATCCAGGATGTGATGTATGCATGGCGGTGTATGGGGGTCTCCTCAGGGATGTGATATATACATGGTGGTGCCATGTATATATCACATCCCGGATATCCCTGAGGAGACCTCCATACACCGCCATGTATTTATCACATCCCTGAGGAGACCTCCTATATGTTTGCAGTGCACTATGGGCTGGGCATGGGCATTTGGCAGTAATTGTGATGCATCGCGGAATTGAATCGTGGCCCTCATAATCGTAATTAAATTGAATCGTGAGGTAAGTGAAGATGCACAGCCCTAATACACATATCATAGTGTAAATATTGAGAACCCACCGTAAACAATAGGTGAGCAAATCAGCATAATTTACAATGCGTGGAAGGCAGGTGTTTGAGCTGATGACATGCATCTGTTACAAGTCTGACCAACTGAAGCAGTCCAAACCCTCAATTTATCTGTCACATAGTTTTTTCACTGATGGAATCTTTTGTGGTGGCTCCTGTCACCAACTCTGACACAAGGCAAGTCCTTCCGGCCTCTGCTGTGGACGGTGCTCACCACGTATGCCAGTCTGTCGGGCTGGGGTGGAGTTCTGGGCACGCCTTGTGCCCAGGGGACCTGGTCGGCGGAGGAGGCCTCCTTACCGATAAACGTCTTGGAGCTCCGAGCAATCAAACTCTGCCTGTTCCGTTGGTCAACTCTGCTTCAGGGTTACCCGGTTCGGGTACAGAACTGGCAGGTGGACTTTCTGAGTTGCCAGACCCTGGACCAGAGAGAATGGTCCCTGCATCTGGAGGAGTTTTGCCTCCTGTCTGCCCGGTGGGAGTCTCCGGACGTGGACCTGTTCGCGTCCCGCCTCACTAACAAGGTGGGAAGGTTTGTGGCCAGAACCTGCGATTCTCTGGTGGATGCTATGGACATCAGCCGGTATCAGCTGATTTTATGCCTTCCCTCCAATTCAACTGTTATTCAGATTCCTCTGCAGGTTGGCGTCGGAACGGATGCAGGTCATTCTGGTAGCCTCAGACTGGCCGAGTCGGTCTTGGTATGCAGACATCATGCAGATGGTCGTCGAGCCTCCCTGGCGGCTTCCACTGAGAGACGATCTTCTGTCTCAAGGGCCGATCTTCCATCCTGCTTTAGTCTCTGGCTTTGACGGCGTGGCTGTTGAAAGCCAGTTCTTGGGAGACAAGGCTCTCTCGTATGCTGTCTTTCCTACCTTACTGAAGGCTCGGTAAGCTACCTCTAGAAATATTTATCATCGCACCTGGAAGGTGTGTATTGCCTGGTGCGAGTCGCAAGGGTTTCATCCCTTTTCGGTGGCGAGGATTTTGGTCTTCCTGTAGGAAGGTGTGGATCAATGTTTGGCACTGACCACGATACAGGGTCAGTTGTCGGCCTTAGCCATTCTTTTCCAGTGTCCCTTGGCGACAAATTCTTTGATTTGCATCTTTATTCAAGGGGTGCGGCATCTGGCTTCCCCGAGGACGGCTACTTTGCCTCCCTGGGACCTGAACTTGGTGTTATCCGTTTTACAACGGCCTCCCTTTAAGAACGTCAAAGACATTCCTCTGCCTGTGTTGTCCCAGAAGGTTGCCTTTCTGGTGGCTATCACATCTGCTCACAGGGTATTTTAATTGGCTGCTCTGTTTTGCTGTTTGCCTTATCTGGTGGTTCATAGGGATAAAGTGGTTCTGCAACCCAATCAGTCTTTCTCACCAAGGTGGTGTCGACTTTCCACCTCAATGAGGATATAGTGTTACCTTTGCTTTGTGCAAAGCCCAAGCATCCCAAGGAATTTACCTTTTATTCCTTGGATGTGGTCCGGGCGGTCAGGGTTTACCTGTCTACCACGGAGTCTTTTAGGAAGTCTGATTCTCTGTTTGTCCTTCCTGAGGGACCATGGAAGGGTTCGGGCTGAGTCTGCGGCAACCATTTCTAAGTGGATCAGACAGACGATTGTTCAGGCCCATTCTATCGGGTCAGGTTCCACCTTTCGCTGTAAAGGCTCACTCTGATAGAGCTGTCAGTGCCTCTTGGGCTTTTCGCCATCAGGCTTCTGTGGCTCAGGTGTGCAAAGCGGCGACCTGGTTGTCTGTTCACACTTTCACAAAATTCTACAAAATTGATGTGCTGGCATCCTTGCATGCTTCCTTTGGCCGCAAGGTTTTGAGTGCGGTGGTTGTTTGAGGAGACATGTTTTTTATGTCTCTTTCTGGGGTGTTTTTTTTTTTTTGTTCTGGGATAGCTCCTGTTTTGAGCTTTGTTGCCCTGTTGGCTCAGTTGTTTTTTCTGGCCTGGTTGATGCGTTACCTTTTCGGTAGGTTGAGTCTTCCCAGCCTGCACTGCTGTGGGACATCCCACTAGTGAAGGCTACCTGAACAGGTGGAGACTGTCAGAGGACGAAAGAAAAAATAGATTTTTTGTAAGAACTTACCGTAAAATTATTTTCTCTGAGTCCTCTGACGGTCACCGCCCCCGCCCCTCTGGTTCTTGGATCTTGGGGTTATTGCCTTCCGGTACTGCTTGCTACAAACTGAGGGACAGTGATAACTGGATCAGGATAATGGCTGATGGCTGGCTCCCTGGAGGGGTGCCTAAGTGTAGAAAGTTTTTTTTATTAACATTTAAAACTGCCTAGCTTGCTTCTGCAGAGGGCGCCATTACCCACTAGTGAAGGCTAACTGAACGGGTGGCTACTGTCAGAGAACTCAGAGAAAATAATTTTACGGTTAGTTCTTACAAAAATTCTATTCCATGTTCAGTGTACTGTAGGAGATCAGATATAGTGAATGCAGGGTCTTGGGTTTAGAAACACTTTAGAAACACTTTAAATAGCCTAACACCCAATCATATTAACCCTTCTGTGCACAGTAGTCTGGAAGTGACAACGTAGGTATATCCATAATCCTCTGTTACACATTTGTGAATATTATTCTGAACGAAGTATAGCGAGTTCTTTTTAATCTATTAATTTCTTTTTTAACAACATATACCAATCATAGTGAATACAATAAGAGACAGTATTGCTGCGCTAACTAATAAATGAAAAACGTAATAATGATAACAAATGGAAAGCAGCCACACAGAATCTGGAATAATAACAGATCAAAAATAGAAATACAACAAGCAATGTGGCGCTAATCCTAAAAACATCCCAAAGTAGCTGGACTGAAAAGTCTGTGAAATGTCCCAAACCGCCAGGAAAGGTGCAAAGCTGTGAATCCGGGAAACCACCACCAGACACCCTGTTCACACCGCCTCTTACCAGATGGGGATGATCCCCATAACAGAGATCCAATACGCCCAAATCTTATAAGAGCCCAAGGCTATCCTCCTCCCGATAAACCAGGATTCAGAAATATAACCATGGTTTTGTGTGGGACAAAAAAAAAAAAAAACACCATCATAGCGCAGACCGTATTATTTTTAATCATAGCACATAAGGATTAGGAACACTTACAAATTAGCAGATAAAATCGAGCATCTCAGCACATTTCCAGTGCTCCTCTCCGTATGTCCCGCTAGGCTCCACAAAACCACCCAAAAGATGGCCACCGCGTCTCCTCCCATGTAGGCGTGCGTGAAGGTGAGCACCGCCCGACGTACGTCGTAAACAGACGTCGTCCAGGGGCGCGGTCTCACGGCACTCTTCGCTATATATAGTGATGGAGGAGGGCGGGAATCCTTGTAACAAACCGGAAACCGAATGTAAACACATGCGTTCCACAGAACGGAAGTCGCAAACAACCGGATGTGGAACGGATAACCCGGAAGTGGGAATATAAATAGCCCACAAACCAGATATCCCTTAAAGCCTAATATGAATGGTATTGGCAACGCAGAAATTAATCAGTGAACTCGGCCAAATATAATTTAATAGAGATATAGCGAAACTCCTTTCGCAAATCTTCAAAGGCACATATTAAAAACTCATTGACACTACCCAATTACGGGAGAGACGGCGCCATCTAGCGGACATATAGCGGAACATACTGAGGAGCAAAACATTAAAAAGAACAATAATATATTATAAACCACACTAAAAACGAAAAAAGAGACAAAAAACTACATAAAATGATGTCAAAATACAATAATAAAAAAATCATACAAGAGGGAGTATTTAAATAGATCAGGAATTGTTGATAAACGCATTCAGGTCCCATTCTATATTCAACCCCATTGGGGTTGAATATAGACTAAAATATAGAATATATAGGTATATTTAGTCACAAGTCACAAGACGTATTTACAAATAGTTAGATTTGGGGTGACACAAAAATATAATTTTACATATAATACAAACTTAAACGATAAATGCTAAACGATAAATGCGAATGGGATATATTTGGTTCAGTAATCAGGATTATGTATTCCCAGGAGTGTTAAAAACCATTGATCAAATGTTCTAAATATCAGACAAAATTTGTCTGCGGATTGCGTAGCTAACAGTCACTCCACTGCAGTTGGAGTGAGAATAGGCCACGAAAACAGGAGACTAAATCCCTAATATAGCGCTAAACCCGTAATAACAAAAAACTTAGCAAAACAAAAATAATGTCTTAGAGAAAAATCTACTATGGTTAATATGACTGGGAAGGTAATCTATTTACTCTGAGCAGAAGATTTAAAGCCTATAAGGAAACAACAATTAAATAATCGACATTGTACATTTACCACTTCAAAATTGCTGCTGGCTCAAAATGGTCGTTACCAGAGTCCTAAGATGCCTGCCTTTCCCCAAAATGGTGGCTGGTTAGGGAGTAGTTTGTGTCTGGCGTCCTTCAATGATTCAAGAGTCAAATAAGGGATGGAGTAAGTATGAGTGAGTATAAGTGTGGATGGATGGATATCTGTGTGTGTGTTGATCCCCCTCGTCTCTCGCCTGGGTTCCTTTTTAGTCTGTATGGAACAAAAGGGCTGTAAAAATTACAATAAGCCGAACCCAGAAGGAGTAGCTTCCTTCCCATTGGTTGGGTCATTAGGCAACACCTCCACTATCACCATGTATGTTAGATATTAAAATTATGTGATTTCTTCATTTTGTTATAGTAATAATAGAAAAAATATGAAAATCTGTCCAGATTCTCATGGTGCAGGCATGGCCATCTGATATTTTTGTAATATCTCTTGACAGGTTCAGTTCTGGCAATGCCGTTTAATGAGTGTGTATATTTATACCATATATATATATATATATATATATATATATATATATATATATATATATATATATATATATACAAAGACTAAGCAAGTTACTGATAAATTATTAAATTGATACCTAACAACCTGGGATTATAATTGTTAGATACATGTTATACAAAGGGTTATCTACTAGAGAATTACTATGCTAGTAAATAATATAATCATCACATGGTCCAGGATCTATTATATGAAATCGAATTTAAACATCACTTACTATATCTGATATAATATATAACTTCCCATGGGGGATTGTCCGTATAATCATAAGTGCTACATCCCCTCTTGGTATATGATGGGACAAAGAGGTTGTAGAAGCTTATGATTATATTAAATTCATATGAAGATCGTTCTGATAAGTCTTAGTTAATGATCACAAATGAAGTAGAGTTTTTCTTTTCATGGTTTCTAAATCTTTCCATAGTTGAAACAATGGTTTATTTGCTAGGGAATTGATGACACAGGTGTTCTCCTGAAACTGGTCTTGTATCTGCCATTGTGTGGCCAAAACCCGATGTTTACAACCTTCTCTGATACTTCTCTTTTCATGACCAGAGGATATAGGTGTTTATCTTAAGGAAGTGTCGATAGTGGCTTAACACTGTTCAACAATAAACAAAGTATCCTTGAAAATCAAGAGTTTCTGACTGAACTTGTGGTGAGGTCACTTGAGGCCTATGAAAGTTCATAATTCCTGACCTGTTATATGAAAAATATGTCTTATTTCTGTCCTCGCCTTCCAGGACGGCCCAACATGAGAGATGATAGGCTCTTCCTACCGGAAACACAATCAATTACAGTTGTTAAAAGGCCCCACCCTTCCCTCTGCCCCTCAGTTTAGATTGTGTTTCTTCCTACGAAACATTTGTTGTTTTCACTGACCTGCAGACTTTGGAAGTCAGATGGTCCCCCTGTGAGCCAGGTTCAGCAAACTTCCGTGAGAGCTGAACTCTATCTGCCACCTCCTCAGGTTTCTCACAGGTCGCCCCCGAGATGGCAAACCGTTTGTCACCCGGTGTGTCCCTCTAGGTTTTGACCGGCGCCAGCAGCTCTCCTCCATAGGAATCCTTTTTTTTTAAAAGCCCGCCGGAGGGGCGCTTCAAGCCTCACTCTCGGATCGGACGTCCTGTGACGTCAGACGCTACTGCACGGATGCGGAAGAGGAAGGTGGAGGAGACGCTGGAACCGCTAGAAAGCGGTAAAGCAGACTCCCAGGCTACAGAAGCCCGGACAGCTGCAAGGGAGATGAAGCCCTCCACGACTTATCCTCCGGGGAAGGAGGAAGGGCTGGGCCAGGTGTCAGCAGCCAAACCCAGGTCGGAACCGGGTAAGTGCTGCAGTGTATCTTGATGGTGCCTTTATTGTTTCTAAGTCTGCTGGTTTTTTATGACATAGAAATGCCTGGTAAAAAATCCATTCTCCCTGACCTTAGTCGGACTTACTGAGTGTCCTTTCTATGGTCTTTATACTTGTAATTAGAAAGAGTGATTCTAAATGATGTTGTATCCTGTCTTCCAGAGTCCCAGAGCGGTTCTCAAGAAACCTCTACTACTACACCAGCCTTATCAGGTTCTGTTGCCTCTAAGAAGTGTGGTAATTGTGCTGATTACCTAGTTCCCACACAAAGCCCTTCTGCTACAAGTGTATATACAAGTTAGCAGGCAAAGAGTCCTCGGCTCTAATGAAAGATTTCTTAAAAACAGTTCAAGAGGAAATGCTGACTACAATCCAGACAGTAAGGTGTTCATTGGGAACTCCAGCAACCTCAGAGCCCAGGGAACCTCCGGTGGAAGAGGGTACCTCTTCACAAGAAAGTTGTATAAGTAGGGCAGGACCCTCGGTTCTATTACCCTCATCTCAAAATCTCCCTTCAGCTCAACCTAGAAGTAGAGTGTCAGCAGAATAAAACCGCTCAGACTCCCAAACCAGTTCAGAAGGTGAGGGAGATAGGGACTCAGAGGAACCAGGGGAGACAGAGCCAACCAGGAATCTGTTTGGGTTGGATAACATGCAGGGGCTCCTTCAGGCAGTGTATGCCTCTGAAGAGATACCCGATCTGCCAAAAGAAACCTCAGCCCAGGATAGACTCTATAAAGGACTAGGGAAGATTCCTTCTAGAGCTTTACCTATCCACCTATCCCTAAAAGGATTAATCCTTCAACAATGGCAACGGCCAGAAAATAGGTTGAACAGGCCAAGATCCTGGAAACGGAGATTTCCCTTTAAAGAAGACATAGAAAAATGTATAAAGAGTCCAAAACTAGATGCACAATTGGCACAGGTGACTAAAAGGTCAGACCTCTCCTTTGTTGATACAGGCAGCATAAAGGATGTCATGAACCCGAAAAACAGAGTCCCTTCTGAGGAAGGCCTGGGAGGCCAATTCTTCTGCAATGGCCCCAGCATTAGCTGCTTCCTGTGTGGCAAGAAATACCTTTGGTTGGGTTGACAGGCTGAACAAAAACTTGTTGCAGTCAAAAACCCAAGAATTGCAAGATTCCCTTTCACTAATAGGGAAAGCAGTAGCCTATCTAGCAGATGCAGCAGTGGAATCTGTTATAGCATCCGCCAAGACAGGGGCTCTCCTAAATTCTGCCAGAAGAGCCATTTGGCTCAAGGAGTGGGAAGGGGACTTTACCTCTAAGACAAAACTCTGTGGTTTGCCTTTTGGTTCTACTACTATTTGGTTCTGGGTTGGATGAAGTTCTAACCAGGTCCTCGGAAAAAGGGAAGAAACTTCCAGCAAAACCCAAAAAAGAGGTCGCTAGGAAATTTTTTCATGGCCCCCAGGAACAAAGTCAGCATAGGCATAAAAAAGAGCCGGCCAAAAGATGGGGTTTTAGAAAAGGAAGACAAAGAAACGGCTTTCTCTTCCCTTCCTCCTCAGGCTCAAGGGATAACAAGTGAAGCCAAAGTCAAAGTGGGGGGCAGACTAAGTCAATTTCTGACCCAATGGGAAGAAATGTCAGTCTCCCCATATATTTACGCCCTCATACAGGAAGGTTATCGCCTACAATTTGCCTCAATAGCTCCTATAACAATAACCCTTACTCATGTCCCTAAAAAGATTCAGACAAGATTCAGACAAGAGAAGCCCTACTACAAGGGATTCAGGAACTGGCAGAACAGTTGGTGATAATCCCGGTCCCAGAAGATCAACTCTTTCAGGGTTTCTACTCCCATGTGTTTGTGGTCCCAAAGCCATCAGGCAAATATCACCTGATAATAAACTTAAAAAACCTCAACAAGTTCCTACTGTACAAAAAGTTTTCAATGGAAATAATTTATTCGGTGCAAAATAATCTACTGAAAAATGTTTTCATGACCACACTGGACCTCAGAGATGCCTATCTGCATGTCCCCATTCACCAGGAACATCAGCCATTTCTGAGGTTTGCAATAGTGATTAAAGAAGGGGCTACTCACTGGCAGTTCAGAACACTGCCGTTTGGACTTGCAGCCAGTCCAAGAATCTTTACAAAGATCCTGGTAGAGGCGGTGGCCCACCTACACCTTCAAGGGATAGCCCTGATTCCCTACTTGGACGACCTACTGATTTTCGGCAAATCAGCAGCTCAAGTTAACTTTGATACCCAACAGGTGATAGATTCCCTACAAAAATTAGGATGGCTCATCAACCTGAAAAAGTCATCCCTGGAACCTACCAAAATACAGACCTTTCTGGGTTTCCAGGTAGACTCAAGGGCTCAAAAACTTTTTCTACCCAAAGAAAAGAGGGAGAAAATAGTTTCCTCAGTCCTAACGCTCATGGAAGCTCCCTCCTGTTCCAGAAGGGAGATTCTGAGAGTCTTGGGACTAATGTCGGCCAGCATCCCAGCGGTTGTGTGGGCACAACTCCATGCAAGAGAACTTCTTTTCTTCCATCTGTCCTCCTGGGACAGAAAGACAGAGTCCCTAGACGAATATGTCATCCTCACTCCTTAGGTGCAGATATCTTTGGAATGGTGGACAAACCCAAACAACTTGGGAGAAGGAAGACCCTGGGGGCAGTGGAATCCCATAAAGATTACCACAGATGCCAAGACGAAGGGTTGGGGAGCTCACCTGGAGGGGGCTCAGGCACAAGGGATCTGGGACAAAAGAACAGCACAGACCTCATCCAACTTTAGAGAGTTGAAGGTAATGGGGGAGGCTTTGAAAGCTTTCCAAGTCCAAGTTCATTCTCAACAGCGAAGTTCTAAATCTGTCAGACAATACCACACCTGTGGTCTATTTGAATCAACAAGGAGGAACCAGATCAAGTCCCCTCTTAGCCCTAACAAAAGAGATCCTGGGGTGGGCCGAAGAGAGGATAGTGTCCCTTGTAGCCGTTTACATCAAGGGGAAGAACAACTTACAAGCAAACTTCCTCAGCCGTCACCTTATCCGGGAAGGATAAGAATTGTTGGTAATGACCTACTGATTACTAGGGTTGAGCGAACACGGACTGTATTATTCGTGTTCGTACCGAATAATTGGATTTTTGTTACCGGAACACGGACACGAACACTTTACTGTATATTCGGGTAAAAATCCGTGTTCGGTCGTTTTATTTCCGGGTTTTGCATGCTTTGGCGCGCTTTTCATGGCGGGCTTTCAACAGCCAATCAACAAGCGTTTAACTGGTGTGCCTAAGCCATCCCAGCCATGCCTGCAAATGTATCAGTAGCTGTGATTGGCTGTCTGAAGCATGTGACCAAGTCTTTATAAGTTCAAGGCAGCGCCGCAGCGGCGTCATTCTGCTGCTTAGATCAGGGAGAGAGCACACATCAACGTGCTGGCTGCTGATTAGGGACAGACAGGCAGGAAAAAAACATTTGTGTCCGGATAGAATTGAGGGACAGGTCGGAGTGTTTTAGGCAGGGCGAGTTGTAGGCATTTTAGGGATAGAGTCTGCTGATTTTTAGGGAAAGTGTGTTCTACAAACTACAATCGATATTGCTGTGTGGGGTGGGGTCTGCACTTAGTCCCGATCTACGATCTCTTATCAATCCTGTTAGGGATAGAGTCTGCTGATTTTTAGGGAAAGTGTGTTCTACAAACTACAATCGATATTGCTGTGTGGGGTGGGGTCTGCACTCAGTCCCGATCTACGATCTCTTATCAATCCTGTTAGGGATAGAGTCTGCTTATTTTTAGGGAAAGTGTGTTCTACAAACTACAATCGATATTGCTGTGTGGTGTGGGATAGGAGATAGGCAGGTGTCAGTGATCCACATCCATTTTGCTGTGTGTGGGCTGCAGTGAACACAATCTTTTTGGGGTGCAGTGAACACAATCTTTGTGGGGTGCAGTGAACACAATCTTGGTGCAGTGAACACAATCTTTTTGGGGTGCAGTGAACAAAATCCTTTTGGGGTGCAGTGAACACAATCTTTGTGGGGTGCAGTGAACACAATCTTTTTGGGGTGCAGTGAACAAAATCCTTTTGGGGTGCAGTGAACACAATCTTTGTGGGGTGCAGTGAACCCAATCTTTTTGGGGTGCAGTGAACAAAATCCTTTTGGGGTGCAGTGAACACAATCTTTGTGGGGTGCAGTGAACACAATCTTTGTGGGATGCAGTGAACACAATCTTTTTGGGGTGCAGTGAACCCAATCTTTGTGGGGTGCAGTGAACACAATCCTTTTGGGGTGTAGTGAACACAATCTTTGTGGGGTGCAGTGAACACAATCTTTTTGGGGTACAGTGAACACAATCTTTGTGGGGTGCAGTGAACACAATCTTTTTGGGGTGCAGTGAACAAAATCCTTTTGGGGTGCAGTGAACACAATCTTTGTGGGGTGCAGTGAACACAATCTTTTTGGGGTGCAGTGAACAAAATCCTTTTGGGGTGCAGTGAACACAATCTTTGTGGGGTTCAGTGAACACAATCTTTGTGGGGTGCAGTGAACAAAATCCCTTTGGGGTGCAGTGAACACAATCTTTGTGGGGTGCAGTGAACACAATCTTTAATCTTTTTGGGGTGCAGTGAACACAATCCTTTTGGGGTGCAGTGAACACAATCTTTGTGGGGTGCAGTGAACACAATCTTTTTGGGGTACAGTGAACACAATCTTTGTGGGGTGCAGTGAACACAATCTTTTTGGGGTGCAGTGAACACAATCTTTTTGGGGTACAGTGAACACAATCTTTGTGGGGTGCAGTGAACACAATCTTTTTGGGGTGCAGTGAACACAATCTTTGTGGGGTACAGTGAACACAATCTCATACTTCTGAAGATTTGAGGGTGCTGCCTGTTCCATACTCCTACTCCTCATCCATCCTTTTAGGGGTACAAACAATAGTAATTGGGGCCTAGTGTGGTTGTGTACGTGTGAGATACATACACTTTTTTTGATCATATTTCCTATTCCGCTATTCAATAAAAACCTTTGGGGATCAATTAAATTGCGGGATAGTCTGTGTCGGTACGTGTGAGATCAACCTTTCCAAGTTTTTGGGGTTCATCTCATACTTCTGAAGATTTGAGGGTGCTGCCTGTTCCATACTCCTACTCCTCATCCATCCTTTTAGGGGTACAAACAATGGTAATTGGGGCCTAGTGTGGTTGTGTACGTGTGAGATACATACACTTTTTTTTGATCATATTTCCTATTCCGCTATTCAATAAAAACCTTTGGGGATCAATTAAATTGCGGGATAGTCTGTGTTGGTACGTGTGAGATCCACCTTTCCAAGTTTT
Source organism: Pelophylax lessonae (assembly GCF_965119305.1). NCBI lineage: Eukaryota > Metazoa > Chordata > Amphibia > Anura > Ranidae > Pelophylax > Pelophylax lessonae. Next base: position 166,520,336 of record NC_138779.1, read on the forward strand.
TGAGGTTCATCTCATACTTCTGAAGATTTGAGGGTGCTGCCTGTTCCATACTCCTACTCCTCATCCATCCTTTCAGGGGCACAAACAATAGTAATTGGGGCCTAGTGTGGTTGGTTACGTGTGAGATACATACACTTTTTTTGATCATATTTCCTATTCCGCTATTCAATAAAAACTTTTGGGGATCAATTAAATTGCGGGATAGTCTGTGTCGGTATGTGTGAGATCAACCTTTCCAAGTTTTTGAGGTTCATCTCATACTTCTGAAGATTTGAGGGTGCTGACTGTTCCATACTCCTACTCCTCATCCATCCTTTTAGGGGTACAAACAATAGTAATTGGGGCCTAGTGTGGTTGTGTACGTGTGAGATGCATACACTTTTTTTGATCATATTTCCTATTCCGCTATTCAATAAAAACCTTTGGGGATCAATTAAATTGCGGGATAGTCTGTGTCGGTACGTGTGAGATCAACCTTTCCAAGTTTTTGGGGTTCATCTCATACTTCTGAAGATTTGAGGGTGCTGCCTGTTCCATACTCCTCCTACTCCTCATCCATCCTTTTAGGGGTACAAACAACAGTAATTGGGGCCTAGTGTGGTTGTGTACGTGTGAGATATATACACTTTTTTGGATCATATTTCCTATTCCGCTATTCAATAAAAACCTTTGGGGATCAATTAAATTGCGGGATAGTCTGTGTCGGTACGTGTGAGATCCACCTTTCCAAGTTTTTGGGGTTCATCTCATACTTCTGAAGATTTGAGGGTGCTGCCTGTTCCATACTCCTCCTACTCCTCATCCTGCCATTAGGGGTACAAACAGTAGTAATTGGGGCCTAGTGTGCTTCTGTACGTGTGAGATACATACACTTTTTTTGATCATATTTCCTATGCCGCTATTCAATAAAAACCTTTGGGGATCAATTAAATTACGGGATAGTCTGTGTTGGTACGTGTGAGATCCACCTTTCCAAGTTTTTGAGGTTCATCTCATACTTCTGAAGATTTGAGGGTGCTGCCTGTTCCATACTCCTCCTACTCCTCATCCTGCCTTTAGGGGTACAAACAGTAGTAATTGGGGCCTAGTGTGCTTCTGTACGTGTGATATACATACACTTTTTTTTTGATCATATTTTCTATTCCGCTATTTAATCAAAACCTTTGGGTATAAACAATTAAATTGCGTGATAGTCTGTGTCGGTACGTGTGAGATACACCTTTCCAATTTTTGGGGCGCATCTCATACTGCCGAGGTTTTGAGGGTGCTTCAGTCTGCCTCCTGCCTGCTCCTCCTACTCCTCTTCCTCATCCTGCCTTTAGGGTACAAAAAATTGTAATCGGCGGGGCCTAGTCTGTGTTTGTACGTGTGAGATACACCGTATTATAACATTTTTCCTATTCCGCTATTCAATAGACACCCTTTTGGAATGTAAAAAATTAAATTACGGCATAGTCTGTATCGGTACGTGTGAGATACACCTTTTAAATTTGTTTGGCGCATCTCCTTCCCCCGCCAAGGATTGCAGGGCGCTTCAGTTTGCCTCCTGTTCCCAACTCCTCCTACTCCTCTTCCTCATCCTGCCTTTAGGGTACAAAAAATTGTAATCGGGGCCTAGTCTGTGTTTGTACGTGTGAGATACACCGTATTATAAAATGTTTCCTATTCCGCTATTCAATATAAACCCTTTTGGAGTGTAAAAAATTAAATTACGGCATAGTCTGTATCGGTACGTGTGAGATACACCTTTTAAATTAGTTTGGCGCATCTCCTTCCCCCGCCAAGGATTGCAGGGCGCTTCAGTTTGCCTCCTGTTCCCAACTCCTCCTACTCCTCTTCCTCATCCTCCCTTTAGGGTGGAAAAAAATTTAATCGGGCCTAGTCTGTGTTTGTACGTGTGAGATACACAGTTTTTTTATCCTATTCCGCTATTCAATATACACCCTTTTGGTGTAAAAAACATTAAATTGCGGCATAGTTTGCATATTTGACTGTGAGATACACCCGTGTGATACTGTTGTTGTTTTGTTCCGCTATTCAATAAACACCTTTCTAGGGCAAGATCTTAAATTACAGAAATATGAGGAGACCGTCAAATAAGGGCCGTGGCCTGGGTCGTGGTGGTGCTGCTGGTAGAGCCCCTGTTGCAAGGAGAGGACGTGGTCGATCTGTGCCAGCTACACGCACAAGTGAAACACCTTCCTCAAGTGTGAGTAGGCGACAGAACCTGCATCAGTATTTGGTAGGGCATCATACGCCTCTAGAAGTGATGAGGCCAGAACACAGAGAGGCGATAGTAGATTGGTTTGCTGCTGACAGTGCCTCCAGTTCCTTCACATTGTCTCCCACCCAGTCTACTGCAGAAAGGTCAGAGTTGGCACCTGCAGCCGATGTCCAACCGTCTTTCACCTCACCCCCTTGCAAATCAGGCAAGCAGTCTGAGCCCCAAGCCATACAGCAGTCTCTTCTTCTTTTTGATGACTCTGTCAGCAGGGTTTCCCAGGGCCATCCACCTAGCCCTGCCCCAGAAGTGGAAGAGATTGAGTGCAGCGATGCCCAACCACTTATTTCTCAAGATGAGTACATGCAAGGACCATCGCAGCACGTCTCCGATGATGACGAAACGCAGGTGCCAACTGCTGCCGCGTTCAGCATTGTGGAGACCGACAAGGAGGGCAGGGGTGAAGACTGGGTGGAAGATGATGTGGAGGACGATGAGGTCCTCGACCCCACATGGAATGAATGTCATGCAGGTGACCTGAGTGGTTTGGAGGAAGAGGCGGTGGTCGCACAGAGCCACCAGCACAGCAGAAGAGGGAGCAGGGTGCAGAAGCGGAGCGGCCGTGCCCTAGACACTACGCCTGCTACTGCCCAATGCAGCAAGGGAACGAGCGCACCAAAGTCAGCTCAAAGGAGTTCTCTAGCGTGGAAGTTCTTTAGAAAATGTGCTGATGACAGGACACAAGTGGTTTGCACCCTGTGCAATCAGAGCCTGAAGCGAGGCATAAACCTTCTCAACCTGAGCACAACCTGCATGATCAGGCATCTAAGTGCAAAGCACGAGCTGCAGGGGAGTACACACCTTCAAAACCAAGAAACGTCTCTGGCTCATCCTGCTTCCTCTTCTGCTGCAGTCTCGGCCGCTCCAGCCACATCTGTAGTGATACCAGCACCTGCCACCCCGCAAACAGACGATCTGTCAGCAACACCACCACCTGGGTCACCAACAACCATCTCCACAATGTCCCGTGGAAGCATTCAGCTTTCCATCTCCCAAACACTTGAGAGGAAGAGGAAGTACCCCCCTACCCACCCGCGATCCCTGGCCCTGAATGCCAGCATTTCAAAATTCTTGGCCTTTGAAATGCTGTCATTCCGTCTGGTGGAGACGCACAGTTTTAAAAACCTTATGTCGGTGGCTGTCCCACAGTACGTCGTGCCCAGCCGCCACTACTTTTCCAGGCAAGCCATCCCTTCCCTGCACAACCAAGTGGGGGAAAAAATCAGGTGTGCGCTGTGCAACGCCATCTGTGCCAACGCCATCTGCGGAACAGCACCACTTCACCACCAATAACTGGGCCTCCATGCGAGACCTGTGTGCCTTGTTGCGCTGTTTTGAGTACTCCACCAACATGGCCAGTGGCGATGACGCCGTTCTCAGCTTAACTATCCCACTTCTATGCCTCCTTGAAAAAACAATTCGGGCGATGATGGAAGAGGATGTGGCACAGGATGAGGAGGAGGAGGAGGAGGAGGATGAAGAGGTAACATTTCCAAGTCTTTCAGGGCAGTCATTCGCAAGGGGCTCCGAGGGTGGGTTCCTGCACACACAAACGCCAGGGACACAATTGTCCAGCAGGGGCACAGTTCTGGAGGATGAGGAGGATGAGGAGGAGGAGGAGCTGGAGGAGGAGATGGAACCATATTCACAGCAGGGTGGCACCCAGGCCAGCTCATGGCCATCACTGGTGCGTGGCTGGGGGGATACAGAGGACACGGACGATACACCTCCCACAGAGGACAGCCTTTCGTTGCCTCTGGGCAGCCTGGCACACATGAGCGATTACATGCTGCAGTGTCTCCACAACGACCGCCAAGTTGCCCACATTCTAACTTGTGCTGATTACTGGGTGGCCACGCTGCTGGATCCCCGTTACAAGGACAACGTACCATCCTTAATTCACTCACTGGAGCGCGATCGCAAGATGCGCGAGTACAAGCGCACGCTGGTAGACGCGATGCTGCTGGCATTCCCATCTGACAGCGGGGCCACAGTGGAAGCACAAGGCAGAGGAGGAGGAGGAGGAGGTCGCCAACGCAACCAGGGCACCGCCAGCACCTCAGAAGGCAGGGTTAGCATGGCCGAAATGTGGAAAAGCTTTGTCAGCAAGCCACAACAAACAGCAGCACCAGCAGCTCAGATGGAACGTCTTAGCAGGAGGCAGCATTTTACCAACATGGTGGAGCAGTATGTGTGCACACGCCTACATGTAGTGAATGAGGGGTCTGCCCCCTTCAACTTCTGGGTCTCCAAATTGGGCACATGGCCTGAGCTTGCCCTTTACGCCTTGGAGGTGCTGGCGTGCCCTGCAGCCAGTGTATTATCTGAACGGGTATTTAGCACGGCTGGGGGCGTTATCACAGACAAGCGCAGCGGCCTGTCCAGAGACAATGTGCACAAGCTCACGTTCATTAAAATGAACCAGGCATGGATCCCACGGGACTTTTCCGTACCTTGTGCAGAATAGCAATGGATACCGACCTTACCCACCCATTGTTCCATTTTTGCTCTTTCTCACTCTTTTGGGGTGTACCCTCATTTAAAATTTGTGAAAAGAAGCAGTGTTGGCTACCTCGTCCTCCTCAGGGCCAGATTAACGTAGGGGCTATTGGAGCTGCAGCTCCTGGCCCCTACCTTTTATATAGGCCCCGGGTTGGCCATATTCACTGTTACCGCTCTTCTGTCACTTGTAAACACAGAAGTCTGGCTTCTATGCTCGCTTCCCCAGGCAGCACCCTCAGAACCTCCCCACACAGCGCGAAGGCCGGACAAGGAGGGACAGTTGCCGATGCATGGATGTGTTTATGGGCTTCAGAGACAGCATCCCATGTTGAATTAGGCATGCATGGCTGCACCCTTCCTCCTCTGGGTGCATGCCAAGGCACGGCCCTTAAGGCCCTTCAAAATCCTCAGCACCAAGCCCATGATGCTCTTAATCCGGCCCTGGTCCTCCTCCACCGCCGCTTCCACCTACACCGCCCATAGGTGTGCGCAGCCTATTGCATTAGGGTGTTCACCCCAAAGTTTAAATACACATGCATGTGTTTGCCTACATGTACATGGCCCCGATACATTACTCTCCCTGCTGGCAAAGAGAAATAGAGCAGAGCAGGTCCGAGGGAGATCTTTCCCATCTCCTCACTGGCAAACAGAGTGATAATGCTATGTGCCCTAGGTGATTAGGGTGTGCCCAGGCACACCCGGCACACCCTGTGCGCACGACTATGACACCGCCACATCCACCACCACCTCAACCTCCCTCCTACTCCATATGGGCCTCGTCCTTCAGAGATGAACATTGTTTTATTTTTCTGTTTTTTTTGTTGTTGTTTTAAGTTATTTCCCTATCCACATTTGTTTGCAGAGCACTTGCCATGCTCTTAATTACGTTTTGCTGCCATTTGCAGCACTCTAGCCCTTTCCTTTGGTGTTTTAGAGCCATTTTAGTGCCTGAAAGTTCGGGTCCCCATTGACTTCAATGGGGTTCGGTGTCCGGGAAAAGTTCGGCAAAAGTCCGGGACACGGACCCGGACTTTTTTTTTAAAGTTGGGCCGAACCCGTCGAACACGGACATCCAGGTGTCCGCTCAACTCTACTGATTACCAACAATACAGACCTGATCACGGATATAGAAATACAGGGCAACTTAGGAAACAGTGACCATAGGTCAATAAGTTTCAGTATTAATTACAGTTATAGGAAGCAGAGGGGTAATATAAGGACACTGAATTTCAAAAGAGCCAATTTCCCAAAACTGCGCTCGCTTCTAGAAAATATCAATTGGGATAGAACCCTTGGAACAAAGAACACGGAGGAAAAATGGGAGTGCTTCAAGAGCATACTTAACAAGGGGATTGACCAGTGCATTCCAAAGGGAAATAAATTTAAAAGAGCAAAACTAAACCCTGGGTGGCTAAACTCCAACATAAAAATGCATATTAGTGCTAAAGAAAAGGCCTTCAAAAAATACAAGACTGAGGGGTCATTGGCAGCATTTAAGCATTACAAAGAGTTTAATAAGAAATGTAAACGAAATCAGGGCGGCTAAAATAGAACACGAGAGACATATAGCGGAGGAGAGTAAAAAGAACCCCAAGAAGTTCTTTAAGTATATAAACAGTAAGAAAGCGAGGCCAGAAAACATTGGCCCCATAAAAGACGACAAAGGAAATATGGCCACTGAGGACAGAGAAAAGGCGGAAGTGTTAAATAATTCTTTCTCTTCAGTCTTCACAAAAGAATCGGGGGGCTACACGAACCCAGCTTGTAAGGCCGAACTAAACAACACACCTCAGGAAGTGCCGCCATGGCTAACAGAGGATAGACTTAAAACTAAACTAGAGAAAATTAACACAAATAAATCACCGGGACCAGATGGCTTGCACCCCAGGGTTCTCAAAGAGCTCAGCCAGGTGATTGCCAGACCATTATTCTTGATCTTTAAGGATAGTTTACAGAAGGGTATGGTGCTGCCTGATTGGAAAAAAGCCAACATGGTTCCAATATTTAAAAAGGGGCCGAGGTGTATCCCGGGTAACTATAGGCCGGTCAGCCTAACATCTGTAGTCTGCAAGATTTTGGAGGGGATGTTAAGGGACCACATACAAGACTTTAGTAATGAAAATGGTATTATTAGTAGTAATCAGCATGGATTCATGAAAAATCGTTCTTGCCAAACCAATCTATTAACCTTCTATGATGAAGTGAGCTGCCACCTAGATAAAGGTAAGCCTGTGGATGTGGTGTATCTGGACTTTGCAAAGGCTTTCGACACCATTCCCCACAAACGCTTACTGTACAAACTAAGGAAGGTAGGTATGGACTATAAGGTGAGTACCTGGATAGAGAACTGGCTCCGGGGGAGAGTCCAGAGGGTGATGATTAATGGGGAGTACTCGGATTGGGCGGGTGTGGGAAGTGGGGTCCCCCAGGGTTCGGTCCTGGGACCAATCCTATTTAATTTATTCATAAATGATCTAGAGGAGGGGATATCTAGTACAATCTCAGTATTTGCGGATGATACTAAACTAAGCATGCCAATATCTTCTATGCAGGATGTGGAAACCTTACAAGGGGACCTGAACAAAATAACGGGGTGGGCAACTACATGGCAGATGAGGTTTAATGTTGAAAAATGTAAAGTAATGCACTTGGGGGCCAGAAACCAGAAAGCAAGCTACTCACTAGGGGGGGAACCTCTGGGTGAGTCTAGGATGGAAAAAGACTTGGGGGTACTGGTAGACAACAGGCTTGGCAGAGGCATGCAATGCCAAGCCGCTGCAAGCAAAGCCAACAGAATACTGGGATGTATAAAAAAGGGGATTCTCTCCAGAAATAAAGAGATTATTCTCCCACTCTACAAGACTCTGGTCCGTCCACATCTGGAGTATGCTGTCCAGTTCTGGGCACCGGTCCTCAGGAAGGATGTGCTGGAACTGGAGAGAGTCCAGAGAAGGGCAACAAAAATAATTAGGGGAATGGAGGACATCAGCTATGAGGAAAGACTGCAAGCACTGAACCTATTCTCTCTGGAGAAGAGATGATTGAGGGGGGATATGATATCAATGTAAAAATACTGTACTGGCGACCCTAGCATAAGGAACAAACTATTCAGAGGAAGGGAATACAATAAGACACGTGGCCACTCACTAAAACTAGAGGAAAGGCGGTTTAACCTAAAAATGCGTAAGGGGTTCTTCACTGTAAGAGCGGTAAGAATGTGGAATTCTCTTCCACAAGCAGTCGTATCAGCAGGAAGCATTGATAGTTTCAAAAAACTATTAGATGGGCACCTTAGAGACCACAACATACAGGGGTATACGGTGTACGGTTGACGGCAGGCACGCGCACACGCATCGTGGGTTGAACTGGATGGACTGATGTCTTTTTTCAACCTCAGTAACTATGGGCCTAATTCAGTATAAGTTTGGAGTAGAGCTGCTCACTTCTCCAGAAATAACTCCAGCCTAAACTCATTGCATCCTAATTAGGTAAGTGGCTGGAGTTAAACCATCAACTAGATATAGGGGGAAAGTTTCCGCGCTATTGGAGGAAATTAAGTAAATAAATGACTGCAGCCTACCTCAAAAATATAGATAACTATATTTAGTAAATGTGAGGAAAAGGGAGGTAATATGGCGCTGTCAGGCTAATAAATAGGAAATATAAATATATCTTAAAGTGCACTGGTGATAAAGTGAATAAAAATCAAGGTATATAAAACTTCATATGGTGAATCCTTAAAAAGTGTAAATATGTTTAAAGAATTTGATAAAAAATATGTATATATATATAATATCGTGATAAATGGATAAGAAAATTAAGATATAAGTGATAAATTATTGAAAATCAATTCAGTGTGTGATCTTAAAGGTGTATGTATGACTATATAAAAAATAAAGTGATGTTTTAAATATCCTCCATAAATAATTAAGGTGCTAATTAATCAGATATATATTGTGCTAGTGGGCCAAACAATAAATAGCTTTGTATAAATCTGTACACAATCAATTCATAAATAGTGTCCCAGCAGTTTAAATAGCATAAATAAATAAATAAATATAAAGAGAATATATAGAAAAATTGTCCATATAAATAGCCAAATATTAAATGGTGCTGCAAATATAATTGAGTCCCAAGAAGGGTGATGAAGCAGGGATTTTAACAGGAAAAATGGATTACAGGTAGGGTTGAGCGGACACCTAGATGTCCGTGTTCGACGGGTTCGGCCGAACTTTAAAAAAAAGTCCGGGTCCGTGTCCCGGACTTTTACCGAACTTTTCCCGGACACCGAACCCCATTGAAGTCAATGGGGACCCGAACTTTAAGGCACTAAAATGGCTCTAAAACACCAAAGGAAAGGGCTAGAGTGCTGCAAATGGCAGCAAAACGTAATTAAGAGCATGGCAAGTGCTCTGCAAACAAATGTGGATAGGGAAATAACTTAAAACAACAAAAAAAAACAGAAAAATAAAACAATGTTCTTCTTCATCTCTGAAGGACGAGGCCCATATGGAGTAGGAGGGAGGTTGAGGTGGTGGTGGATGTGGCGGTGACATAGGCGTGCGCACAGGGTGTGCTGGGTGTGCCTGGGCACACCCTAATCACCTAGGGCACATAGCATTGCCAGTGAGGAGATGGGAAAGATCTCCCTGGGACCTGCTCTGCTCTATTTCTCCTTGCCTACAGGTACATGGCCCCGATACATTACTCTCCCTGCTGGCAAACACATGCATGTGTATTTCAACTTTGGGGTGCACACCTTAATGCAATAGGCTGCGCACACCTATGGGCGGTGTAGGTGGAAGCGGCGGTGGAGGAGGACCAGGGCCGGATTAACAGCATCATGGGCTTGGTGCTGAGGATTTTGAAGGGCCTTAAGGGCCGTGCCTTGCCATGCACCCAGAGGAGGAAGGGTGCAGCCATGCATGCCTAATTCAACATGGGATGCTGTCTCTGAAGCCCATAAACACATCCATGCATCGCCAACTGTCCCTCCTTGTCCGGCCTTCACGCTGTGTGGGGAGGTTCTGAGGGTGCTGCCTGGGGAAGCGAGCATAGAAGCCAGACTTCTGTGTTTACAAGTGACAGAAGAGCGGTAACAGTGAATATGGCCAACCCGGGGCCTATATAAAAGGTAGGGGCCTGGAGCTGCAGCTCCAATAGCCCCTACATTAATCTGGCCCTGAGGAGGAGGACGAGGTAGCCAACACTGCTTCTTTTCAAAAATTTTAAATGAGGGTACACCCCAAAAGAGTGAGAAAGAGCAAAAATGGAACAATGGGTGGGTAAGGTCGGTATCCATTGCTATTCTGCATAAGGTACGGAAAAGTCCCGTGGGATCCATGCCTGGTTCATTTTAATGAACGTGAGCTTGTCCACATTGTCTCTGGACAGGCGGCTGCGCTTGTCTGTTATAACGCCCCCAGCCGTGCTAAATACCCGTTCAGATAATACACTGGCTGCAGGGCACGCCAGCACCTCCAAGGCGTAAAGGGCAAGCTCAGGCCATGTGCCCAATTTGGAGACCCAGAAGTTGAAGGGGGCAGACCCGTCATTCACTACATGTAGGCGTGTGCACACATACTGCTCCACCATGTTGGTAAAATGCTGCCTCCTGCTAAGACGTTCCATCTGAGCTGCTGGTGCTGCTGTTTGTTGTGGCGTGCTGACAAAGCTTTTCCACATTTCGGCCATGCTAACCCTGCCTTCTGAGGTGCTGGCGGTGCCCTGGTTGCGTTGGCGACCTCCTCCTCCTCCTCCTCTGCCTTGTGCTTCCACTGTGGCCCCGCTGTCAGATGGGAATGCCAGCAGCATGGCGTCTACCAGCGTGCGCTTGTACTCGCGCATCTTGCGATCGCGCTCCAGTGAGTGAATTAAGGACGGTACGTTGTCCTTGTAACGGGGATCCAGCAGCGTGGCCACCCAGTAATCAGCACAAGTTAGAATGTGGGCAACTCGGCGGTCGTTGTGGAGACACTGCAGCATGTAATCGCTCATGTGTGCCAGGCTGCCCAGAGGCGACGAAAGGCTGTCCTCTGTGGGAGGTGTATCGTCCGTGTCCTCTGTATCCCCCCAGCCACGCACCAGTGATGGCCATGAGCTGGCCTGGGTGCCACCCTGCTGTGAACATGGTTCCATCTCCTCCTCCAGCTCCTCCTCCTCCTCATCCTCCTCATCCTCCAGAACTGTGCCCCTGCTGGACAATTGTGTCCCTGGCGTTTGTGTGTGCAGGAACCCACCCTCGGAGCCCCTTGCGAATGACTGCCCTGAAAGCCTTTGAAATGTTACCTCTTCATCCTCCTCCTCCTCCTCCTCATCCTGTGCCACATCCTCTTCCATCATCGCCCAAATTGTTTTTTCAAGGAGGCATAGAAGTGGGATAGTTCAGCTGAGAATGGCGTCATTGCCACTGGCCATGTTGGTGGAGTACCCAAAACAGCGCAACAAGGCACAATATATGCAAATGTCAAATATGCAAACTATGCCGCAATTTAATGTTTTTTACACCAAAAGGGTGTGTATTGAATAGCGGAATAGGATAAAAAACTGTGTATCTCACACGTACAAACACAGACTAGGCCCGATTAAATTTTTTCCTACCCTAAAGGGAGGATGAGGAAGAGGAGTATGGAACATGCAGCACCCTCAAATCTTCAGAAGTATGAGATGAACCCCAAAAACTTGGAAAGGTGGATCTCTCTCACACGTACCAACACAGACTATCCCCCAATTTAACTGATCCCCAAAGGTTTTTGATTAAATAGCGGAATAGAAAATATGATCCCAAAAAAGTGTATGTATATCACACGTACACAACCACACTAGGCCCCAATTACTATTGTTTGTACCCCTAAAAGGCTAGGAGTAGGGGGAGTATGGAACAGGCAGCACCCTCAAACCTTCAGAAGTATGAGATGAACCCCAACAACTTGGAAAGGTGGATCTCTCTCACACGTACCAACACAGACTATCCCCCAATTTAACTGATCCCCAAAGGTTTTTGATTAAATAGCGGAATAGAAAATATGATCCCAAAAAAGTGTATGTATATCACACGTACACAACCACACTAGGCCCCAATTACTATTGTTTGTACCCCTAAAAGGCTAGGAGTAGGGGGAGTATGGAACAGGCAGCACCCTCAAACCTTCAGAAGTATGAGATGAACCCCAACAACTTGGAAAGGTGGATCTCTCTCACACGTACCAACACAGACTATCCCCCAATTTAACTGATCCCCAGAGGTTTTTGATTAAATAGCGGAATAGAAAATATGATCCCAAAAAAGTGTATGTATATCACACGTACACAACCACACTAGGCCCCAATTACTATTGTTTGTACCCCTAAAAGGCTAGGAGTAGGGGGAGTATGGAACAGGCAGCACCCTCAAACCTTCAGAAGTATGAGATGAACCCCAACAACTTGGAAAGGTGGATCTCTCTCACACGTACCAACACAGACTATCCCCCAATTTAACTGATCCCCAAAGGTTTTTGATTAAATAGCGGAATAGAAAATATGATCCCAAAAAAGTGTATGTATATCACACGTACACAACCACACTAGGCCCCAATTACTATTGTTTGTACCCCTAAAAGGCTAGGAGTAGGGGGAGTATGGAACAGGCAGCACCCTCAAACCTTCAGAAGTATGAGATGAACCCCAACAACTTGGAAAGGTGGATCTCTCTCACACGTACCAACACAGACTATCCCCCAATTTAACTGATCCCCAGAGGTTTTTGATTAAATAGCGGAATAGAAAATATGATCCCAAAAAAGTGTATGTATATCACACGTACACAACCACACTAGGCCCCAATTACTATTGTTTGTACCCCTAAAAGGCTAGGAGTAGGGGGAGTATGGAACAGGCAGCACCCTCAAACCTTCAGAAGTATGAGATGAACCCCAACAACTTGGAAAGGTGGATCTCTCTCACACGTACCAACACAGACTATCCCCCAATTTAACTGATCCCCAAAGGTTTTTGATTAAATAGCGGAATAGAAAATATGATCCCAAAAAAGTGTATGTATATCACACGTACACAACCACACTAGGCCCCAATTACTATTGTTTGTACCCCTAAAAGGCTAGGAGTAGGGGGAGTATGGAACAGGCAGCACCCTCAAACCTTCAGAAGTATGAGATGAACCCCAACAACTTGGAAAGGTGGATCTCTCTCACACGTACCAACACAGACTATCCCCCAATTTAACTGATCCCCAGAGGTTTTTGATTAAATAGCGGAATAGAAAATATGATCCCAAAAAAGTGTATGTATATCACACGTACACAACCACACTAGGCCCCAATTACTATTGTTTGTACCCCTAAAAGGCTAGGAGTAGGGGGAGTATGGAACAGGCAGCACCCTCAAACCTTCAGAAGTATGAGATGAACCCCAACAACTTGGAAAGGTGGATCTCTCTCACACGTACCAACACAGACTATCCCCCAATTTAACTGATCCCCAAAGGTTTTTGATTAAATAGCGGAATAGAAAATATGATCCCAAAAAAGTGTATGTATATCACACGTACACAACCACACTAGGCCCCAATTACTATTGTTTGTACCCCTAAAAGGCTAGGAGTAGGGGGAGTATGGAACAGGCAGCACCCTCAAACCTTCAGAAGTATGAGATGAACCCCAACAACTTGGAAAGGTGGATCTCTCTCACACGTACCAACACAGACTATCCCCCAATTTAACTGATCCCCAAAGGTTTTTGATTAAATAGCGGAATAGAAAATATGATCCCAAAAAAGTGTATGTATATCACACGTACACAACCACACTAGGCCCCAATTACTATTGTTTGTACCCCTAAAAGGCTAGGAGTAGGGGGAGTATGGAACAGGCAGCACCCTCAAACCTTCAGAAGTATGAGATGAACCCCAACAACTTGGAAAGGTGGATCTCTCTCACACGTACCAACACAGACTATCCCCCAATTTAACTGATCCCCAGAGGTTTTTGATTAAATAGCGGAATAGAAAATATGATCCCAAAAAAGTGTATGTATATCACACGTACACAACCACACTAGGCCCCAATTACTATTGTTTGTACCCCTAAAAGGCTAGGAGTAGGGGGAGTATGGAACAGGCAGCACCCTCAAACCTTCAGAAGTATGAGATGAACCCCAACAACTTGGAAAGGTGGATCTCTCTCACACGTACCAACACAGACTATCCCCCAATTTAACTGATCCCCAAAGGTTTTTGATTAAATAGCGGAATAGAAAATATGATCCCAAAAAAGTGTATGTATATCACACGTACACAACCACACTAGGCCCCAATTACTATTGTTTGTACCCCTAAAAGGCTAGGAGTAGGGGGAGTATGGAACAGGCAGCACCCTCAAACCTTCAGAAGTATGAGATGAACCCCAACAACTTGGAAAGGTGGATCTCTCTCACACGTACCAACACAGACTATCCCCCAATTTAACTGATCCCCAAAGGTTTTTGATTAAATAGCGGAATAGAAAATATGATCCCAAAAAAGTGTATGTATATCACACGTACACAACCACACTAGGCCCCAATTACTATTGTTTGTACCCCTAAAAGGCTAGGAGTAGGGGGAGTATGGAACAGGCAGCACCCTCAAACCTTCAGAAGTATGAGATGAACCCCAACAACTTGGAAAGGTGGATCTCTCTCACACGTACCAACACAGACTATCCCCCAATTTAACTGATCCCCAAAGGTTTTTGATTAAATAGCGGAATAGAAAATATGATCCCAAAAAAGTGTATGTATATCACACGTACACAACCACACTAGGCCCCAATTACTATTGTTTGTACCCCTAAAAGGCTAGGAGTAGGGGGAGTATGGAACAGGCAGCACCCTCAAACCTTCAGAAGTATGAGATGAACCCCAACAACTTGGAAAGGTGGATCTCTCTCACACGTACCAACACAGACTATCCCCCAATTTAACTGATCCCCAAAGGTTTTTGATTAAATAGCGGAATAGAAAATATGATCCCAAAAAAGTGTATGTATATCACACGTACACAACCACACTAGGCCCCAATTACTATTGTTTGTACCCCTAAAAGGCTAGGAGTAGGGGGAGTATGGAACAGGCAGCACCCTCAAACCTTCAGAAGTATGAGATGAACCCCAACAACTTGGAAAGGTGGATCTCTCTCACACGTACCAACACAGACTATCCCCCAATTTAACTGATCCCCAAAGGTTTTTGATTAAATAGCGGAATAGAAAATATGATCCCAAAAAAGTGTATGTATATCACACGTACACAACCACACTAGGCCCCAATTACTATTGTTTGTACCCCTAAAAGGCTAGGAGTAGGGGGAGTATGGAACAGGCAGCACCCTCAAACCTTCAGAAGTATGAGATGAACCCCAACAACTTGGAAAGGTGGATCTCTCTCACACGTACCAACACAGACTATCCCCCAATTTAACTGATCCCCAGAGGTTTTTGATTAAATAGCGGAATAGAAAATATGATCCCAAAAAAGTGTATGTATATCACACGTACACAACCACACTAGGCCCCAATTACTATTGTTTGTACCCCTAAAAGGCTAGGAGTAGGGGGAGTATGGAACAGGCAGCACCCTCAAACCTTCAGAAGTATGAGATGAACCCCAACAACTTGGAAAGGTGGATCTCTCTCACACGTACCAACACAGACTATCCCCCAATTTAACTGATCCCCAAAGGTTTTTGATTAAATAGCGGAATAGAAAATATGATCCCAAAAAAGTGTATGTATATCACACGTACACAACCACACTAGGCCCCAATTACTATTGTTTGTACCCCTAAAAGGCTAGGAGTAGGGGGAGTATGGAACAGGCAGCACCCTCAAACCTTCAGAAGTATGAGATGAACCCCAACAACTTGGAAAGGTGGATCTCTCTCACACGTACCAACACAGACTATCCCCCAATTTAACTGATCCCCAAAGGTTTTTGATTAAATAGCGGAATAGAAAATTTGATCCCAAAAAAGTGTATGTATATCACACGTACACAACCACACTAGGCCCCAATTACTATTGTTTGTACCCCTAAAAGGCTAGGAGTAGGGGGAGTATGGAACAGGCAGCACCCTCAAACCTTCAGAAGTATGAGATGAACCCCAACAACTTGGAAAGGTGGATCTCTCTCACACGTACCAACACAGACTATCCCCCAATTTAACTGATCCCCAAAGGTTTTTGATTAAATAGCGGAATAGAAAATATGATCCCAAAAAAGTGTATGTATATCACACGTACACAACCACACTAGGCCCCAATTACTATTGTTTGTACCCCTAAAAGGCTAGGAGTAGGGGGAGTATGGAACAGGCAGCACCCTCAAACCTTCAGAAGTATGAGATGAACCCCAACAACTTGGAAAGGTGGATCTCTCTCACACGTACCAACACAGACTATCCCCCAATTTAACTGATCCCCAAAGGTTTTTGATTAAATAGCGGAATAGAAAATATGATCCCAAAAAAGTGTATGTATATCACACGTACACAACCACACTAGGCCCCAATTACTATTGTTTGTACCCCTAAAAGGCTAGGAGTAGGGGGAGTATGGAACAGGCAGCACCCTCAAACCTTCAGAAGTATGAGATGAACCCCAACAACTTGGAAAGGTGGATCTCTCTCACACGTACCAACACAGACTATCCCCCAATTTAACTGATCCCCAGAGGTTTTTGATTAAATAGCGGAATAGAAAATATGATCCCAAAAAAGTGTATGTATATCACACGTACACAACCACACTAGGCCCCAATTACTATTGTTTGTACCCCTAAAAGGCTAGGAGTAGGGGGAGTATGGAACAGGCAGCACCCTCAAACCTTCAGAAGTATGAGATGAACCCCAACAACTTGGAAAGGTGGATCTCTCTCACACGTACCAACACAGACTATCCCCCAATTTAACTGATCCCCAGAGGTTTTTGATTAAATAGCGGAATAGAAAATATGATCCCAAAAAAGTGTATGTATATCACACGTACACAACCACACTAGGCCCCAATTACTATTGTTTGTACCCCTAAAAGGCTAGGAGTAGGGGGAGTATGGAACAGGCAGCACCCTCAAACCTTCAGAAGTATGAGATGAACCCCAACAACTTGGAAAGGTGGATCTCTCTCACACGTACCAACACAGACTATCCCCCAATTTAACTGATCCCCAAAGGTTTTTGATTAAATAGCGGAATAGAAAATATGATCCCAAAAAAGTGTATGTATATCACACGTACACAACCACACTAGGCCCCAATTACTATTGTTTGTACCCCTAAAAGGCTAGATGAGGAGTAGGGGGAGTATGGAACAGGCAGCACCCTCAAACCTTCAGTATGAGATTGTGTTCACTGTACCCCACAAAGATTGAGTTCACTGCACCCCACAATGATTGTGTTCACTGCACCCCACAAAGATTGTGTTCACTGCACCTCACAAAGATTGTGTTCACTGTACCCCCCAAAGATTGTGTTCACTGCACCCCACAAAGATTCTGTTCACTGTACCCCACAAAGATTGTGTTCACTGCACCCCAAAAAGATTGTGTTCACTGCACCCCAAAAAGGATGTTGTTCACTGCACCCCAAAAAGGATGTTGTTCACTCCACCCCAAAAAGATTGTGTTCACTGCACCCCACAAAGATTGTGTTCACTGCACCCCAAAAAGATTGTGTTCACTGCACCCCAAAAATGATTTTGTTCACTGCACCCCAAAAAGGATTTTGTTCACTGCACCCCAAAAAGGATGTTGTTCACTCCACCCCAAAAAGATTGTGTTCACTGCACCCCAAAAAGATTGTGTTCACTGCACCCCACAAAGGATTTTGTTCACTGCACCCCAAAAAGATTGTGTTCACTGCACCCCAAAAAGGATGTTGTTCACTGCACCCCAAAAAGGATTTTGTTCACTGCACCCCAAAAAGATTGTGTTCACTGCACCCCACAAAGGATTTTGTTCACTGCACCCCACAAAGATTGTGTTCACTGCACACCAAAAAGGATTGTGTTCACTGCACCCCAAAAAGATTTTGTTCACTGCACCCCAAAAAGATTGTGTTCACTGCAGCCCAAAAAGATTGTGTTCACTGCAGCCCAAAAAGATTGTGTTCACTGCAGCCCAAAAAGATTGTGTTCACTGCAGCCCAAAAAGATTGTGTTCACTGCAGCTCACACACAGAAAAATGGATGTGGATCACTGACACCTGCCTATCTCCAATCCCACACCACACAGCAATATCGATTGTAGTTTGTAGAACACAGTTTCCCTAAAATTCAGCAGACTCTGTCCCTAACAGGATTGAGAAGAGATCGTAGATCAGGATTGAGTGCAGACCCCACCCCCCACACAGCAATATCGATTGTAGTTTGTAGAAGACACTGACCCTATATAATTCAGCAGACTCTATCCCTAAAATGCCTACAACTCGCCCTGCCTAAACACTCCGACCTGTCCCTCAATTCTATCCGGACACAAATGGTTTTTTCCTGCCTATCTTTCCCTAATCAGCAGCCAGCACGTTGATGTGTGCTCTGTCCCTGAATCTAAGCAGCATAATGACGCCGCTGCGGCTGCCTCGAACTTATAAAGACTTGGTCACATGCTTCAGACGGCCAATCACAGCTACTGAGACATTTGCAGGCATGGCTGGGATGGCTTAAGGCACACCAGTTAAACGATTGTTGATTGGCTGTTGAAAGCCCGCCATGAAAAGAGCGCCAAAGCATGCAAAACCCGGAAATAAAACGACCGAACACGGATTTTTACCCGAACATACAGTAAAGTGTCCGTGTCCGTGTTCGGGTACAAAAAATCCAATTATTCGGTACGAACACGAATAATACAGTCCGTGTTCGCTCAACACTAATTACAGGACTTCCAGACTGATGGGGGTGCTCAATACAGGAATCAGTGCTCCCCTCCTATTACTCCCGCACTCACCAGATGGTGGTACCCCCACAGGGGTAATCAGCGTTTGGGGTGACTTTCAAAGGTCCCTCCGAAGGCTGGCTAGTAATCCACTTAATCCCGACTTCGTATGCCGTATCTTTCTCCAGGGGAAAATTTATGAGAAATCCCTCCTCTTAAAGTACTCCAATATATTTGAGAGATCCGGATGAGGAAAGAAAAAAGGGGCTCCAATAGTGAAGTATTGCAAAAAATAGGTGCTTTATTCATATAAATTTACAATACTCACATTTAATAACAGAAAAACGGTGCATGTATGTCCTAGGGACCGCAACACCCTCGTGTGGCGGTAGTTCCGGGACGCGGTGCGTTCCACCGGCCGGATGTGCGTCTCAGTCAACAGGAAGCGGAACTGACGTAACCACGCTCTACGCGTTTCGTCATCAATGACGTCATCAGGAGCAGCGTATGGTCACGTCAGGTCCGCCCAGTGTTATACTTCCTGGTTGCCGGGCAACGTTAATTGCAAACTCCATGACCGCCAATAGGAAAAAACCTCTTCGGCGCGTCATGAGTTGCCGGGCAAGGACATATTAAACATTTAAAAAGGATAAAACGGACATAAATTCTATTGGTTAAAAAGTAAAGCATCATCTGTTACTAAGTGGAATTGAGATGTCTAACAATAGTAAAGGAAGATACGATATATAAGTACTAACAGAACTGTTATATATTTAAAAAGGCATAATGGAATGTAAACGATAGATAAATACTAAAAATTTATATAAATTAAATATAAAAACAACTTCATTTTTAATTAATAATTGGAGATATCTTAACAATAAGTAAATGGATACTAGAAATAAATATAATTGGACCGAAGTCCATTAAAGGTGCATCCGTGCAGTTTTAAGGTAATAAGGCAAAAATCTATAAAATCATTAAATTCAGTTAACGGGAGGAATATTTTATAGAAAATATCTTATAAATTACCATAACTAGTATTCTTTAAATATATTTTTAAAGGAGGCGTGTTTATATCGCATCTATACAGTGGGAACTACATTTAATCATCTTTATATATAAATCTGGACCAACTACAGAAATCATTTATTGTACTACAACCTTTATATAAGTAATGGGTGTGATGTTTTACATATTAGCTTTAATTTCTTCCTAATTTTAAATAGATATATTGTACTTTAATTGGCATGTAGGATGATGAACATAATTAATAGGAAAAATAATATAGAATTAATAAATTATGTGATTCCTAAATTTGAGGGAGGATAAAAAGTGCATATCTAACATATGTATATGGTTAAGGGAGCTATGAGGTACGAAGAGTTAAAAGGGTCTTACCATAGGCTTATGTATCTGATATAAAGCAGTTTAAGTCTATATCCAAGTTGAGTCCCCCCGGCTGGAGGGACTCAAGCTGGTATATCCAGCGTGTTTCATTCTGTGAGATCTTACGAGTTTTGTTCTCCCCCCTCCAATGTTCTTTAATGGAGTCGATAGCATAAAAAACAAGACCCTTTGGGTTTTTTCCATGTACATCACGGAAGTGCCTTGACAAGCTATGTTTCGGGAAACCTCTTTTTATGTTTCCTATATGTTCCCTGATTCTCACTAATAGAGGCCTTGTGGTTCTGCCCACATACTGCAGTTTACACGGACATTCAATCACGTAAGTAACGTGTGTGGTATGGCACGTGATTAGGTCCCTTATTTGGAAAGTTCTTCTGTTTACCGTAGACTTAAAATGTGTGGTTTTTTTCTTTTGTGCAGGGTTATTTTTGCAGGCTAGGCATTTCCGACATCGAACAAACCCCTTCAATTCAGGGAATATTCTAACTTGTTTAGGTGGATCTACCACATTATGTACAAGTTTATTTCTTAAAGTAGGTGCTTTTCGGTAAATAAACCTCGGTTTTTTTGGTAAAATCTTCGTTAAAACTTTGTCAGATTTTAAAATGGGCCAGTATTTCTTAAAAATCTTCTCCACTGACCTGTATTGTTTATTAAAACCGGTAATAAAAGCACAATTAAAATCCTCATCTTTATTCTTGTCCTTTTTTCTTAATAAATTCTCCCTTGGTAAATCTCTGATTTTATTTTTAGTTGTTTCTAATACTGTTTTATTATATCCTTTCTCCTCAAATCTTTTGGTGAGCTTTTCTGCTTGTATCTCATAATCTTCTAATTCTGTGCAGTTCCGTCTGATCCTCATGTACTGCCCTTTTGGTATATTCTGGATCCATTTTGGGTGATGACAGCTAGCCGTGGGAATGTATCCGTTCTTATCCGTTGGCTTAAAAAAAGTCTTTGTATGTACATCATCCCTAACTTTAAAAATCTCCAGATCTAAAAATTCAATTTTTTCTGTATTAAAATTTGCAGTAAAATTAATTCCATAAGGGTTGCCATTTAATTGGTCTATAAACAATTCCAGAGTTTCCAATGGTCCATCCCATACCATAATCAGGTCATCAATGTAGCGACGGTAGAATAACAACTCTGGTGGGTTCTTATTATATATCATTCTTTCCTCTAACATATTCATGAAGATGTTAGCAACACTGGGGGCATACCTAGCCCCCATGGCAACACCTTTTGTCTGTACGTAGAAGGTCTTGTCGTACCAGAAATAATTTTTTGCCATGGCTAGTTGTAGGCCTTCTAAGATATAATTTATTTGGACATGTTTAAGGTCAGTCTCTTCATGTAGCGCCTTTCTGACACTGTCCAGACCGTCCTTTTGGTCTATACTTGTATATAATGAATTTGCATCAATTGTTGCAAGAATACATGACTCCCCGATTTTTACTTGTTGTAACTCTGTTAATAGCTGTGTGCTATCTTTCAGGTAAGATTTACCTTTACATACCAGGGGCTGCAGAAATTTATCTAGGTATTCTCCTAGTCTAGAGAAGAGAGATCCAATCCCGCTAATAATAGGTCTTCCTGGGGGTTTATCCACCCTTTTATGTATTTTCGGAAGGTGGTAGATTACTGGGGTTTTTGCTGATTTTGGTAGCAGGTACCTGGCTTCCTTTTCAGTGAGTATTCCTAGATCTTGGCCTTTTTTGATATACATCTCTAGTTTCTTGCGATATTCTTTCCTGGGGTTTTTCTTCAGCTTTTTATATGTATCTGGAACACTTAAAAGATTTTTCATTTCTTCTTCATAGTCACGTTTATTTAAAATAACCAGACCTCCACCCTTGTCGGCTGGGCGTATTACAACTTCTTTCTTCTTTTCAATGCTCTCAATAGTTTCCCATATCTTATTTTCTTTATTATTACGTATTTTCAGATTTTTCAAATCATATTATACCATCTTTTTAAAAGCCTGAATGCATTCGTTGTTTGGTGTTTTCGGATTAAAAATAGATTTGTTCCTTAGTTCCGTATGTCTAAAATGGGTATCCTTTGTAGATTTGGAATGTCCTTTTATATTAAAAAACTTCTTTACATTCAGTTTCCTTAAAAATTTTTGAAGGTCTATATATGCCTCAAACTTATCAAGGTTTTTATTGGGGGCATATTTCAGTCCTAAATCTAAAATCGCTAATTCTTCTGGTGTAAAATCAATTCCACTTAGATTAAAAATTCCTGTATTTAAAACTCTCTCCTTCTTTTTCTTCCTCCCGCCCCGTTTACCTCTCCTCCGTTTCCTTCGTCCCATCGGTTGTTCCATGTGTATGGCCTCCCAGTAGTCTGTTGATATCCGTAGGGGTTCCTCCAGTTCCTCTGATAGGTGGTATTCTGGTCGTAGTCTATTGGTCTTTGGAAATGCATTGGTCTTGGGGGTCCTCCCCATCCTCCTCCTCTCGGAGGGTTGAACCATCTTCCCTGTCTGGGGGGTCTCCCTCGGTTCATTCCCTGAAAAAAACTGTTATTCCTATGGTCTTGGAATCTATCATTCCTTCTGAATTCCCGTGGGGGATAGACTCTCCTATTATCCATTAATGGAGAGAACCGATTAGAGATGCTAATTGGATATCTGGGGGATTTATAACTCGAAGGTGGTGGTCTTCTAGGTCTGATGTTTCGGGGGCTTCTTGGTGGGAGTTCATAGTTGTCCGTTCTCCTTGGTGTCTCTTCTTCCATCTGTATATTTTCTCTTGTTGGCCTGAATGAAAAATTCCTAGCTAAACTAGGAGTAGGAGTTTCGACTTCTTCCTCTTGTTCATCTTCATCTGGTGTGGTCTCTCTTGATGTATGTATCGGAGTATTAGGTGCTGGTATTTCCATAGCTTCATCTCTTATGGAATCCTGCCATTTATATACTTTATCGTTCTTATAATCGAGAATATCCCTGTTAAATTTCTTTTGTTTCTTTAGTTGTAAATCCTTATCATATTTAGATATGATTAGGGATAATTCTCTTTCTTTTTCTTTGTATTCATTGGTGGTTGAGAAGGGGGTAAGGAGTGTTTTCAAACGAGTAATATTAGTTTCAACCTCCTTTAATTTATGTTTCCTCCTCCCGATAATTTGTTATCAATAATTGATCTCAATAGTCTATTTAGACAACTCAGACACGATCTTGAAAAGCAATTAAGAGTATGGTGGGATATCTCCACTTTAGAGATGTATATAAAAGAAAAAATGACCCCACGCAAACTAAGATGGGAATTACATCCTAATGATGGTATAACTGACCAAGGACTCATGGAAGATTGGTTTAAATTGTTTAATAGATGTGAATCAGAACTCCTCAGACAAATTATCGGGAGGAGGAAACATAAATTAAAGGAGGTTGAAACTAATATTACTCGTTTGAAAACACTCCTTACCCCCTTCTCAACCACCAATGAATACAAAGAAAAAGAAAGAGAATTATCCCTAATCATATCTAAATATGATAAGGATTTACAACTAAAGAAACAAAAGAAATTTAACAGGGATATTCTCGATTATAAGAACGATAAAGTATATAAATGGCAGGATTCCATAAGAGATGAAGCTATGGAAATACCAGCACCTAATACTCCGATACATACATCAAGAGAGACCACACCAGATGAAGATGAACAAGAGGAAGAAGTCGAAACTCCTACTCCTAGTTTAGCTAGGAATTTTTCATTCAGGCCAACAAGAGAAAATATACAGATGGAAGAAGAGACACCAAGGAGAACGGACAACTATGAACTCCCACCAAGAAGCCCCCGAAACATCAGACCTAGAAGACCACCACCTTCGAGTTATGAATCCCCCAGATATCCAATTAGCATCTCTAATCGGTTCTCTCCATTAATGGATAATAGGAGAGTCTATCCCCCACGGGAATTCAGAAGGAATGATAGATTCCAAGACCATAGGAATAACAGTTTTTTTCAGGGAATGAACCGAGGGAGACCCCCCAGACAGGGAAGATGGTTCAACCCTCCGAGAGGAGGAGGATGGGGAGGACCCCCAAGACCAATGCATTTCCAAAGACCAATAGACTACGACCAGAATACCACCTATCAGAGGAACTGGAGGAACCCCTACGGATATCAACAGACTACTGGGAGGCCATACACATGGAACAACCGATGGGACGAAGGAAACGGAGGAGAGGTAAACGGGGCGGGAGGAAGAAAAAGAAGGAGAGAGTTTTAAATACGGGAATTTTTAATCTAAGTGGAATTGATTTTACACCAGAAGAATTAGCGATTTTAGATTTAGGACTGAAATATGCCCCCAATAAAAACCTTGATAAGTTTGAGGCATATATAGACCTTCAAAAATTTTTAAGGAAACTGAATGTAAAGAAGTTTTTTAATATAAAAGGACATTCCAAATCTACAAAGGATACCCATTTTAGACATACGGAACTAAGGAACAAATCTATTTTTAATCCGAAAACACCAAACAACGAATGCATTCAGGCTTTTAAAAAGATGGTATAATATGATTTGAAAAATCTGAAAATACGTAATAATAAAGAAAATAAGATATGGGAAACTATTGAGAGCATTGAAAAGAAGAAAGAAGTTGTAATACGCCCAGCCGACAAGGGTGGAGGTCTGGTTATTTTAAATAAACGTGACTATGAAGAAGAAATGAAAAATCTTTTAAGTGTTCCAGATACATATAAAAAGCTGAAGAAAAACCCCAGGAAAGAATATCGCAAGAAACTAGAGATGTATATCAAAAAAGGCCAAGATCTAGGAATACTCACTGAAAAGGAAGCCAGGTACCTGCTACCAAAATCAGCAAAAACCCCAGTAATCTACCACCTTCCGAAAATACATAAAAGGGTGGATAAACCCCCAGGAAGACCTATTATTAGCGGGATTGGATCTCTCTTCTCTAGACTAGGAGAATACCTAGATAAATTTCTGCAGCCCCTGGTATGTAAAGGTAAATCTTACCTGAAAGATAGCACACAGCTATTAACAGAGTTACAACAAGTAAAAATCGGGGAGTCATGTATTCTTGCAACAATTGATGCAAATTCATTATATACAAGTATAGACCAAAAGGACGGTCTGGACAGTGTCAGAAAGGCGCTACATGAAGAGACTGACCTTAAACATGTCCAAATAAATTATATCTTAGAAGGCCTACAACTAGCCATGGCAAAAAATTATTTCTGGTACGACAAGACCTTCTACGTACAGACAAAAGGTGTTGCCATGGGGGCTAGGTATGCCCCCAGTGTTGCTAACATCTTCATGAATATGTTAGAGGAAAGAATGATATATAATAAGAACCCACCAGAGTTGTTATTCTACCGTCGCTACATTGATGACCTGATTATGGTATGGGATGGACCATTGGAAACTCTGGAATTGTTTATAGACCAATTAAATGGCAACCCTTATGGAATTAATTTTACTGCAAATTTTAATACAGAAAAAATTGAATTTTTAGATCTGGAGATTTTTAAAGTTAGGGATGATGTACATACAAAGACTTTTTTTAAGCCAACGGATAAGAACGGATACATTCCCACGGCTAGCTGTCATCACCCAAAATGGATCCAGAATATACCAAAAGGGCAGTACATGAGGATCAGACGGAACTGCACAGAATTAGAAGATTATGAGATACAAGCAGAAAAGCTCACCAAAAGATTTGAGGAGAAAGGATATAATAAAACAGTATTAGAAACAACTAAAAATAAAATCAGAGATTTACCAAGGGAGAATTTATTAAGAAAAAAGGACAAGAATAAAGATGAGGATTTTAATTGTGCTTTTATTACCGGTTTTAATAAACAATACAGGTCAGTGGAGAAGATTTTTAAGAAATACTGGCCCATTTTAAAATCTGACAAAGTTTTAACGAAGATTTTACCAAAAAAACCGAGGTTTATTTACCGAAAAGCACCTACTTTAAGAAATAAACTTGTACATAATGTGGTAGATCCACCTAAACAAGTTAGAATATTCCCTGAATTGAAGGGGTTTGTTCGATGTCGGAAATGCCTAGCCTGCAAAAATAACCCTGCACAAAAGAAAAAAACCACACATTTTAAGTCTACGGTAAACAGAAGAACTTTCCAAATAAGGGACCTAATCACGTGCCATACCACACACGTTACTTACGTGATTGAATGTCCGTGTAAACTGCAGTATGTGGGCAGAACCACAAGGCCTCTATTAGTGAGAATCAGGGAACATATAGGAAACATAAAAAGAGGTTTCCCGAAACATAGCTTGTCAAGGCACTTCCGTGATGTACATGGAAAAAACCCAAAGGGTCTTGTTTTTTATGCTATCGACTCCATTAAAGAACATTGGAGGGGGGAGAACAAAACTCGTAAGATCTCACAGAATGAAACACGCTGGATATACCAGCTTGAGTCCCTCCAGCCGGGGGGACTCAACTTGGATATAGACTTAAACTGCTTTATATCAGATACATAAGCCTATGGTAAGACCCTTTTAACTCTTCGTACCTCATAGCTCCCTTAACCATATACATA
This sequence comes from Pelophylax lessonae, assembly GCF_965119305.1. Taxonomy (NCBI): domain Eukaryota; kingdom Metazoa; phylum Chordata; class Amphibia; order Anura; family Ranidae; genus Pelophylax; species Pelophylax lessonae. The sequence continues at coordinate 166,546,984 of NC_138779.1, forward strand.
TGTTAGATATGCACTTTTTATCCTCCCTCAAATTTAGGAATCACATAATTTATTAATTCTATATTATTTTTCCTATTAATTATGTTCATCATCCTACATGCCAATTAAAGTACAATATATCTATTTAAAATTAGGAAGAAATTAAAGCTAATATGTAAAACATCACACCCATTACTTATATAAAGGTTGTAGTACAATAAATGATTTCTGTAGTTGGTCCAGATTTATATATAAAGATGATTAAATGTAGTTCCCACTGTATAGATGCGATATAAACACGCCTCCTTTAAAAATATATTTAAAGAATACTAGTTATGGTAATTTATAAGATATTTTCTATAAAATATTCCTCCCGTTAACTGAATTTAATGATTTTATAGATTTTTGCCTTATTACCTTAAAACTGCACGGATGCACCTTTAATGGACTTCGGTCCAATTATATTTATTTCTAGTATCCATTTACTTATTGTTAAGATATCTCCAATTATTAATTAAAAATGAAGTTGTTTTTATATTTAATTTATATAAATTTTTAGTATTTATCTATCGTTTACATTCCATTATGCCTTTTTAAATATATAACAGTTCTGTTAGTACTTATATATCGTATCTTCCTTTACTATTGTTAGACATCTCAATTCCACTTAGTAACAGATGATGCTTTACTTTTTAACCAATAGAATTTATGTCCGTTTTATCCTTTTTAAATGTTTAATATGTCCTTGCCCGGCAACTCATGACGCGCCGAAGAGGTTTTTTCCTATTGGCGGTCATGGAGTTTGCAATTAACGTTGCCCGGCAACCAGGAAGTATAACACTGGGCGGACCTGACGTGACCATACGCTGCTCCTGATGACGTCATTGATGACGAAACGCGTAGAGCGTGGTTACGTCAGTTCCGCTTCCTGTTGACTGAGACGCACATCCGGCCGGTGGAACGCACCGCGTCCCGGAACTACCGCCACACGAGGGTGTTGCGGTCCCTAGGACATACAGTGGGTACGGAAAGTATTCAGACCCCCTTAAATGTTTCACTCTTTGTTATATTGCAGCCATTTGCTAAAATCATTTAAGTTCATTCTTCTTCCTCATGAATGTACACATAGCACCCCATACTGACAGAAAAACACAGAATTGTTGACATTGTTGCAGATTTATTAAAAAAGAAAAACTGAAATATCACATGGTCCTAAGTATTCAGACCCTTTGCTGTGACACTCATATATTTAACTCAGGTGCTTTCCATTTCTTCTGATCATCCTTGAGATGGTTCTACACCTTCATTTGAGTCCAGCTGTGTTTGATTATACTGATTGGACTTGATTAGGAAAGCCACACACCTGTCTATATAAGACCTTCCTGATCACAATGCATGTCAGAGCAAATGAGAATCATGAGGTCAAAGGAACTGCCTGAAGAGCTCAGAGACAGAATTTTGGCAAGGCACAGATCTGGCCAAGGTTACAAAAAGATTTCTGCTGCACTTAAGGTTCCTAAGAGCACAGTGGCCTCCATAATCCTAAAATGGAAGACATTTGGGATGACCAGAACCCTTCCTAGAGCTGGCCGTCCGGCCAAACTGAGCTATCGGGGGAGAAGAGCCTTGGTGAGAGAGGTAAAGAAGAACCCAAAGATCACTGTGGCTGAGCTCCAGAGATGCAGTCAGGAGATGGGAGAAAGTTGTAGAAAGTCAACCATCACTGCAGCCCTCCACCAGTCGGGGCTTTATGGCAGAGTGGCCCGACGGAAGCCTCTCCTCAGTGTAAGACACATGAAAGCCCGCATGGAGTTTGCTAAAAAAACACCTGAAGGACTCCAAGATGGTGAGAAATAAGATTCTCTGGTCTGAGGAGACCAAAATAGAACTTTTTGGCCTTAATTCTAAGCGGTATGTGTGGAGAAAACCAGGCACTGCTCATCACCTGTCCAATACAGTCCCAACAGTGAAGCATGGTGGTGGCAGCATCATGCTGTGGGGGTGTTTTTCAGCTGCAGGGACAGGACGGCTGCTTGCAATCGAGGGAAAGATGAATGCGGCCAAGTACAGGGATATCCTGGACAAAAACCTTCTCCAGAGTGCTCTGGACCTCAGACTGGGCCGAAGGTTTACCTTCCAACAAGACAATGACCCTAAGCACACAGCTAAAATAACGAAGGAGTGACTTCACAACAACTCCGTGACTGTTCTTGAATGGCCCAGCCAGAGCCCTGACTTAAACCCAATTGAGCATCTCTGGAGAGACCTAAAAATGGCTGTCCACCAACGTTTACCATCCAACCTGACAGAACTGGAGAGGATCTGCAAGGAGGAATGACAGAGGATCCCCAAATCCAGGTGTGAAAGACTTGTTGCATCTTTCCCAAAAAGACTCCTGGCTGTATTAGATTAAAAGGGGGCTTCTACTAAATACTGAGCAAAGGGTCTGAATACTTAGGACCATGTGATATTTCAGTTTTTCTTTTTTAATAAATCTGCAACAATGTCAACAATTCTGTGTTTTTCTGTCAGTATGGGGTGCTATGTGTACATTCATGAGGAAGAAGAATGAACTTAAATGATTTTAGCAAATGGCTGCAATATAACAAAGAGTGAAAAATTTAAGGGGGTCTGAATACTTTCTGTACCCACTGTACATGCACCGTTTTTCTGTTATTAAATGTGAGTATTGTAAATTTATATGAATAAAGCACCTATTTTTTGCAATACTTCACTATTGGAGCCCCTTTTTTCTTTCCTCATCCGGATCTCTCAAATATATTGGAGTACTTTAAGAGGAGGGATTTCTCATCAATTTTCCCCTGGAGAAAGATACGGCATACGAAGTCGGGATTAAGTGGATTACTAGCCAGCCTTCGGAGGGACCTTTGAAAGTCACCCCAAACGCTGATTACCCCTGTGGGGGTACCACCATCTGGTGAGTGCGGGAGTAATAGGAGGGGAGCACTGATTCCTGTATTGAGCACCCCCATCAGTCTGGAAGTCCTGTAATCCATTTTTCCTGTTAAAATCCCTGCTTCATCACCCTTCTTGGGACTCAATTATATTTGCAGCACCATTTAATATTTGGCTATTTATATGGACAATTTTTCTATATATTCTCTTTATATTTATTTATTTATTTATGCTATTTAAACTGCTGGGACACTATTTATGAATTGATTGTGTACAGATTTATACAAAGCTATTTATTGTTTGGCCCACTAGCACAATATATATCTGATTAATTAGCACCTTAATTATTTATGGAGGATATTTAAAACATCACTTTATTTTTTATATAGTCATACATACACCTTTAAGATCACACACTGAATTGATTTTCAATAATTTATCACTTATATCTTAATTTTCTTATCCATTTATCACGATATTATATATATATACATATTTTTTATCAAATTCTTTAAACATATTTACACTTTTTAAGGATTCACCATATGAAGTTTTATATACCTTGATTTTTATTCACTTTATCACCAGTGCACTTTAAGATATATTTATATTTCCTATTTATTAGCCTGACAGCGCCATATTACCTCCCTTTTCCTCACATCAACTAGATGCTTTAATGAATTCGGAGTTGGAGTTAACTTAGACTGAATTCGGGTTTGGAGTTAACTTAGGCTGAATTTGAGTTTGGAGTTAACCAAATTCCCTTTGTGTTTTTCATAAAAGGAAATTTGTCTATTCTGAATCACTATTACACAGCAATGTCATCTATTATGGTTTATTTTAATTTTAAGGTATAGTTATGTATCTTATGTGTTTTAACCTTTAGATTTTCTAATAGCAGACTACACAGCTGTCTAATTAGCAGTCTTCATTCATTATTCATCTGAAACTTTCAGGCATATCTGATTGTATTCAGCACTTTGGTGTAGTGGGCTAAGCTCACAGCTAAAGATTGCTAGGTCATGAGTTCAAGGCCAGACCATGATAACACCCTGTGTGCCATAATTTTTTTTGGCCACATAGTAATACATTGGCTACATCACCTAAAATTGCATGTCAATGGCCATGTATATTCAAGAAACAAACATGCATATGTGCAGGGTGCAATTATGCATTTGCCAAGTTTCAGTATTTATTTATAGCTGTCTAAAATTTAAGAAGGTGATGGCACACTTGGGATTTGAACTCATGCTCTCAGTGTTTATAGCCAGGAACACTAACCACTAAACCATTGAGCTGAGCATGATTACCCCTGGAATATTTATTCCCATGTTTCAATAGTTAACCACTTCCTTACAGGGCAGTTACACCCCTTCCTGCCCAGGCCAATTTTCAGCTTTTTATACTGTTGCATTTTGAATGACAATTGCGCAGTCATGCAACCCTGTACCTAACACAAATGTATCACAGTATTTTCATAAAAAAATAGTGCTTTCTTTTGGTGGTAATTGATCACTGCAAGGTTTTTTTTCTATTGGCAAAAAGAACACCTAAATGTTTGACCCCTAAAATAATGTGTTTTTGTTTATGTAATAAAATTTGGTAAATCAATATGTTTTTTGTTGCACTGACGAGCATTGAAGAGGCTGCGCTGGCAGGCACTGATGAGACACTAATAATATGCAGCACTGATAGACAGATAGGTGGCACTGATATGCAGCATTGATGGGCAATGGTTGGCACTGGTGGGCAGCACTGAAAGATGGTAATGATGGGCAGCATTGATGAGGAGGGCACTAACAGGTTCCCTGAGCACTGATCGGCATCAATGGTGGCATGGGTGGGCATCCCTGGTGGCATCCCCCAAGGGTCTGCACTGGTAATCAATGCTCTGATTACAAGCACAGACCCCCCCCCCACACACACACTTACTTTGCATATGAATGCCATTTCTTTACAGCTGAAAGTGGCCCTCACCATGATTAGCCAGTTGATTGTGACCACTTGCTGGAATGTGTGCAAGCCAATTTGGTGTCATTTCTGGTCCAGGGCGAACGCCAATGTGCCATTTGCAATTTATTGTAAAGAGATTTTGCTTTATTTTAAAAATGGCGCACACAGACAACTAAAATGTATTGGAAATGTTTTACCTAGGCCAGTGATGGTAACCCTTAACCCCCCCCCCCCCCCAAGATGTTTTTGCCCTACATTTCCCAAAATGCTCATGTACTCTGCAGTGTAGGTGAGCATCATGGGAAATGTTACAAAACACCTGTGTTGCCAAGGTTCATCATCACTGACCTAAGCCAACTAAAAAGGCGAGTGAGCGCTGTAGCAATCTTTTATTTAGTAATCATTTTTAGTGATTTTTTTATTAAATGTTTTGGTTACATCCACAGCGACTGAATGGAAATTTTGTATTATTCCTTAATTTATATATTTTCTAGCTAAATATATACATAAACACTTTAATTTTTTCTTACAATTTCGCCCACCCCACACACACACACCACCCCACACACACACACACACACACCACCCCACACACACACCACCCCACACACACACCACCCCACACACACACACACACACCACCCCACACACACACACACACACACACCACCCCACACACACACACACACACACACACACAACCCCACACACACAACCCCACACACACACACACCCCCCCACACACACACACACAACCACACACACACACACACACACCACCCCACACACACACACACACACACACACACACACACACCACCCCACACACACACCACCCCACACACACACCACCCCACACACACACACCACCCCACACACACACACAACCCCACACACACACACACACACACACACCACCCCACACACACACACACACAACCCCACACACACACACACACACACACACACACACACACACCACCCCACACACACACACACACAACCCCACACACACACACACACACACACACACACACACACACCACCCCACACACACACACACACACACACACACACACACACACACCACCCCACACACACACACCACCCCACACACACACACCACCCCACACACACACACAACCCCACACACACACACAACCCCCCACACACACACACACACACACACACACACACACCACCCCACACACACACACACACAACCCCACACACACACACACACACACACACACAACCCCACACACACACACACAACCCCACACACACACACACAACCCCACACACACACACACACAACCCCACACACACACCCACCACCACCACCACACACACACCACCACCACACACACACACCACCACCACACACACACACCACCACCACCACACACACACACACCACCACCACACACACACACCACCACCACCACCACACACCACCACCACCACCACACACACACACCACCACCACCACACACACCACCACCACACACACACACACCACCCCACACCACCCCACACACACACACCACCCCACACACACACACACACACACACACACACACACACACTTCGCTGGAGTAAAGGGAGAAACCCTACCCATGTTCATACTGTACTGCCATTGCACACACACACACACAAAATACAAGAAATGGATTACATTCAATAGACACAAAAGGTATCTGAATTACATCTAGACAAATATGAAGAAAAGAAAACAAAAAACCAGGAGCTGTGTACAAATGAATAAGCTTTATTGAACGTGTATAAAACATCAGTAATCACTCAAGCAAGCATGTGAAATGTGAAATGTGAAATGCCCCCCCCCCCCCCAAAACCCCCAAATCAAGTAATTTTTATTCAAATTACAGTGCAATAAGATACAACATATGATGGATAGATAGAGCTTACAATATCCAAAAGTCAAGCAAAATAAGTTGTAGACACCTTAGTATTAAGCATAAAACATACCCAACATACTTTTATGTTAATTGTTTGCATGAGCCTGCCTTTTCATTTAAATACCATCAAATCAGTAGAACATACAGCTACACAGAGGCATGAAAATAAAAAAAAAACGTATAGAGTACATAAAGACACACTTTGCAAAAACTATACCAAACAGTTAGAGCATGAAAAGCATTCATCCAACAGAATACACTTACTGCAATATGGATCATTAGGCATGCCAGCAAACCCCGCCCAAAAGCAAATTCGGACATAAAGACCTGTGGCCCTTCCACAGGCCAAATGATATGATCATATACATCCCTTTATATAACCTTGGTTAAACTACACCCACCCAGTATAAGAGACGCCCAGCAAAGTAATTAATTGGGTCTGTTGGTTCCTAAACCAAAATCACCAGTTCACTAATGAATGAGTGTTTGGCTGGCCATCCATGATCCAAGTTTCTTACAAGTCAACACACATAAGAAATGCTTTCAATAATCTCAGCATGAGCACAAAGTGGCTTTTTCATTTAGACTAATGCCTCGTACACACGTACCGATCGTCGGCCGACCGATCGGCCGTCTTTTGTCCAGGGCTGTCCTGTCTGTTGAAAACTGCAAAAGACTGCACACGAATTTTGTCGGCCAACAACAGACGACTGCAGAAGTGATGTCATGTGATGGTTAACTTTCCGTGTGTTTTTTCTTTTCTGAGCATGCCCAGTCTTGCAAATCTGCTGATTGTCGGCCGAATTCTGTACTGACTGGCGAACAATCGGCCGTTCTGGTGTTGGCCAACAAAAATTTTAATGCCTGCACGACAGATTCTGTTCGGCCGAAAATGCGCTGTCGGCTGTCGGAAGCATCATACTAACAAGCCTACAATCGGCCGATCGGTCGTCGGCCTAATGTTTACGGCCGACAATCGGTACGTGTGTACGAGGCTTAAGGCTGGCCATACATGTTCCAATTTTCTTACAATTTTCTGTCCAATTTTCTTGAAATTTACCTTCAAGTATGTAGTACAAAGGCCTGCCTAATTGGATACAAGTGAATGTGTTTTTTAGCTTTGACCTCACATTATGTGGTTTGTGGTAGATCTACCAGAAAATTGTACAACAAAAGTTGAACATGTATGGCCAGCTTAATGGGCCATACACACTAGAATGCCTCGTACACACGTACCGATCTTCGGTCGTAAATATTCGGCCGACGACCGATCGGCCGATTGTAGGCGTGTTAGTATGATGCTTCCGACAGCCGACAGCAGGTAAACCTTCGGCCCAGTCTGAGGTCCTCAGCACTCTGGAGAAGGTTTTTGTCCAGGATATCCCTATACTTGGCCGCATTCATCTTTCCCTCAATTGCAACCAGTCGTCCTGTCCCTGCAGCTGAAAAACACCCCCACAGCATGATGCTGCCACCACCATGCTTCACTGTTGGGACTGTATTGGACAGGTGATGAGCAGTGCCTGGTTTTCTCCACACATACCGTTTAGAATTAAGGCCAAAAAGTTCTATTTTGGTCTCATTAGACCAGAGAATCTTATTTCTCACCATCTTGGAGTCCTTCAGGTATTTTTTAACAAACTCCATGCGGGCTTTCATGTGTCTTACACTGAGGAGAGGCTTCCGTCGGGCCACTCTGCCATAAAGCCCCGACTGGTGGAGGGCTGCAGTGATGGTTGACTTTCTACAACTTTCTCCCATCTCCTGACTGCATCTCTGGAGCTCAGCCACAGTGATCTTTGGGTTCTTCTTTACCTCTCTCACCAAGGCTCTTCTCCCCCAATAGCTCAGTTTGGCCGGACGGCCAGCTCTAGGAAGGGTTCTGGTCGTCCCAAACGTCTTCAATTTGAGGATTATGGAGGCCACTGTGCTCTTAGGAACCTTAAGTGCAGCAGAAATCTTTTTGTAACCTTGGCCAGATCTGTGCCTTGCCACAATTCTGTCTCTGAGCTCTTCAGGCAGTTCCTTTGACCTCATGATTCTCATTTGCTCTGACATGCATTGTGATCAGGAAGGTCTTATATAGACAGGTGTGTGGCTTTCCTAATCAAGTCCAATCAGTATAATCAAACACAGCTGGACTCAAATGAAGGTGTAGAACCATCTCAAGGATGATCAGAAGAAATGGAAAGCACCTGAGTTAAATATATGAGTGTCACAGCAAAGGGTCTGAATACTTAGGACCATGTGATATTTCAGTTTTTCTTTTTTAATAAATCTGCAACAATGTCAACAATTCTGTGTTTTTCTGTCAGTATGGGGTGCTATGTGTACATTCATGAGAAAGAAGAATGAACTTAAATGATTTTAGCAAATGGCTGCAATATAACAAAGAGTGAAAAATTTAAGGGGGTCTGAATACTTTCCGTACCCACTGTATATATATATATATCCCTTATACTTGGCTAATTAGCAAAGTATGCCCAACAAACAAATATAGCTTTAGCTCACAATATTGCTACATATTGACTTTATGTGGCATCTTTTGTATTTTGTTCATGTCTTTAGATTAAAAGTTTGCTGATACACATGCCTTTTTCAAACATGAACAAAATTAATGATGTCAACATTTGGAGGATTGGAGATATCAAAGTGTTGCCCATACAGAGGGCTCCTTCTGGATTCGAACTTACAAACCTACAGCAGGAAGGCAGACTCCCTAATCATTGTGCTATTTCTCAGTGAGCGTTGGGTGTTTTCCTCATGCCGTCAAAATGCTCACATGGGAACAGGGGCCATTGAACTGAATAGGCTTGGATTTTTTGGCTGTTTTGGGAGTTGATCCTTGAGCTGTACAAATCCCCCTCAAACGCCCCCAAACGGGCTACGTTCACATGTAGGTGTTTGTGGTCTGTTTTTGGGGCATTTTTAGGTGATTTCATATAACAATGCCTGTCCAAAAAATGCATGTCAAAACGCCTGTGAAAACGCCAGCAAAAACGCCCATAAGAACGCCTGATATAATTGCCACGCCAAAATTAGGGATGTTCATGAGTGATGAGTCAGATTGTTGGCTTACATATCTGTTCAATCGTCACAATCTCACTTCCCAAATCCCAAAAGGTGTGTTTCAATTGTTTCCCTAAATATATATTTCTCTCGCTCTCTCATGTAATTGTATATATATGTATGTATTCCTGTATCTAAACATTCTAAATAATGACTAGCAAACTTGAAGAGAGAATTTTATCAATTCACATATATACACACCTACATACATACATACATGGATTTGGGCTGTTTAGGTCTCTCTCCTCCTCCTCATTTCTATTTTCCTTTTTTTGGCGACTGAGCATGCTCCAAAACACACAGGGCACACACAGTTAAATTTTGGCCTGGGAGTTAACATTATGGGTGTGTGTTTGCTTTGATTATATATAGCTCACTCAGACATCAGGAAAGATTTGACCTACGAAG